>NW_025335468.1:10591624-10883810 GCF_004798865.1 Varanus komodoensis | reverse complement strand
TCACCCCTGCTCAAAAGTGTGTGTGGCAGCCATATTCAAGAGGACCTACAAAATAAATGTCTTCTCTTCTGACAACAGCACTCATTCCATCATTTTCCCCTAGGTGCAGTTCAACCACATCACAAGTCTCCTTTAAAGACTTTCAGAGGTATCTTGCAACATGTCATTGCATGGAAACCTTAGACCCACTCTTTTTAGAGTTGCCACCTTTTACCGTTTAGTGGCTCTTCTCCACTAGTGATGCACAGAAATCCAGGTGAAGCTTCTCCTACCATAAGCACCCTATTTCCATACCAGGTAAAAACATTCCCTGCCAAAACCTCTTTTGACACGCTATAGCTCTACACTGTGATTTCTGATCAATTAATTCAAAATGGCATCCATGAACCTAACGTTCCTCAGTTGGTTATTGTTATAGATATGGATGTTCTTTACTCTTTACCCTTATCCTTCCGCTAGGGACCTAGAAATATTAGCTAGCTTTTATCTTGCCATATCCACTTTTAGAAACCAATTTTGTATTCTCTAAGTGTTCTTCTTTAGCACACTTTGAACTCAAATATAGTTCCAGGACAGTGCATTCACCAAAAGCACCCTGCTTGATCAACCATTTCTGTGATATGGATAAAGGCACAGTAGATATATCTGAAGATGACCACATTCTAGGATATTATATTATTGCTGCTGCTGCTGTTATTATTATTATTAAAACAGATAAAATGAATTTCAGGGGTAACTGTGTATGCAATGGAAGGCCATTGCAGCATATCTTCAGACTCCTCTATCTTAACCACATGATTCTGCAGAATGTATTTCAGAAGCACGGCACATTGGAATCAGCATAAAGAAGGCTGACCTATCGCTTCATACTATTAGGAAAAGTAGGAGTGATGTTAAACTTTTGTTATATTCCCTATTTGGGGTGTAGAAGTGAAATAATTAATTTGATATTTTATATTATGCACAGCATCTTTCCTCTCATGAGTTTTTGGGCGAGGACTGGCTAATAATTTAAATAAAGCAAGCACGGACCACTGGAAAGTTGTCCTGTGTAAATAGTGGTGTAGTGGTAAATTCTGAAGTGCAGGAACTTGTCACGCACACACAAAAAACCAGCAGGATGTAGCATAATGTCCTATTGATTAGGATCACCATGCATGCAATCCTGTACATAGTAACCTAGGAGTACATTCCAATGAACTCAGTGATACTTATTTATGACTATGCAAGTGCAACTTGTAAAACACTATGCATTTTATCATTTTTATTTCAACCAATTGAAATGCAACCTTTCTATTTAGTCAGAAATTTAAGTAGCCTTACAAATAAGTAGTCTTATCAAGCAGCCTTAGAAACTGGCAGGGTGTAATACCAACCCCACTGAAGAAAAGGAAAACAGTAGCCAGTGCCCACTTAATTATTTTCCTCATTCTCTGATTTTTTTAGATGCTATTAATCACCGGCAATAGAAGAACTTAAAAGCTTCATCATCACCTCATTAGCTTTCCAGAGTAAGCAGGGCCCGTTACCCTGGAGCTCTGGCAGATGGTGTCACTATTTCAGTTCTGACAAATGTCCTGGAACGGCGTTCCATGTGCTCCTGGGGACCCTGAGTGGGAAAGCACTATAGCATATCCTGCTTGCAGGATCCCAGTGGCACTAGCTGACCACCGTGTGAACAGAATGCTGGACTAGATGGAACATAAAAAAGCATGGTTCTTCTTATGTTCTTATGTTTATAGATCACTGCGTGCAAGTTCACTAAAACATCGGGGAACTGCATGAAAACACATAGGATGCAAAAAGGCTTCTTGGTGGTTTGTTCCCATTAACTTTAAACTAGACAACTGGAAAAAAGAACCATTTCTGATGCTACACTTTCCCTTCAAAATGAGCGAAGATGGCATCGGTGCAGTGTCCTAATTTCCAGGTACATCAGTGTTCCAAAGCACCGCTGACTGGTTAAATAATTCACTGCTCTTAAAAGCACCTTCACAGGACTCATGCAGAAGAACATTCTGAAGAGCTTAGGGAACACAACTGCTATCCCACTGCGAGATCATACAGAGTGTTCCAGGATCTTGTCCTCAAGGAAACCAGAAAACTCTCCTTTCTCTTACTGGTCCTACACCTCAGACAGCACCTTCTGTCTCTTTCTTGACTTCATAACTAAAGTGCTGCACAGTCAGTATTTTTACCACAGTGGACAAGTGAGAGCCAGTGTGCTTTGGAGATCAGAATGTTGGACGAGGAACTGAGGAGATCCAAGTTCTAATTGCTACTCACTGGGTGACATGGGACTAGGTCCAGTTTTCAGCCAAATGCACCTCACTGGGTTGTTGTGTGAGGATAAAATGAAGTGGAAGAGGACTCTGCAAGCTGCCTTGGGTTCCTCACAAGAAGAAAAATGGCAGGACAGAAATGAGCTGTACTAACAATACTAATTACTGTTATTGCACGGCTGCTTGTATGTGCATGTGTGATGATTTTTGCTTGGAAAAAGTCAGTGGGAAAGCACACGATGTGCATGTAGGAGGCCTCAAGGTTCAGTTCATGGCATCTATGGGAAGGAGTGGCAAGGATTCCTATCGGTGTATGTAGATTTGGAGTGTTGAGCCTTTGTTGGCCTAAGGACTGAATTCAATTTTGGAAAAAATTTGGGGGGTTGCATCCAATGCTGGGTGGAACAAAAGTCAAAAATCTCCATCCTCAAAGCTGGGCATTCCAAAAAAATATCCTATGGCCCCTCAAACAATGTCTAAGCCATAGGATCATTTCCTCAGATATTTTTCATTAGTCTAAATACTGAAATATTATCAATTTCAGTATTTTATCATCTTTTTTGATTAACTTGCCTATAACTGATATTCAGCCTTCCGTATTCTGAAATCTTTTTTTAAAATTGTGGATGTGGAATCTTATTTTGATTGCTTAAAAAAAGAGGTACAAAGGTTTTACACTAAGTACACTAAAGATTTCCTGTCAGGATTTCAAAGCATACTCCTTTGATTGTATTGGTTTCTTCAAACCTTATTCTTAAAGCTCATTGTGAAAGGACAGTCAGTCTTAACTGCTGTCATAATGATAAATAGTTATTGAGACATTTATCAGTAGCCCAGATATGAAGCCAAGACATTACACTGGCAGGAGTGATTAGAATAAATTGCTTGGAAGTCAGACAGGAATCTTTTCAAAAGAGCAGTTCATACTGCTGCATATGAAATAGCCACTGTATGAAGGGCACTTTAAATTGCTTTCTGAAATGATACTCTTTAGGCAAAGAAAAACATGCTCCCCATTTCATTTCTTGTACTAAAATTGATCGTACTTCAACACAGATGATGGGGCACCATGCTGAACAACAGGATACATGAGTGGGTGCAGGTTTAGTGGGTCCAGACCCACACAGCTCCAGCACATCACCATAAGCCCCCAACTTGCATAGCATGGGCAGCCTCTTCATACTGCCTAAGGGTAGAGCTGAATCTGCCCAGACACTAGCCAGTGAACCAACCAGTGTGTGGACTAGGACATTTATCTTCTGCTAATCTTCTGTGCAAAGTCACTAACCTATTTTAACTTTCTGTACAAAACAACTAACCCATCTTAGCTGTCTCTTTCAGGAGCAATTTGCCGTTGTCAGAACCAGGGTACCATTATTTGTGGTTTTGCAAATGTCTAGATCCCAAAGTTGGAACTGCCTACACATCGAATCCACACATCAGCTGTGCAGTGCAGACCCGCTTTTTCACCATGTGGGAAATTAGGATGCCGGACTTGTGATCAGACCAGTCTGCTGATGAGCTGATATAAATTATGTACCTTAACTATGCACTGTGTTGCCTCACAGTTTTATGTACAACATCAAAATCCTGATTACTACCTTATCTAGTATTTTATAGTTCTAAAACAAAAAAATCTCAAGGTCCTGGCTTTATTGTCAGCAGTCTCTTGGCTTTGACTGTTAAAATTCTTGGTGAACATGATACTTCTGAGAATCAGTGCATCATAAAATATATTTCTGGTGAAAGCAATGCAGCATAGTGGTTAAAAGCTCAGATCTGGGACTCAGGCAATCTGGGTTCTAGTCAGCGCTTGGTCATTGGGCCAACCGGATAACCTTGGGCCAGTAACAGACTCTCACCCCAACCTACCTCACAGGGTTGTTGTTGTAAGGATAAGACTGACAGCAGGAGCAGGAGAATGATGTGGGCCATTCTGAGTTATTTAAAAGAAAAAAAGACAGGATATAAATGTAATAAATAAAAAAATACTTTTAGGCAGATCTATAAAGGGGAGTTCCTCATCAATTGATGAGTTTTCAAAATAAGAAACATTTCCAAATGTGCATTGATGAGTGCCATCTTAGCCAATTCCATTGCTGGGTGGTACAGGCTGAGCATCTTGGAGGCTGGAGGGTACTGACACATTTCTTAGAGTTCTGTCATTTGGCATTCTGACTGAACGGTACAGGAAAAAGAACTACTGAATTCCTTTCCAACAACTTACCTCTCAACCGAAAACAAATGGTAACTACAGTGGAGCATAAGTCAATGAAGGAGGGATGATTTTATTGCTAGAGAATTGCAACTGGCAAATCATGGTTGATGGTTTGCCACTTTTTAGATAAATATATATAGACACCACTTCATTAAATCATATAGCAAATATATTGTCCTTAGAACAAGGGAACTAGCCTGCAATTTAAAAGCAGTTTCTATTTTACATGAAGCAGAACAGAACCTAATAATAAAAGACTTCCTATCAACCACAGACTAAACAAATTAAAAACTGCCATAACCTCTTGCTTTAAGATAAAAGCAATTTGACTCTGTTTTGAATGCATGACAGTTTCATTTCATTCTGCTGAAATGGAAAGGCCTTCAAGTCCCTTCAGTGTAGGTATGTTTGTTTTGCAAGGCCCTCTGCTTTGTGTCCTTTATGGATATTTAAAGGGCATAGACCAAACTTATTGCAGAAGGAGATGCACAGATTTGTTCCAGTTATCAACACAAACAAGTCAAGGGGCACAGCCCCACTTACAACCTCTACCAATCATGCTCGCACTCTCCCTCTCCCTCTCCCACACACACGCACACACACACACACTGATTCCTGGTTCAGATGACACAACACACCATGGATATCACCAACAGTGGGTTGCTGCATCTTCTGAACCCTGCATAGTTTCAGCAGTGTGGCCTCTTTTTCTCAACCAAACCACCCTGAGACACCATGGCTTGTTTTAGAGTACTTCACACCCACAACGTTTTGTTATGTTGTTCAAACCTAACAGGGCTATCTTATTGTGGGTTGCTGAAAACAGCTACACAGTACTTCAGCAAGAGCAGCCAAAAAGCGCTGACACTCCCCATGAGCAGGTCTCGCTTCCAGGATTCTGTCTAGCAGAAAGTGCTTCTGTAACCTCTGCCCTGCCTTGGCATGCTCCCTAATTTCAGAATGATTTTTAAGTGACTACTTTCTTTCTATTGTGAGCCTGTTGCGTGTAATCAGAAGCCTTCAAGGAACCTGCAGTTCTGCCAAATTTAGTTTTACGCCCTGTCTCCACACATCTACAAGGTTTCTGAAAGGCTTCTGAAGAAAAGACTTCTAATTTTTTTACTTTGTAATTTTTCTAATACTTTGACCCTTCATCTTGTGCAACCAATTAAAATGACCCAGTGTATAAAACTTTACATCTTTTGTGCAATGGATCTGTGGCAACAATGGATCTGTGGCAACTCACACAGAGTCCTCTTGTGAAGCCTTCCCACCACTGCTTACCTATTGCTTCTAGCAAACAGAGCCCAATTCTAAGCCCCCTGTAATAGCTTTCTCTATGCATGCGAACCTGTGGCTCATCATTTATCCCCCAGGTTGG
The DNA here is from genome assembly GCF_004798865.1 of Varanus komodoensis. Classification (NCBI taxonomy): domain Eukaryota; kingdom Metazoa; phylum Chordata; class Lepidosauria; order Squamata; family Varanidae; genus Varanus; species Varanus komodoensis. The sequence goes on along the minus strand of NW_025335468.1, from coordinate 10,877,929 downwards.
AAACAGGTAAACCCAGAGCCAGTGCAGATGAACTACTGTTGCCTGATATGGTGCACTTTCCACCACACTGCACATGGTGGAGGAGGGGAGCCATGGCACTGGAATTTAAAATCAGCAGATAAGCTACTCACAGGATCATTCTTCACCAGCCCCCATACCATGCCAAACAGATTTCCCCACATACCACTTCATTCTTAGCAACCAGGTTGTTGTGCCTCAGCCATGACTTATGTCACAGTACTGGGCTCTAAGGACATACCAGCTGCATGCTTCAACTACTACCACGGTGAAGCTAGACTCCCTGTTGGCTGCTTAAAATTGTGGGGGTGCTCACTTTATACACTACGCGACGTAAAAGGAAACCTTACGCCAGCAGTCGTTGTTGCTTGCTTCATCATGCACTGCACTGCAAAGGGAGCTGCGTTCCCTCGAGAGAACCAGCAGCTTCCAGGGCCAGGGGCTGAGAATGATGTTATTACCATCAACCATCACCCAAATCAACTTCCGTCACATTTCCTGAATCCACCATCCAAAACAAGGATCCAGTGTGATGCACACAATCATTCACAGACCATTACCCTTGTGTGCACAGTGCACAGGGACCGCATAGCACTTATAAAAGACTCACAGCAGCAGACGTCTCTATCCTGCTTGCAACTGTTTTACCACCTACCATATCCACAGCCTCCCCACTTGCACCCCATGCCACGGATGCCATGGCATCCATGTAAGCATTCGCTCCCCATCAGTACTTCTCTGCCAAACCTGAGTTGTGTAAGCTCCTACACTGGCAGCACTCCCCACGCAACGCTCCCTGCATTACCCTAGACATTTTCATCTACAATCACACCCCATCCTCACACTTCATAGGATATGCCATTTATGCACCATCCACCGCATCAGTCTTGCTTCAGGTAACTCTCCCAATAAGAAGAGCAAAGCCTACACCCAGTAAAGCTCAGGCAATGTATGGTGCATTCGCAAGCAAAATCAGGTTAGTAGCCAAGATGGTTCTCTCAGTGCCAATGACTGTCTTCATATGTGCTACTAAACGTTCTTTCACAATAAAGATATATTGCATTGCACAGCTTTGTCTGCTTATAAGGAATAGGTAGAAAACTAGGTGGCTGTTCCATGGTGGAGATGGAGGGAAGTGTGTGTGGGGACACCAGGCTGAGAGCATAGTGTGGAATGAAATAATCAGTGAGGAGGCTTAGGTAGAAATGCTGGGTGTGCTCTTGCCGGGGACACTTAGCAGCGTGAGCAAAAAAATGGTTCTCTGGCTAAAGGGAAGCACTTGGGGCAAGAGCGGGTGAAGAGGGAGCCATAACTCAATCCACTTCTCACATTGTCAGAGAGCAGAGCGGCGGTGGCAGGGATATTTGCTTTTCCAACTGCGAGGGAGCAGAGATGGGAGCACAGATGTCAGAGAGCTGGAAGCAGCAGGGAGAAATGATGAGCAAAAGCTGCTTCGGGGCAGGCAAAGGCAGCATGGCGCTAGCCACAGAGAAAGCACGTGACAAAAGAAAAACTCACCAAAAGGGAAAGTTGTGGTTCACATTTTTTTTCTTTGAAAAACAAGCACATGCAGGGTCAGGGGAAGAATCAGAAACTTTGTCAGGAACCAGCAAAGGTGAGACATACCCAGAGCATCCAGTGGACCTTTTAAAAAGTTGCTGATATAGCAAGAGAGCCAAGGATTGTGTGATGGGAATTTTGCTGCAAAGGCTCCTGGGATATGTGCCAGAAGCAGGCAGGGAGAATGAGATAGAAGCCATGACAAGCCTCAGGGAGGCTGATTATCTGTCAACCCCGTTGTGGGTTACTGAGTGAACAGTCAGTCAATCACGGCTTATTCTCAGGGTGGCTTAGTGTGACATATGAGTGTGCTCCCTAAATGTTTGTAAGGAACATTGGTAGTTGCACATGAAAACCAAGGTGAGCAAAAGAACTCCAGAGAAGTAGATTTCATAACCCAGCTTTCTTCATACGGACTCTGTGATCTGGGTTGGAGCGACCCCAGTGGAAGGCTGCGTAGTACTACCAATCATAAGATATTATGAAGCTATTCAATCTTTCCCTCTTTCAATGACTTTTGTTGCTCAAACAAAAAGACAAAAGACAGGGTGAGGAAACACAGGAGGGTTACAAATTGAAGACAGTATGGTCTGCCCCCCCCCCCCACACCCATTGAATTGTACAAGTGAAGCAAGTATACAATAAACATCCTGTCTGGAAGTTGTACTGTTCCCACAGTTGACTCTGCCTGCATTATAGCCTGGATGAAACCAAAGAAGGGCCATCATGGGGTAAAGCCACGGCTGTATATAGACAGGAAAGGCCAAGTGCATTTGTTCAAACAACCATCTGGGCATATTCTGTGCCTGAGTCAATCCACATCTATCTTAACACTGCAGAATCTACCATAGGTTTTGTTTCCCGAGTTCATCAAAACAAAGACCTAGATCACTGTATCGTGTAGCATGGTCAAATTCTATAATTTCAGGGACACTCTGTTCCCAGATAGAAAACATTAATTCTAAAATGTTGTGCCTTAGCACCTGAAAAACATGTTTCTCTTCCTCATTTGTGAAACTGCTAATCAATGTTTTAACTCTCTTTGATTAAACTTTGGTAGGTCCATCAGGGACCACATAAATGCAGCATGGAGCCATCTCTGGCCAACAGGCCACAAGTATCCTACACTAGATACAAAGAAGAGAATGACATCACCCCTGTAAGTTTTCATCCAAATGTTTCTTTATAGTGTTGCTGATGTTATGGCAGAGGGAGAGAAATCTTCATTTCCATTGTATTCAGCTGTTTTTAAAACATCAGGTTAACTTTTCACAGCACTGGGAAGAAGCAGATAATTAAACTGCCCTTAATGAATTGTTTCCTTAAGATCTACAGCTTTGGTAATCAGCTTAGTGATATATTTAATGTACACATGTTCACAGCAGCTAAACAGCAAATCTGGCTTCAAAGGCTTAATATATTTATGGGATTTCACTCACTGAGAATGAAAGCATTTGCAGTCTTCACATTTTTATAGCAAAGCTTGTTTGAGTCCTTATAATCAATCATGTTCCAATGAACCCATAAAGAACAACAGCAGGAAGTTTGCTTCAATTCTCTAAACTTGGAGAGAGTTTAAATATCTGGTTGCATAATTCATTGTTCTGTTTTTAACAGGTGCTGCGTATTTCATTTCTTTAAGTGAACACACCGATTTCCAGTGCAGGAGAGCTTAATTCAACAGAACCACTTCTTGTAGGATCAGAGTTCTCATGCCAATATTGGTGCTTCCACAGAAGGAGGTCTTGCTTGCAATGAGAAAATGGATGTAACCTCAGTAAAATGATAGCTGCTTAATCATTTCCAGAGCATGGCAATACCAGCAGCTACCACAGATCAACTCGGAAAATATGTAGTAAATTTTAAAAGGCATGGGAGCCTGGCAGCCAAAGGCTATCTTCCGCTCCCTGTCAGTTAGCAGGTTAGAAGAGAGAACTTCTTTTAGTTGGGGCCGATTATCAGTTTTACAGTATGGATGCCCGAAAAATCCATCATTAGAAAAACAAAGCAGTGATTGAGATTTCCATATAGAGTGATGTCCTTGTAAGGAAATGCAAGTAAGGTAAGGTTGAATGAGATGTGTGTACAGAGGGTTAAGGGGCTGAACAACACAGCAATTAACCCATGGACTCATGGACAACAACCCAACACGTTATTAAATCAACATGTTTTTGTTTCGTTGTTTGTTTGTCCATTCATTTTATCTCATTTTTTCCTGCAAGAAACCCAAAGCAGCTAATGTGCAAAGGGAGGGAAGATGGGAGAAGACTGGAGAAAAGCATTTTTGTTGCAACTATGCTTGCAAAATTAATTCATACGTTGAATTTATTAACACTGGCCCTATTAACATTGGAGCTCCTACAGAATTAGCCTGCAAACATATCTGCCACAATGCATGACAGAATGAGAGGAAGGCCTGCTATAGAGGGGGAATGAAGATTTGTCATATTTCAACCATGTCTTTAGTTCCAAAAATTGGATAAAAACAGCCTGTCTGGAATCCTCTTTGATGTGGAGAACACTTTTTAAATTTACAGATTCATGTGCAGTTGATGAGAAAACAGGTCTTTCTGATGTGACATGACTCTTACCTTGGAACTGATGACATCCAAGACTTAAGATACCATCTTCAGACATTTTCAATAGGGTTCAGAGCAATTTTTAGCTCCATTCCTAGATTGTGGCTATGGCTAGATAGTGCCAAGCTATCAGTATGATTTTAAAAATCTGATTATTTTTGGAATCTCTAGGCTTTAGCTCTCAAAATGCAACCTTGTGCACTTCCTTTCAGTGGGTTAAATCCAATATAACCCTGTCTGACAATCACTAGTGTGAAGTCTCCCTCTCTCCTCCCCATTAAAGCCACACCAAAAAAAATCTATTTCAGAGGGTTTCCCTGAGGATTAAAAATAGAAACATTGATTACAAGTTAAACTTGTGTGCAAGAGATAAGGATTTATTTTAAGCTCAGCGGAGCTTAAGCTCTTGCTGATTTATGGCTGCATCCAACTTCCTGTGCCCATTATTGTGGCGAGGGGGGAATTTCCCCCCTCCTGGAATAACCACCTGGGATCCAAGCCTATATCAGTAGCAGCTTAAATACTGCTGAGTTTCCTAGGCTGTGTATTGCTATATTCAATCCTCACTTCCTGCCCACAAATTTCACAAGTCATCATAGCAAATGCTTTTGTTTTTAAGTGGTCTAAAGGATTCTTGATAACTATCTTTTCATGTAGATTTTTTGCATGTAAACAGAAATCTTTCTCAGTCATTGCATAGTCCTCAGAAATGCCCAGCTCCATAAAAATAAGCCCCTTACTTGTCAATATTGAATAAGATGACCATAAAACGTGTTCACAAAGAAATGAACTACACGTCGACTAAAACCTAATTTTACCTTGGTAGCACAAATGCTAAGCAGGAACAAGATACAAGTATCAGGGAAGCTTTGCTTCAAACAAAATTCCACACCAGAAATATTATCTTGCTTTAATAGAGGGAAGGGGATCATGTGGTCCTCCAAATGTTTTTGGATTGCAACTTTTTGGATCAGCCCTAGCCAGCATAGCCAGTAGTGGGGGGTAATGGAAATTGCAGTCTAACACCTGGTTAGACACACCCACACACTTTTCCTGTAATAAAAGAAACCCTCTTGATATTGCTAAATTGGGGAAACACACTTTCTTTTCAAGTTTATTTAGCCTGTTTCTCAGGTGCCACTGCTACCAGATACTACCAAAGAAGTTGAAGATGACAATTTATTATTATTGTGATCACCACCCCTTTTGGGTATGTAAAAGTCCAAGAATGTGCCTTATTCAGTGTCCAGAAGCCTGACACTAGACCTAGTTTGGCAGCAAGCCAATAACCCAAGGCAAAGCAACATGTGGAGTGCGGAAGCCATCAGCATGCATAGCCTTTCTTACCTCAGAGGCCCCAGTAAGGCTGGGTACAGGAGCAGGGGCATTCAGTGGCTCTTGCAAGCTGTGTTCAGTAGAGCCTTTTCCATCCGGTCTCTGTCCTTCATGGAGCATCTCACTTCTTCCAAGCTGCCCATAGTCTCCTCGACCCCATGTAAAGACCTTCCCAGTCACTAAATAAAAGCACACAAAATCATAACAGCATTTATCCCTTGATACAGACAAAATTGTATACCACTGAGATCATATCAAAATTCAGTATCTCAGGTTAACAATGGAATGGGTGGGCAAAAGGCTTAATCCTGACATGGCCAACACTGTCACAAAGGAGGAGACTCAGTGGACCACCAGACCACAAAAACAAAACACTTCTTCCTGAGCAGCAGATTCAGAGTCTGAGTGTACTTGGTAATCAGCAACTTTTCTGTACGACCAGCTTGTGGTCCAGAGTGTCTTTTACCAACTTTGCTTGGCAAACACTGTTGAAAGAGTGACCCTGCTATTTTCATTCATTCAGGCCAGGTCTATATGGACCTGATTCAAAATGAAGCTGCCCACTCCTACAAGAGTAAACTCAGTGAGGATGTGTTTCAAACAAGTCCAGCTTAAGTTTATGATCGACTGAGAGTGCCAGAGACAGTTTTGCCTTTTAAAGCTCTAAACAGGCTGGGACCTTAGCATTTTGGGGAACACCTTCTTCATATGATTGCCCAATCATCTCAGCTAAACCAACGTTTCCAATGCAACATATACTGGCATTTCCAATGATACCCACAAAGCTCTTCACTCCCTGCCCCTTCCCCCCACCAAAACAAAAACAAAAAGAACCCCCACAGTAGTCGCCAGGCGAAGACCTTTTTATTTAAACATCATTTTAATTGTTAACAATATTTGCTTATTTATCTGGCCAGGGCGACTTCTTTTATATTGTTATTTTTTATATTGTTAATTTTATATTGTTATTTTTGTATTTTATTGTATTTTATTTGTGCTGTGAGCCGCCCCAAGGCTTCGGCAAGGGGCGGCATAGAAATGTTTTAATAAATAAATAAAAATAGTTGGGGGAAAAAACCAGGCAAGAGGACAAAGAATAAGAAGGTGGGAGAGGGAAGAAGCACCAAAACAAAGAAATCACAGGAGAGAAATAGTGAGGCTAAGAGCTGGTTAGAGGAGGAGAGCACAAGGCTGGAAATGAGAGGAGAAACAGTGTGGTAAATAAGTAGGGGAGAAAATAGGCTAGGGGCTGGAAGTAGAGAGAAAAAAAAGATAAATGAGTGTGCTGGAGAGTAAGAGCAAGGTAATGAGCTAAGGAGGAAGAGAAAGAGGGGCAGGATCAGGGAAGGAGGGAAATAGTGAGGAAAGGAGTTGGGGGAGAGAAATAGCAAGAGTGGAGGCTGGAAGGAGAGAAAGAGCACCAAGAGGAAAGGTCTCTGTGGATGAAAAAAGACTGGGCAGGCCAGGAAGAAATTATTTCCATCTCCCCCTACCTCAGGGTGTAGACTTGCTAGTTCACTCCCCACCCCAGACCTCTTGACTAGCCAGGCCCCACTGGCAGCCATCACGTGACCAGCCATGTCCTACACAGGAGTCACCTTGAGCTGGTGCCCATAGCTGTTCCTCAGTTCCCAAATGTGCCCAGGGGCCCAATCAGGTTGGGACTCCATGTTTAGTTCTTCAAATGAGGCTAAATCCATATGCTGCAGCCTCTCCCCTCCCCCCTCCCCCCCCCATTTTGTCCCCTCTGCTCACAGAGGGTGATGGAGGAGATGCCTCCTCTCACCACATGACTGAGGGCCCTGATTTTCCAGTGTTGTCAATCATATGGTCAGCCTTCACACAGAGAGGCAACTTTTATCTATGCACGTACTGTATTCTCATAGCCTTCCTAGGTATTATGTTGAATATGTGTCCAGGGCATGGCAGCAGCCACTGCATCCTCCTACTGATTGCTGAAAATTGGAGATAGCTAATTAAATTGTGGCTTACCTGAACCCTACACCAAAAATATACAAGTTTATACTGTAATCTTGGGGAGTAGGAGTGCAGGTGAGGTGAGAAAAGACCACAGCTAGAACAGGGGCACAGGCGCAGCGAACTTGCAGCTGGCAAGCAGCCCAATCCCTTCAACTACATATAAATTTAAATTTGATGAAATGTATTAGAACAATTTCCCCACTGGTGAACAGCCCCTTTTTACAACTCATCAAGACTCATGTTACAAGCACTTTAAAGGCTCAGATATTGCAGAGAAGAGTGAAATTTACCTAATACCACTTTCTTTGCACTCCATCATTTCCAAAGTATCACAGATTTTTGATAGCCTCCCAGGATCCCTATAGGGCAGTCCATTTTAAAAAGTAGATATCAATGCTGCCCTCCAGAGGATATTTATGATTATCACACAGCAGATTTTCTTGTTCTAAGATTAGCCCTGGACTTATTTTGAGTCTGTCATTAGTTCTTTCCCTACATGTTTAATCACTTGTTCAGTATTTTCACAAGTTCTTCCTCTGTCTTCTACTTTCCAATGAGATCCCTCATGAACTGTTTCCTGTCTTCTGCTATTCTTCCTCTGGGTAATCTCATCAAATCACATGGCTTTCAATACTATCCATACCATGGTTGTTCAAGTTCAAGCACAGGGGCCAAACTGAGCCCCCCAAAGTTCTCCACAAGGCCCTTCCCTTGGTGTTTGCTGGTTTCTCGGGTATACTGCATTTTTCCTCATTCTTCAAGGCTAAAATGTGTGTCCTTAGTAAGAACTTTAAGCTAAAATATGCTGGCAGCTGGGCCCATCTCCTGTCCTTTCAATCAACCTCGTTTTGCCTTTGGACAACCAGAATACAGCCCTGAGAGATTTTTCAAAATGGAATCCAGCCCTCACACTGACAGAATCTCAACATCGCTACTGTATGTGTTGATGACGCCCACTAACGCTTCAGAACCCCAGGCCTAGATCTCCTACTATGGGTTCAATACTTGCATTTGGATGCTTCACCGTCTTCTCAAAGCCAGTGTGTCTAAGAGTAAATTTATCATCAGTTTCTTCTTATTGTACCAGCTGGTGGCATCCACCTTTTGCCTCCTCTCTTGCTGTCCCTCATGCTCTTCTCTCAAATTCCTTCTCAAGTCCATCTTTTCCATTAACATTTTGGCATAACATTCCCTACTCTCTACTAAAACTAAGCAAAGTACATATACCTGGCTTGGGTTTTTAAATGTTCCCTTCGGGGCGGGCTGTGGGAATGCTGTTTTTAACTAAAGTAGAATGAAATATACCCAAATTTCCCTTTGAAGAAGGCTTATGTGTAACTGAACTGACCAAACACTCTTTCACCACTTATCTTCATCTTGGTCTTCCTCTCTGGGTAGATGTTGTCATTACACATCTTAACCACCAGGTGGCATAGGTTGTAAGCACTATCTGGGTGGAGCAGGGAGTTTTCTAATAACTACTTATTCTCTTCTTGGAAAGAGATGATAAGGTTCTTGTCTAGCTCCCTGAATAGTGTGCATCCTCTAAGCCTCCCACATTGCCTCTCGTTTTGAATTTCATATTGCAACATTTTTGAGACATGACCTGCCTTCATTAATATGCATATGAATAGTTCTATACAATATTGCTCAGCACATCTTTCCTGTCAGTTTTTAAAACAACCTCTAAAGAATTATTGTATAGTGTAGTGGGTAAAAGTCTGAACTATGAAGCTCACAGTTCAAATTTCACCATCACCTTATCTTAAAGGCACAGCCATTTTGCTCTCATTTAATTTTATTATGAACTTAAAAAAAAAAAAAAAAAGCCTGGTCTCCAGGTCATTTAAAGCCAGTAGTTTCCCACTGCTGAAGATTTCCACTGTTATAATTTCACTTCGTCAGTCTCATGGCACTTCAAGTATGCAGAAAGGTTTAATGTGATGTAATAAGATGTAACATTTACAATTTAATCTATGGGTTTTTCCCTAAGGGAACCAAATGGAAATCAAGATGAATACTACACTGTAAATTCCTTATTCAGTTTAACCAGGTTTGACAAGGCCCATTGGGTATGCAGTGATTGTCACAACAGAAACCTTCAATATACTCAGCGAATTACTTTGGACAATATATGTACTGTTTTATAGAAAACTAAGCAGAAAAATGCTATTTTCAGGGTGTGAAAAATGGACTGGTCTTGCCGCAGAAAGCTTTGTGATAGCTACAGTTGCTGCAGCAGCCACATCTTTCAACCTATGGTCCAGTTTACACAAGACAAGGGTAGCACAATAAGCCAGGGTGACTTGCTCAGCAGCCCCTCATTTCCCTAATTACCTTCACAAGATGCAGAGTTCCTGAGACATTTGAGACTGGTGAGGGTGGCTCCTTGGGGCAGTTAGTAAACAACCCAGAACCTAATGGCATGTTTAGGGTTGGGCATGGTTTGTTAACTGCCCGACAAGCCACCTTTGCTAGGTTCAGTTGACACAAGCAGCTGTGATGGAAACTATGAATCAGCAACTTGGCTGGCACCCATCTGGATCATAACCCACCAAACAGACCAGCTCATTGTAGCAGATGTACTTTGGGATGGGGTAAGAAGTTGTCCCTACAGTTTTCTGCCATCTTGGCAACCTGGTTTTGGCTCAGTTGTTTGTCAAGATGTTCATACAGATAAGAAACAATTTGTCAAAGACCATAAGTGGTAATAAATTAAATAAATAAATGAAAAGGTTAAAGCTGAATTCCATAGAATAGAGTGGACATCTTAAAATCAGATCAAATACCTCTTTCCCAGGCTGACAAATACACATCCAACAGAGGGATGGGAGGATAACTTGGCAGCTTGCTGTCCTGCAGTTTGCTGGACATGAATCTAGCAGACCAAAGTTCAAATGACCTCTCAGAAGTGAAAACTGAGTGGTCATAGGCAAGTCATTTTCTTCTAGCTCACCCCCTGGAAAATGTGCTGCATAAAGCAATTTCCTCTATAACTTGAAGCTATCCGTAATGTTTGATACATCTGCTCAAGTGTGCTGTGGTCCAGAAAGCTTATTCTGGAACAAATGTGTTTGTCTTTAAAATTTCACAAGATTCTTGTGCCTTTGCTACACCAGATGAATACAGCTACCCACTGGAAACTGCAGAGATTAATTTCACTTGCAAAGCACAAGACAAGAGTTCTACAGAACTAAATTGCTCACAAAATAGTCAACTCTTGGGAGGTTTCAGCTTCCACTATATGTCTTCCTGACTGAAGCCCCTGAATTTGGTCAAGCATGAATGGGACCACAATCTCAGCACTAGTTTCTTCATTTCATGGCACTCTCCAATGGCTATCCTCCATTCTGAGCAAGTAATCCAAACCCATAAAAATACATGGTTAGTCAAGAGAATGTATACATGAAAAATAAATGGTTTCTTGCAACCACAGTGAGAATCACTAAGAGGAAACAGAATGTTATTCTGGAAGCTACTGGGACCCTCTAAACCCTTCTTGTCTGTAGCAGCTGGTCCTTCTGGAAGGGCAAGGACAGAGTCTTGGTTGGGTTAAATAACTGGCCAGAGCTTTATTCGTTTCAACTTGCAAGAGAATTTTGGCAGGAGCATGGGTTGTGAATCCATGATCAGCGCAAGCTGCCTGCTGTCCAATTCCTGGCCCGCTCAGTAGGGAGCCAGAAGTCAGGTGCCCCCATCATGGCACACACCATTAAAGTGAGCTCCCCCTCCACTATCTGGGGGCATGACAGGATTGTTACTCCCCACTGGGCTAACTCTTGGTGCCCCCCAAAGTCCTTTATGAGGACCCACTCATGGGAGAACAAAGAGCCCAATTTTGTTCCCCCCTACCAATGGATCTGGTCTAATGCCTTCCAAGTCACCAGGTACAGGGAAAGGGGTCCTCCTAAGTCAGTGATGGGGAACCTTTTAGAGACCAAGTGCCCAAACTGCAACCCAAAGCCCACTTATTTATCGCAAAGTGCCAACACTGCAATATAACCTGAATACTGAGGTTTTAGTTTAGAAAAGACAACTCACAGCATATCCTTGACCGCGCACTGATTGGCCATGCAAAAGCTCAGATGAGTCGCAGCTAATGAGTTACGGCTCGTGACATCATTGCCTGGCGCCGCTACTCCTTTCCGAGCATGCGCATGGCCCCTATGTGCACTTTTATCCCATGCTCGGCTGCTGGGGCGATGCTGGGGCAACTTGGCTCGCATGCTGACAGAGAGGGCTCTGCATGCTCGCTGTGGCAAGTGTGCCATAGGTTCGCCACCACTGTCCTAAGTCCTCCACACCTTGTCACAAATCAACTGAAGCAGCAAACAATTACCTATCCCTGCCCTGATGTCCTCAAACCAGAAGCTGCTTCCCTCTCTAGAGAAAAGCCTCCTATTCTGTCTGAACAGATCTTGCTGATCAAATGAGATTCCTGGGCGAGCGATATTTTTCCCACCACAAACTCTAGCCTTCTTTATCTTCCTCCTGGCCTTGTCCACCTTGGCCAGATTTACTGCCCTCTGCCACACGTGCCTCCCAGGCAGTTCCAACCCTTTGACTGTAATACCTGGAAGCAGGCAGCAGCAATCCCAAAGTGGTGCCCAAAGTCAGGCTTTTATAAACCACAGGTGGGCCAGAGGGAGTTCGTGTTCCCCCCAATCCCCTGGATCTCTGCTCCCTTCCTTTCTGCCAGTCCCCCACAACGTGGTTCCCAGGAATGCAGGAGTGTTACTTCTTTTAAAAGTACAGTACATCTGTATATTACAAACTGACATATAAAAAGGAGAAAAATAATATTCAGAAGTGTCTGCAGTATACTAATTGCTAAAAATATATGCATCATGACATTAAGTCTGGGTGTTTCTATTTTAAACTCAGGTATTTTCTTAGTCTGGCAAATTATAGAACATGCTGGATTGGTGTGAGAAACCCAAGTGCCACTGACATAAATGTATATTTTATAAGCACTATTTTAGTTGGATGTGGCAAAAGCTGCAAAGAAAGAATTTACACTTACATTTTTCTGTCCTACATTCAAAATAGAAATGCCATGCTGTTTTTAAGGGTGCCCCTAAAAAGCAGCACAGTAAACAAATCAGTTAAGAGCTGTTCCACAGGACTGACCTGAATTACGTGACATCTACTGCTAGCACTCCAGAGCTGGAATCTCTGCACAAAGACAGCTGCAGCATACTTAATGCAAGCCTTTTAAAGTACACTGAGAATACCTGCATAGTCCTAACTCCATCTGTCTAGCATGGCCTCAGCTGTCAGAGCAAATACGAGAGCATGGCAAAAGTCACGTACAAGCAGCAGCAATGTGGGAGACCGAGGGCCACCGCAGAACAGATTTCCTAAATGTGTGACACTTCCGTAGCAGTTTAGGGCACAATGCATACTCTGGGGTGGGGAACCTGAGGTCCAGGGACCAAATCCAGCCCTCCTATGTCCGCCAGAAAGCCATTGCCCTGAGCACTGGGCAGTCTCCTGGCTTTTGTGCCACCATGGTTTCCCATGCTTTTCCTAAAGGCTGGCTACTGGAACCCAGGTTTAAGCTATAGTATGCTGGAATTTTTTGTTTAATGAATTATATTTTTGGCTCTGGTGTTTTGTGTTCAAGTCCAACCCACGATTGGAGAGGCTGTCTCAAGCAGAGTTTAGCTCTCCAGCTCAGAGAGATTCCCTGTCCTACATCAGACTATGAGTGGGGCTCAACATGCCTGTGGAAAGTTTCTATTTCTCAGTTGTGTCTCTTTCTCACACTCACATGCACACAAGCTGTGTCCTCTCATAGAGCTGACAGCATGGACCATGGCCATCGTGTAATAATGCCATCCTTATTTTTCTGTGCTTTAGATAAATCGTACTTAGTGGATGAGTCATCCATTTTTGTACATAACATGACTCCATATGGCAGCTGTGCTGTGAGTTACACTGAAGTTCCAGTGAGATTCCCATTAAAGCTTTCTGAAGTTCTCTCCTTAATACAATAGGAAGTTACCATTTCTGTTTCAGTTCATTTCCAGTTCATGTCATTTTTGCCTGGCTTGTTTGTATAATTCATGCTAGTTGCTGTGGCAGAACCTACTAGGTGGAGGGTGAGAAGACCCAAAGCTTGAGGAATCTCTAGTTTGGTTTGTTTTTATTAGGAATCCCAAGACCCATCCAACAAAATCCAGTGCAAAAAAAAAAAACCCTTAAACTATTATGAACGCAGAAATTTGTTCTGAGTTGCAGAACTGAACACAGTGATGGACTTCGCACATCACACTAAGCCCTGGCTGGTTGCTTTTTTTGCTGGATAACTCCGGGCAAACAGGTGCACTTCAGCTTGCCATGGGTTGCTTCCCTCTCATCCCTGCTTCAGGCATATATCACAGGCACCCTTACAGCAACATCCCTCATTACTGCGTTCCTGCGTTGGCTCCTGGTCTGCTGGAGCAGCTGAATTCTTCCTCTCTTGCATCAGATGGCAAGAAAGAAAGACTTTTCTGCACTTTGATGAATGTGCTAATGTGTTCACAGACTTTCCTTTCCAGGGTCTTGTACAATCCACAGGAGAGCAAGAAGGCCTTTCAGCTATTTAGGAAGAATATCACCCTCTTGTAAATTTCATCAACCACTTCAGCACTTGTCTTGTTAGTTGTAATCCTTTTTACTAACAAAAATGCCTGCACCGAAAATCTCTTTCTCCTGCAGACACCAGCTGCTTCCAGCCCCATCTCTGTGCTTTCTGCTTCCTTCCACTTGTCTCCATAGTCACCTGTTATGTGTGCATATCTGTTACAGACCAGTGATAGGAACTGGTAAAGCTATGCAAACTTCAAGGCAGAGCAATAAAATGGGTGCAGACATTAAATACATTTCATAGCAGTGGGCTTTCAAATATGTGTCTTTGCCCAACACTTGGGGAAAAAAAACCTTGCACTGTATCAGGGACATTTGTTCTGTCCTTTCTTCCCAAATTTTTGGTGCATGGGGCAGATGGCAGTGATAAGGAATTGAGGAGGGTTTTAGGGATTGGGGAGAGTAACAATAAAGCCAGGAGTGACAGGGGCTTTCACAGCTCTTGGTGAATAACTCTCTAACCCTTTCCAGCAATGAAGTCACCCTGCTTGACAAAGGCTTCAAAACAAACCACCCTGTAAACAAGCCATCCTGGGCAACCCAACAACACACCAGGGGTTCTCAGCAAGGCTTGTTCATGGAAAGCATCCTAAAATTAAAAAAGAAAAAAGAGAAAAAGTCAGGGTCAGCCATCATAACAAATTACTCTGAAACAACCCACAGTTGCTAATTGTGTTGTGTTGGTGTGCATTTCCTCCACATAAAAAACATAGAATAGCAGAGCTGGCAGTGGCCAGTCCCTGTTCAATGCAGGACTCCCAAGTTAAATCGTCCCTCTCAGATGACTGTCCAGCTGCACCTTAAATGCTCTAGTGTAGGAGATCCCACAACCCCCTCCCTAAGTAATTGGTTTCATCGTCATACTGTCCTAACAATCAAGAAATTCTTCCCAGTGTTCAGCCAGAATCTGGCTTTCTTTAACTTGAGCCCATAAATCAGTGTCTTGCACTCTGGGATGACAGAAGAGATCCTGGCCTTCCTCTGTGTGACAGCTTTTCAGGTACTTGAAGAATGTTATCTCCCTTCAGTCTTCTCTTCTCAAAGTTAGACATTCCCCATTCTTTCAACCTATCCTCATAGGGGTTTGCTTCCAGTCCCTAGACCAATCTTATTGCCCTCCTCTGAACATTTTCCAGCTCACTTGCATCTTGTCCAGAACTGGACACAGTACCCTAGATGTGGCCTAACCAGTAAAGGGGAACTAATACTTCCTGGGATTTGGAAGTGATACTATTAATGCAGCCTAAAATAGCATCTGCCCTTTTTGCAGAAGATCACATTGTTGTTATCTACAACAATTCCAAGACCCTTCTCATTGGCAGTATTATTGAGCCAAGTATCCCTCATCTTGTAATTATACATTTGGTTACTTTATACCAGGTGCAGAACCTGGCATTTGACCCTATTAAAATTGGCTCAGCACTCCAACCTATCAAGATCACTTGGAATTTTGTTTCTGTCTTCCAGGGTATTAACTATCCACCCAGCTTTGTGTCACCTGCAAATCTGGTAAGCATTTCACACACTTCCCCAACCTAATCAGTAATAAAAATGTTGAAGAGCAGTGCACCCAGGACTGAACATTGTGGTACCCCACTTGCTACCTCTCCCCAATTTGAGGAGCTGCCACTGATAAGCACTCTGAGTTCAATTCTGTAGCTAAGCATGGATCCACCTGATAGTTGTTCCATCTAGCCCACCTCTAGTGAGTTTCCTAATCAGGATATCATGGGGCACTTTGTTAAAGCTTTCCTGAAATCAAAATATATTATATCCTCAGCATTCCCACAGTTCACCAGGGAGGTTTTCCAATTAAAAAACTGAAATTAGATTAGTCTGGCAAGATTTGTTCCTGACAAATTGATGTTGGCTTCTAGCAACCCCTGCATTGTTTTCAAGGTGTCTACATACTGACTGCTTTATCATCTGCTCCAGAATTTCTCAGGGATTGATGTCAAACTGACTGGTCTGTAGTTCCCAGGTTCTTCTTCCTTTCCTTTCTTGAAGCTAGGGACAACATTTGCCCATCTCCAGTCATCTGAAGCTTCCCCCGCCCTCCATGGTTTCGCAAAGATAATAGTGGTTCTTCTGTCAGCTCCTTTATGACTCTAGGATGCAGTTCATCGGGCCCTCGAGAGTTGAACTCACTCAACTCAATTAGGGGAGCCTTGACCACTTGCCTCTCAGTCTCCAGCTGCCATCCTGCTCCTTCACTCATATTTCCCCTTTGTCAGTAAGGCCATAGAGCCTCTTTTGGGTGAAGACTGAGCCGAGGTAGGAATTGAACACTTCTTCCTCTTCTCTGCCATCTGTTATCATTTTGTCATCTACACTTAGTAGCTGAACCACCATTACTTTCCTCTGTCCTTTATCATGGATGTATCTAAAGGAGGTTTGGTTTTTTTTGCTGCTTTTAGCATCCCTTACTAACCTCAATCCTTTCCTAGCTTTAGCCTTCCTGAGACCATCCCTGCAATTCCATGCTGCCTCTGTAGCCAAGCCTTCCTTCCACTTCCTATACATGTCCCTTTTTGCAGACCACACAGACTTCTTCTGTTGTCTTCTACTTTTTCGCCTTGCTGGAATTGATTGATATTTAGATTTTTTT
This sequence comes from Varanus komodoensis, assembly GCF_004798865.1. NCBI lineage: Eukaryota > Metazoa > Chordata > Lepidosauria > Squamata > Varanidae > Varanus > Varanus komodoensis. The sequence continues at coordinate 10,861,216 of NW_025335468.1, read as the reverse complement.
TATTACTCCCACTGACCATGGACACCTTTTCTCATTAGCATCACTTGCCATGGAACTTTACTCATCGTTTTTCAGTTTATTAAAATTGGCTTTTCTAAAATCCAGGGTGCATATTTGGCCACACCTGGCTCTTGCTTCTTTTTTACCCAGAGTTCCTGTAATTGCCACTCTGTCCACTAGGTTTTCCCTGTTGGTTAGAATCAGCTCAAAGATAGCAGTTCCTCTAGTTCATTCCTCCACTTTCTGTAGGAGGAAATTATCAGCAACCCATGTTAGCAGCCTTTTTGGAAGGGCCACATTTGGCAGAATTTGTCTCCCAACAGATATTGAAAAATCGATGTCTCCTATAACTACTATATCATGCCACCTTCAAACATTTGCAATTTGCTTTTCAAAAGTTTAATCCTTGTTACTGGTCCTCAGGGACTTGAGCAACTAACTGAAGAAGTCTCAGGTCTACTACTAACATGGATCAGTGAGAAGTCAAACAAAAATATCAAAGAAAGGGAAAATATGGCACGCCTTCAAAAAGAATGCAGATGATATCACCCTGTTAGCTTGACTTCAGTCTATCCTGTAGCCTGTACAAGGAGGTGTTCGAAGTAAGTTTGCCATGGACACACAGCTAAACCTTAAGAACCAAACCACTGCAGAAAAGTCTTAGATCTTGCGACTTCAAAAAACAGTGTTTTTCTTCAGTGCTCATACTTCATCAGTAACCAATGATAATCAAGTTGAAAGATAGGCAACCTATGAATTAGACTCAGATGTCCAGGCCTTCCAATGTAATAAGCCTATGTGAACTTTAGAAAGGCATTTGAATCAGCTGTACATAATATTTTTATGCCTAAAGCTTTAAAAGAGAAGGTTATTCTGTGGAACATTAATGCAGCTGACAGAACAACCACACTCCAAGAGTAATATGCATGACATTGTCAAACAGGAGAGTGTTAGCATGCAACTTTTCCCCACAGAGGCTTTGCCTGAATTAGATCTTGCTAAATTATTTGGACAAGGGAAGCAGAGAATGTATCTCGAGGCTCAAAAAATTAAAAAGCCAGCAAACACCAGAGAAAGAAGGTAGGAGTAAGGGTTTTTTTGAACAATTAGAATATTGAACTTAAACCTAAGGAAATAATATCATTTCATATGGTAATCATTATTTAACATCATGCTATTTGCAACTAAGCCTATTTCCCACCTCGGAGGTACTCTGAGAGCAGAAGGACAGTCTCTGAGAGAGGGAAGGGAGGCAGGAGTGGCGTGCCATTGGAAGCAGTTATAAAAGTGCTCACTGCCTCCATCTGCACATGAAGTTCAACAAGGACAAAAGTGAGGGGAAACACAACTATGTAATTATCTCTCTCATCCTTTTCATCTTCTCAAAACAACTTCTGTAAAAGGTGGGGGAGAAATACCTCTGCTTCCAGAAGGTTAGTCTCCTACCAGGAGATTATCATGCAACAATCTCTTGATTAAGTTCTTACTTCACATTAAATGAGTTATTAATACTTAGCATTTATTTAGATCCTTTTTCAATGTTCAAAGGGCTTTAAATGTATTACCTCAGTGATCCTTAGGACAACCCTGTAAATTAAGGTTTGGTTGAATTCCTTGAAAGGGAAAAAAGGCATGATATAACTAATTAAACAAATAAATCAATAAATATTGCAGAAGGATGAAAAATAGCTCATGACTGAGGTAAGGAAGGAAGATCTCCTGATTTGCGCTCTAAATCAGGAGTTCTGTACAAACTTATGGAAACTTAATAATGACTCATGTATAAGATTGAGCCATTGGCTATGATGTTGCATCCTTCAATATGCAGTAATAAGGAACATCATTTTTGTATTTCTAACAAAATTAGCATGAGGCATGCAATTAACCATTTCTGAATTCTTGCAACTCCAACAATTTAATTTAGCTCACTGGTAGTCTTAAGCTTCTCTTAATATGTGTTTCCTTTTCTGGGAACATTGCCTAGAATATTTACATGGGGGCTGAAAGTGTTCTGACTAAACAGCTCAAAAGCAGCAAGAGCAAAAGCGAATCCTCACTCACTTAAAATATGTAGGACACAATGAAACCTCCGATTCTGCTATGGAACCCTTGAAAGTGGGGAGGGGCACCTAACATGTGAAGTTCTTTCCTGTTGGACAAATTGCAGGTGCTTTTAATCACTTAACTTCTGCCCTGAAGCACAGATTTGTTCTCACAAATTGCCAGTGTGGGTGGCCAAATTCAGATCAGGACCTGAGAAGTAAGGCACGGGAGGGTTAACCCTTTGCCTCCACTGCAGTCCTGACCCAGATGGGACGCTCTGCACAGGAAAAGGTCTGTGAAGTGCTGCTAAAGGGCTTCCAAACAAGTTGAAATTCAGGTATGATTTTGTTGGAAAACCAGGATGCTACACAGCAACATTCCCCCAGTGGTTTCATTATGCATTTTTCTTCTGGGATGTTTTACAGCTCCAGTTGGATTTTTGCCGCAGTAGAAAATGGCATTGTAAGCGTGTGCAATTTTAATACCAACTTTCAGGGGAAGGAGCTTGTAAATCTTTGTTGTATGGAGAATTTATTTACCCTTTTTATGGTAATTTGAGTTGATGGTACTTGACAGATTAGCACATTTATTCAGAAGAGACCGAGACAAATACACTTTCTTCATTAAGGCTGCCTTTGTTATCGGCCATGCCAGTTTAAGGAGGAAGGCACTTGTTCTGAACTGAGGATGACTCACCTTTTGTGAGGCTTAAGATGCTCATTCTGCTGTTCCTCACCACCCTCCTGCTATATTTAGGGCTCCCTTCAGTCAAAGAACTTCTGTGCTCTCCTTATGTAACCTAATTTACATCTGGTGCATTACAGAACCTAGTCCCATCTTCATAATAAATAGCAGCTACAAGCAGCAACTTTCAGCTTAGGTTATGCAATCCGTTAGTACTTTTGATAATGCAGCCTGTAAGGATAACTGCAAAAGAAGCTACACATTCCAGTACACATGACAGAGAGGTGGCCACTCTTGCCATTCTTTCCCTGAAACAGAAGCCCAGTTCACAGCATCACAGGGTGGCTACAAAGCCACAGGGCTTGGTAATCATATTGCACTTGCTGTTTGCATTCCAGCTGATTGGCACAAATGCCCACCAGGCACAGCTTCTCAGGTCACCCAAACCTGGCACAGGTGGCTTGTTGGAATGGTTAGCAAGCTGCCCAAAACATATGGTCTGATGTAGGGCAGTTAGTTACAAAAAGTTACCCTCACTGGCTTGGGTGACACCAGAAGTTGAAGCAGAGAAGACTAGGTTTGGGAGCCTGGCGCCTGTGGGTGTGGCAAGCCCCTGTGGCTAATAAGCCCCCCCCCGGGGGGGGGGCTGCAGTGGTCAGGCAAACCAGGTCAAAGAGTTTTGTGGAGCCTTAAAGAGGAGCACACCTGTTCGTCTTTGAAGTACTAGAAGGCTACACGGTTTATACATGATTGGACTTTACAGAACACAGCCTAAAGGATTATTATGCCTTGGCCACAGCAATACTAGGGCACGGGATAAAAAATGCTGCTCCAAGTCAGACCCCTAGTCTATCTAGCAGTGGCTTTCCAGAGTCCCATACAGGGCTCTTCCCCAGCCCTACATCCAAGCTTCCCAAGTTCCGTGGCAGGTTCTTTGATTCTCTTACGGAATGCCACTAATTCATGCCTTTTAGTACATTATTTTGCCATCCCCATGTACATTGATCGAATGCTGCAAAAAGGCCCTGGTATGAAGAACTCTGTAGGCAAAGTATTCTATGCATGAGATCAGAAACCCTTGAAAGGCAATTAGCCTTTACATATAGGAAAGATCTATGATGCACCACAATTAAGTTATGGGCACAACCGTAACAAAAAGTTAAGCAAAAGGAGTGGCAAATGCTTCCAGTCACCTCCTCTCAGCTACACCGGAGGAGAAAGAATATCCAGAAAACTAAATTATTCCCCAAAGGGATGCCCCTTTTCAGTATTTCAATTTTTATCAGCCCCAGCAAGCATGACAAATGGTCAGGGATTCTGAAAAGGATACACTAAACTGTAATTTTCTGAGATGATCCAACAGCATTATGTAAAATATCCCACATTCCCTTGGGAAATTGTCCATCACAAACCAAGGACACAACACCATTCAAAATCACTTTTAAGCTGACTTTCCTCCTCCTCCCTCGCCCTATCTTGGATTCTTCTCCTGCATCAGGACACCGCAACAAGCTAGGGTCTCTGAAAACTCACACAGCTGAGTCCTAAAGTCCAATTCATAACTTGCATTTTCAGTGACAGGATATTGCCACACCTTCCACACAGCACAATGTGAAGATGCCTGAATGCACCTTTTTATAAATAAGAATTTCAATAAAGTAAATGAATGTTTAGTTGTCCTACTTTTATGTCCTACCTGTTTGTGCGATCATATGGGTCCATCCATTCCAGATTCTTTTGACCTTTTCACCCCCAAAATACTGAGCTTCTAACTTCAGGGGTTTCAACACAAAGCCAGCTTTGCTCACCAGCTGCTTGTTTTTGTTGCTCCCCCAAACGTACAACTCTCCATCATCTTAGAAGGAAAGGAAAGTGTTAAGAAAGGGCACAGAAAGTGTCTTGATAGGCATTAAATGTCAATGTTCTTTTTTGCATTTCCTGTCTTTGGATATGACACAGATGAATGTTTTTTAAAAAAATCAATTTTTAAAAAATAATTAAATTGCAATTCAGGTATCGCAAAGGAACAGGAGGCTAAGTTGCAATGCGCAGCATTCCACAGTGGTGTGATGCTCCTGGGGAGCATTTCTGGTCACACAAGGCAGGACACCCATTTCTCACACTTGCAGCATCTCCCAATACTATTCTCATACTCAACCCACAGAAACAGCTGTAGGGACTGCACGGTAGATATGGGGAGTGCAGGGTTGCACTAACACTGAAAACCAGGAGCAGAAATGCTTCCCAGTAGTGCAAAGACAGCACTGGCTATAACCAGAGGTACACAATTGTGCAGGGCTGCAGCTTAGCTCTTCGCAAAACTTCTGAAAAGGTAAATACAACAAATAAACATAGCACTACACAAAATTTGCTGATTTAAATGAGCCAAAGTGGCTTCCCCATCTTTATTAAAATTGTGCAATGGGAGAAAAGCTAAGGAAATGGATATAGAGTTTCAGGGAAAGAAGCTAAACATAGCTTTTTTCAAAAGCTCTTTCATATTCCAAAAGTTTAAAAGAATATCCTAATCTGTTAAAGAAGGTGGGAATAGGAAGTATGTGTTGCAAGATACACTTGTATTAAATATGAATACTGAACCGCACACGACATACACATTTCACAGGTAAGTTGAACTATGTCCAAAGATGGAATGCCATGCATATTTCAACCAAACAAAGAAGGGAGCACACAGAGAAACTTACCAGTGAGTGAGACAACATGGTATGAGCCAGAAGTGACACTCTTCACTTTGGTGTTTTCTAGACCTAATAATCCATAATATATTCCATTATATTTCATTTGATGAAGAGAGATATAATCCATTATATTTCTTTAGGAATAGAGAGTTGCTGTACATAACCCAGATGGCTTTGACTATGGGGTGGTATAGAAATAAAATTAATAATAGTAGTAGTAGTAATAATAAGAATCATAATTCATTTCACTGTGGCATGTTGCAATCCAGAAAATCACAACACACTGGTGCATAAGAAGAGAACAGTGAAAAAAGAAAGATGCAAATGCAGGATCTGCAAGGAAGGAAGCTACTTGGATTTTGTTAATTTTATAGATCAGAGCTCATCTATGTGCAACTGAGCTATTTAAAAGAAAATTTAGCACATAGCAGAGCTTTCAATAAAAGTAGAATGGCTGTTGAGGTTACTGGAGTGGTATGCATAGCCACAAGGAGAGAAGAAGGTGTAGTCAAGTGTAGAGAAGAGGGCACAGATGAGCTAAGAAGCATCGTTATTGTGCAGACTCCTAATAAGGACAATCTAAAAGGCATTTTGATTAAACACTTTTTTGCATTCAGAAAAGGAAAATGTAGGAGGAGGAAATCACTTGCATATCATGCTGCCAGCTTTGCAGGCGTTTGCTGCGCTTGCTGAAATAACCACTGGAAGGCGTGCAAAGCCATAACTATGATGTTACATCCACTTCACTAGTCATGCCAAGTGACAGAGTTTCCAAGCATTATTTGCCAAATGTCTAACATAGCAATGGAAGTACATGAGAAGCCATCAGACTGCTTCCCAAATCTGAATCTAAAATGTGACATATTTTGGTTTACCAGCCATAAGAATAAATTCATATTGCCAAACTTGATTTGGTGAGAAATTCACATTCTGACGCAAATTTACTAAGGAACAATCCTGCAGCCCCTAGATATTGCCTGTAGGGCCACAGGATAGTTTGGATTTGGAGCCCTAAGGTCCAAGTCAGTGTGCCAACCCTGGAACTAATAGCTGGAGCTCCAGGCCGCTCCCCTGATCCCTTGCAGCCAGCACAGAAAGAAAAGTACCATCTGCTTCCTGAGGTTGGGAAAGTGACCTCAGAGAGCAGTTCCAGTGGGGAGGCAGGGGAGGAGACTGGGGTGACCAGGATACAAGCTCTCTTGAAACCGTTCCAGCCTCCTTCCCTCCTGCTCTGGGACCCCCAAGCTGGACCAGCCAAAAGCCTCTCTGGCAAAAATGAAGGACAGGGGACAGAGAGGTGGGATTGCCTTTGCCACTTCTCCCATTCTGTCTCTACGTTTTGGGGTTTACAGGCACCCCAGTAAGACTGTACCCCTAATGCTGCAATTTCAGACCAATATGCAAAGCAAAATTCAGCCATCCATCAAAATTCACACTTCCTTGATTTTACAAGAGTTCTTCACTCAAAAATGCATACAATTTTTTTCTATTCCAACTCTGCTATTCTCTGATTCTATGAGTCTGATGACTTTTTACAATTTAATTCCTGTAAATCAAGCAACAGTTTTGTATTTTATTCTCCCATATCTATTATTATGAGCTCTGACTGACTGGTGGATTAATTGACTGATATCTGGGTTTATACTTTACACCAGCCTTCCCCACCTTGCTGCCCTTCAAATCCATGGGACTCCAGCTCCCTTAATTCCCAGCCAGCACGGCCATTGGGAAAGGGTGCTTTGAACAATGCTAATAAATGGATTTTTCTGTTTACTCTGCAGGGCGCAGTTTCTATATAGGTGCTGGTTATTACCTATAAAGCCCTAAACGGCTTGGGACCTGGATACCTAAAGGAACGCCTTCTTCCCTATTTGCCCTCCTGCCCCCTGAGATCGGCAGCAGAAGCCCTCCTCCGGGAACCCTCTGTGAGAGATATTAGGAGGCAAAGTACCCGGAGGAGGGCTTTCTCTGCGGTGGTGCCCTGCCTATGGAATGTGCTCCCCAGAGAGGTCTGCCTGGTACCATCATTATATGTTTTTCTGCACCAGGTTAAGACCTTTTTATTTCATCAATATTTTAATAAGCTTTAATATTGTATTTTTAATATTATATTTTTAACTGCAGCCAGAGTGGGTTGATTTGTTTATGTTGAATTTTATGTTGGTATTTTGTTATAATTTATTTATATTGACATTTGTATTTTATTTATGTAAGCTGTCCTTAGGCTTTTGCAATAGGATGGCATACAAATATCACAAAAATAAAATAAAATAAAGTGGAACAGGAATTAGATGTTCTCCACAGAGAAACCTTGGAATGCCCTGTTCCATCAGACCTCCCATCCAATTGCTCTTCTACTAACAAAGAGGCATGGAAGGATCCATGGCAAAGGGAATCCTGCTTTGTCCTCTGACACAGCCATCATGCAGTAGGAGATGGGACTGGGGTGGTGCCTGCTGCAAAACGTGGAGCCCCAAGTGCAGGCATGAGGCCCGGTTTTGGGCTTGGGCTGGGCTCACACAGCATGATAGAGTTGGAAACATCCTGTTACAGCAGCACTGGGCAGCAAAGGCCTTGGGCGGGAAAGCATCAGTGGCACTGGAGGACAGACACAAGTAATGGCTCCTCACTAAGCCATTTGTGGATCCCAGCATACATGCAAAGCGCCATGCCTTGAAGGTTCCATGTCTAACACATTACAAGCAGAAATACAATATAACTTTTAGAAAACAAACCTGTTACTTTGCAAGGCTCTTTTGACCTCAAGAAGGATGGGACTGTTTCCCCTTGGGATGCCCGCTTTGCTTGAGATGCCATACCAATTCCCCACTGGAACACCGAACCATTTTCTTTTCAGTATGCCCATACGAAAGGAAATTGATTGTTTAAGGTGAACAATTAACAGAATAGACTAGAATAGACTAAAAATAATATGTCAATAATTGTAGTATTATTTGACGCATTAAATTTGAAAAATAAACTGTATGTTGCAACAATAGAACAGTTTAACAGTAAAAAAAAAACAACCCCAAGAACCCAAATAGAATATATTAGTATCCAATTCTGGGTCACTTCAAATGTCCCGTTCTTTAGAATACACATAAGATAAAGTTATGTGTAGATAAGATAAAGGTAAGCCAAAGCAACCATCTGTCAGAAAGGAGTTCTGTAGGCTGGGGGCTACTACTGATCATACTGAAAGGTGAATAGATAGTGCCCCCAAAGATTATCTTAAGGCATGGACAGATTCATATGGGTGAAGGTGGGCTTTTTAATACACTTGATCCAGAACACTTATGGTTCCTCTACATGACGCATTTAATGTGCCATTTTACAGGGGATTCCTTTCCCATTTTCTTAGCAGGATGAAGACCATGTCCTTTATACATGGGTTTTTGAGAGCAAAGTTTCTTTCTCTGCCATCCTCTGTGTTGTATTACACAGCAGGGTGGCACAACTGTAAGAATTAGCCCAATATTTTGCAGTACTTCCTAGCTCAGTAAGAAATAATAGCTGACTGTCCTCCCCCTAAAGAAGCCACAAAAAGGTCCAGAAAGCACAAGAAAAGCCCTGGAGGATAATGCAGTGTAAAGGAGCCACAAGCATGATTGAGGGGCCATGAGCATGCAGTGAATGCCTGGTGTAAGGAAGGCCTCAGAACAAAGTGAGGACAAAAGCATCACTTTGAATTAGGCTTGGAAATAGACTGGCAACCGGTGCAGGTGGTACAGAATTGGCACGATATGATCCAACTCTCTAACCTGAACAAAGGTACAAGGGGCCACATTCCTCATTGTCCCAGACTGTATCAGAGGGAGCAGAATCATATTTATTTCCAGGGTTTTTATTTGAAAGGTAAGACACTAGGGGTACAAACCTATGCAAGTTTAAACAGAACAAAGGCCTACAAGAAGCGTGTGCTGCCTGGAGCATGCTGGGAGTTATAGGCCTTTGCTGAATAAAATTGTACCTTAGTTGTACAGTTTTACAGTCCTAATGTAAAATCCATATCACTATTGCTAATACTATTACTACACCTACTACAGATTCCTTTTAAACGTTCACTGGGCCACATCTGGGACACTTTACAATGGGATAAAATAAAGGCCAATGATAATAAGCAAGTTTCTAAAATATATTAAAGTGAAGGGTTAATGAATAACTGGAGAGGAATTCTTTCTTGTTACGTGACGTCGTGTGGCAATTATTGCTGCAGACAGAAATTCATCTTTTCACCTGGTAAAGCATTTTTAAATAGTTATTACTGGTTTCTCACTAAAAAAAAAAGGATAAAAAGTGGCAAAGGCATAACTCACCAGAGACAGCAAGTGCATGTCTCAGTCCAGCAGCAACATTTATCACTCTGTCCTGTAAAGACTATGAAATAAAGGAAAGCACACTTTTCATTACCTTGGGGAAAGACTACTGAAAATAATTCTATTTGTAAGTCAATAAATGCTCAATAAATTAAGATCAGTTTAAAAACATGTAGCACATGCATGAGACAAATTAACATCAGGTTCTACAATGATGACCTGGTACCTGGTACCTGCCAGATGTTTTGGACTACAATTCTCAATATTCTATGTTGTGTAAGACTGATGGGAGATCAAGTCCAGAGCACCACTTTGGAAAAGGCTGATTTACTAAGGATATTAAAGAACTCTTTAACAGATTCAAATGCAGCAGCATTCTGTGAATCCAACCACAAGTTTCCCAGTACACTGCTTCTTCTTCAGTAACACAAATTCCACAGACTTACAGACCAGTTTTTTTACTCTCCAGAAATTCAGTAGTAGAAAAAATACAAAAATAATAAAACCCACCCAACCAAAAATGTGCACTTTCTCCTATAGGCAAAAATACACATGGGGGTTGCACATTTTTGGAAGTACAAATTTGCACATAAATACAGAAAAGCTCAAGTTTGGAAATGGAAAATAAATCCCATTCAGTGAGCAGATGATGGAACAAAAGGTTCCTGCCAATCTGAGAAACACAGATGGAATTGATTTAACAAAACCAGTACATCCCAGAGCTCTACACTGAAGTGGCTTGGAAAAGAAACTATTTCGGTTTTTTTAATAACAGTAAAAACACGTCTTTTCTACCATAATGGGTAAGGGAACAGCACCAATTTATAAAACACTTTACCTCAATCCTCCCTGGAGCAGTACATCTTCCAGAAGTGTGAGGAACTCCCAATTGTCCAAAAGAATTCGATCCACAAGAGAACACTTGGCCATTTTCTGCAAGACAGACCAGTGGACTGCAACAATTTCATTGTTTACCTCATGTTCCAATCTAAGGCATTAGGAACAGCTAGTAAGAGGCAACAAACCCCAATCACATTCTACATTCCACTGAATGCAAAGAAATGGACTACTACAAGTGTTACTAATTTAAGAAAGACCCACTTATTGTATGGATTTGTTGCATGTGACATTTGTTAAATTGTGCCCCATGATGCAATAGACACCTGATGAGTGCAAAGCAAGAGTGTTTATTCCAAGCTTATTTTCTTAACCATTATATTATAGCAACACTTAGTTAAACCCAGAAAAACTGCCAAACACCCACTTATTTGCATCCTTTTTATTTTACTTATAGAACTCTGTAAAGCTATTGGGTATTTTGGGAGGTCTTTTCAGAGCTTGGTACTTTTATTATATGTTTGTTTTAGCCCTAGTGACAGATCTAGGATACAGTGATGGCAAACTGGTTAGAATGCTGGACTAGGACTTGGGCGATACAGGCAGACTCTCCAGATGACCATGAAGTTCACTAGGTAACTCTGGACTAGTCACTGAGACAAACCTACCTCACAGGGTTGTTGTGAAAATAAAATGGAGAAGATGAGGACTTGGTAGGCTGCCTTGGGTTCCTTTCAATAGGAAAATAGGTGGGATAGGTGCGATAGTGTGGTGTAGTGGTTAAAAGCATGGGACTGGGACTCAGACGATCTGGGTTCTAGTCCTCACTCGGCCATGGAGCCAGCTGGGTGACATTGGGCCAGTCACAGCCTCTCAGCCCAACCTACCTCACAGGGTTGTTGTTGTGGGGATAAGATGGAGGAGGAGATTAATGTAAGCTGCCTTGAGCCCTTTGAGGAAAAAGGCAGGATATAAATTGAAAAATAGATAGATAGAAATGGATAGATATAAATATAACAACAAAGAGGGATTAAAACTAAGACTGCTTTGAAAATGGACTGGACATATTCATGGAGGCTAAGCGAGCAATGCTTATTAGCCCAGAGAGCTATAAGCTGCCTCCAGTATCAGAGGCAGTATGCCTCTAAATTAGGGGTAGGGGAGAAATTTATTTGGTTCGTATTTCAATGCAAAATTACCTAACTTTACATTTTCAAACCAATACGCAGACTAAAATCTTCCCAAATTTTATACTTGAGTTTTCCAATCAACAAGTGCATATACTAGAAGGAAGATTATTCTTATTTATTTAGTATTATTTTTTCAAGTAAAACACTCCACAAGAAAATGCACACAGAAATTTGTATACCATGAAAATACCATGTGCAACTGTATTACATGAAAACACACTTCCAAAAATATTTATATTAGGCAAAATTATGTACAAAATGCATGTACAGAAATATTTATGCATTTTCATGCAAACTTTTTTTTTTTTTAATTTCAGAGTTCAGAATGTAAGACTTGAAAAACGCTAAAGAAGGAAAAACCAAAATATACAGATTTGTCCAGCCCTACTCATCTGGACTCAAGTCCTGGTTGTAGGCTGTCCAAGAGACATCTGGTTAGCCACTGTTGGACCAGAATGCTGGACAGGCATTTGCTCTGACCCAGCAGATCTTTTCATACGTCCTTACCAGCAAGTATGATTGTAAAGTCCCAACCACAGGCAACTTGCATGACAGGACAACCAGTCAGAGAAGTACATAAGGTAAAGTGCATCACGTCTTCAGTGTGACCAAGTCCCAACTGCCCATCATTATTTTGGCCACATAGAAAGAGTTCTCCAGTTTCTGCAAAATGAACAAGCACTATCAGCACACATACAACAGAAGCAAAATATAGCCCTGTACATTTTTGACTCAATAATGACTTGCACATTAAGATCCTAAAATTCTTATTTGTCTATGTTCACATTTGTACTTTCATGTTCACATAGTCCTCTCCTCTCCTTCTACAAAGGTGGAGAACCTGTGGCGCTTTAGATGTTGCTGAATTCCATTTCAGAAGCTGTAGTCCACCATCATCTGGAGGTCTACATAAGTTAATTGTCCTAACCCTGCTAGTATTTAAATTCAGTAACTGGGTACCAAGCACTGCTCAGTCCATCCCGTAAGACTGGATGAAGCTCTTCACAAAAGATAGCCCCATTAAGACTGACAAGCCATGCAACTCCACTGAAGTGTCCCTGAGACAATTGTCTGAGTGCCAATCTGGCAGTTCCCTGTATACCTGAAAGCAAACAGGCTCTGTACTGAACAGACTGGAGGCGATCATAGGTGCTACCCCACCATTTGCAAGCTGTGGGGCACTGTATGTGCTGCCTAAGCATTTCTGATTCCAGAATGTCTTCCACAGATTTGTATGGATTACCATTCCCCGAGTTGCTGAATAGCTCCTCAGCTCCGTAAGAAAAGAAAATATGTTTTATACCCATTAAACTGGCAACAGCTAGGAATGGACAATTAAAAATGCTATTAAATGCAATTCTATGCATTTTTTACAACTCCCATGCTGGCTGAAGAATGTAGGGAATTGTAGGCCATTTTTCTATCTAAACATGCATATGATTGCACGCTTAATGACTTGCTAAAAATTTCCCCAGGCATCCAGATGTGGCCATATCATTTAATTAAACAGAGTGGTGATCTGTTCTAGCAGGTTTATAGGTAACTTCATTTCAAACTTGCATGTATTGGTTGATGACAAAAAATAGCATTCCAACAATTCTGTTTAAGGGAAAATGAAGACTGCAATTTTTATGAAACCCTTATATCTCACAAGATAGTAGTATGGCACTCAAGCGACTTAAAAAATTAAATTTGCAAAGATGCCAGACATTGCAATGGGTAGAAACACTGACACTGAGTTCTTACCGGTAAGAACAACAGAATGTCCACCTCCTCCAGCAATGCTTTTGATGTTGGTCTGATTACAAAGAAATTGCTGCAGAGACGTGGGCAGGAATACATCTTCTTTATGGCCAAGACCAAGCTGTCCATAGCTGTTCGCTCCCTATATGTTGGGGGTGAGGCACAAATAAAGATACACTGATTGAGAAAAACATTGCTCATTCAAGGATTTGCAGTTTTCAAGGATTTCCAGGGCATTATGAATCATAGTTTTCTGCTTATCTACTTGATCTCATTTAATCCTAACTTTATGAGTCAGGTTAGGCCATCCAGTGATCTTCATTGTTATTTAGGAATTCAAAGGTAAGCCATTATAAGCACGAAACTTTATCCGCTATTCACTACACTGGCTTTCTGTTTCAATTATTGCTTGCTAGGAAAGGGTTTACAACAAGTTTATGTTTTAGGATAGGTCAACATGGTGCTATCCCTTTTGGAGAGCCCATCAGAATTGAAGGGCATGAACAGCAACTACTGTAAAAAACAGTACAGCATTTGACATTTGCTGTCTGGCAGCACCTTAGAAAGAGACCTTCTCCATGGTGACACCCAAACTGCAGAATGCACCCCTCCTTCGTATGTTGAAGAGGCCAACTGTGTCATGTCTTAGGCACATATTAAAGGCTTATCTTTTCATTCATGCCTTCCCTGGCTGATGGGACATTTTTCACAATTAACTATCTTTATATATTACAGAGTAACAGCAGTCTTGGCCATGTAGATAATATTGTCTTCTCACTGGTAGGTTAGTCCACTTACAGACAACCTGCTAATCTGAAACTGATGCTTACCAGTGAGAATAGGCCATGTATCAAATACAAATACAGGGCCCAGAACCTGTTAGATGCTATTCCCATATTGTCTCAAAACACACTATTACAAGACATAATAATGCAAGTCACATCATGAGGACTGTATCCACTTGTTCATCTTCCAGTAAGATGTATAATATTACCAGCCAGTACCACCCTTCTGCAGTCTAGATAGAACAAATTGGGGGAGGATGTTGTTGTTAGTCGGAAAGTCGTGTCCGACCCATCGCGACCCCATGGACAACATTCCTCCAGGCCTTCCTGTCCTCCACCATCCCCCGGAGTCCACCTAAGCTCATGCTGACTGCTTCAGTGACTCCATCTAGCCACCTCATTCTCTGCCATCCCCTTCTTCTTCTGCCATCTGTTGTTTCCAGCATTAGACTCTTGTCCAGTTGCAAGTTCTCTGCCACAAAATTTCCCATATTTTTTAAGTCCCAGGGGTTAGTCTTAGAATTTAAGACGTAATAATAAAAACAAAAACATCTAACTCACATTCATCAGACACTACTAGATAACAATCCCAATAACACGTGGAGCCTGTGTCATTTCTGACCAGCAGATAGCAGCACAAGCCTGGACTGTATATTGAGTTGGATGGAAAAAAATCCGAATCCCGTCCGTCTCTCAAAATGAGGCACCCAAACCATGTGAACAAGCCCTAACAGGGGCATCCCAGAAGTTCTGTGCATGAGGCTCTTCAGAACTCCTGAGGGAATTCTGGATTAAAATGAAGGTAATTGTAGGATTTGCTCCACCTTTCGAGCTGCGTTGCAACCCCTTTTCTGCGGAGAGCTTCGCACTTTATAAAAAGCAGCACGACAGGGCTCTGAGGATCCATT
This sequence comes from Varanus komodoensis, assembly GCF_004798865.1. Lineage (NCBI taxonomy): Eukaryota > Metazoa > Chordata > Lepidosauria > Squamata > Varanidae > Varanus > Varanus komodoensis. Next base: position 10,846,014 of record NW_025335468.1, on the reverse strand, counting down.
TACGAAAATCTGGAATGCCTTATAGGCCTATCCTGGCATAGGGATTCCACTGCAGAAGGAAGCGTCACCTGTTGGTGCACTACTGTTAAATAAACAAAGCCTGCATCTTTTCTTTTCTTTTTTACGGTATTAACACAGAAGACCGATTAGCACTGTGGCTCAAGCTTCAGAACACTTGCAAATAGCAGAGAGACCAGAACGGGTGGAGAGCGATATTCGCCTTCAAAATGGGCTGTGCTGATGAAAAGCCATTTGGAAGAAACGAGAGACTTGTGGCGCCTTAGAGCACCTTTATAGGTTTTTGCAGCCCACCAGCTCAGATGTAGGAAGTGTTTCAGGTTTATCTGCACAAGAAGGCGGGGGGCGGGAGGAGGCGGCAAGGATCTACACAGGGCTCCCTCCGACGGCGGATAATCGGGAAATGCAGCAGCGCCACGGCTGATGGGGCAGGGGACCGCAGCAGACCAGTGGCTCCCCACCCGGCCCTGCCTGTTCCTTCCCGGGGCCGCCTGACCGCCGCTTCCGTCCTCCCCGGGGCCGCGGCAAGGTTGGCACCTACCCAAGCGAACAGCGCGTGTGCCGCCGCCTCGCCGGAGCCGGCCATCGTCACCGAGCGGGCGGGGCCTCCCGCGGAAGCGCCCTCCCGCGCCCGCAGCCGTAGGCGGCGCTCCTGCCTCCTCGGTGGCCGTGCTTCTCGCGGAGACTGGGGCGCGGGGAAAGAACGGCGCACTTAATCTGTGCTTAACCAGAAGCAGCGGAGGTGGCGCCGCTGCACTTGTGGCTGCTCGTTGCCGTTCTGTGCCGTCAAGTCATCTCCGTCTAACGGCGACGCCTGTGAATGAAATGCGCCAGATTGGCCTGTCCAGGACAGCCCTGCTTAGCTGTGCAAAAATCAAGGCTGTGCCTTCCTTTATGGAGTCAGCCCATCGCTTATTCGCGCTCCCTTTTCTACTGCTTTCGACGTGCCCTGGCACGATCGCCTTCTCCAGTCGTGCCTTTTCATGTTCTGTGCGAAATCTGGCAGCCTCAGTTGTGTCATTTTTGCTTCTGGGGAAAACCTGGGCTTGATATGATCTAGGACCCAGCTTTCTGTCGGTCCAGGGTATTTGAAAAACTCCTCCAGCACCATGTTTCAAAGGCATCTATTTTCTTCCTGCCAGCTCTCGTCACTGTCCAGCTTTCACTCCCATTCGTAGTGAGTTGGTTTTGCGTAAACTGTGTGTATGTGTGTGTGTGTGATTGAATGAATGAGTAAGCAGCACTATGCGTGGGTTTATGTTTTTGTGTAATGAGATGTAACTAGGTAACTCTTTCGCTCTTGTTACTTACATTTATTTACCCTGAGATGATTATTTACACTGTTGCTTATATTTACACTGAGACACTGAGGAGATTAATTCAGTATCCTTGCAGTGCCTGTGTCGGCAATATCAAAACAGTGATGGTACAGTGTGGTGTTGCTGCCCAGCATTACAATGCCAATTTCTAACATTCTGCAGTTGAGCAGGTATACATTTGTTTATCGCATCAAAATACACTATTTTAATAGGCATATTAATCAGTGTACATAGTATATAATTACAGCACTACCGGAACATAAGGAAAGGCATGCTGGATCAGACCCAAGGTCCATCTAGTCCAGCACTTGTTACACTTAGTAACCAACCAGCTTTCCACAGGAGCACTCAAGCAGGACGGGTGCAAGTCCTCCTCCTGCCCAAGCTCCTCAGCAACTGGTGTATCCAGGCAGGCCACCTCTGGTCAAGGAGGCAGCAGTTTGCAAGGCCAGTAACCACTGATAGCTGCCTCCTCCTCCTCCTCCTCCTCCATAAATCTGCCCTTTTAAAGCCATCCGGATTGGTGGCCTTCACCACTTCCTGTGCCAGTGAATTCCATAGTTTAACTATATCCTGTGTGGAGGAGCACTTCCTTTTAGCAGTTCTGATCCTCCCACCAATCACCTTGCCTCTGGGATTGAGTGTAATAGAAAAGGGACAAAAATGTCTCCCTCCCTATTTTCTCCACATCCTGCATTATTTTAAACACCTCTACCTATCCTGTCTCACCTTGGTTGCCCTTTTTCCAAGCTGAACTGTCCCAGTTGTAGCCACGGTCCCTAGGGGAGCTCCTCTAGCCCCCTGATCATTTTTGCACTTCTTTGTACTTTTTCCAACTCATAATGTCCTTTCCAGGTAAGGCGAACAGAACCGAACACAATATTTCAGGTGCATTTTGGCAATTCTATTTCCTATTCCATTCCTAATTATGTCTTGCGTGGAGTTTGCCTTCTTCACAGTAGCTGAGCACATTTTCATCAAGACCCAAACATCCCTTTCTTGCTCAGCTCAGCAGCAATCCTGTGTTTGCACTTTCTTCTTTCGCTTTCATCAAAAGTTTCTTTCTTCCAACAATATAGTATCATCTGCATATCATAAATTATTGATGGCTATTCCCCCAATTCTCACCCCTTTTCCTTATAATGTATTCTGCATACAGCTTGAACAGACAAGGAGATAAAATACACCTTTATCTGATGCCTTTGCCTATAACATACCATTCTGTTTCTTCATATTCTGTTCTAACATCTTGCCCAGGACAATCAAGTGCTGAGGCACACCCATATCTTTCAGAACCACTCATTGCTTCTCATGATTCTCATTCTCAAAAGGCTTCACAGTAGTCTATAAAGCATAGACTGAGCTTCTCCTGAAATTCTTTATATTTGTGAAAAGATCTCAAGTGACTATTTTCAGAATCTAGCTAGAACATCAATCATTTCTCACCCCAGGTAAAGTAAAATTCTTTGTTGCAACACCTTGAGCATCATTTGCTTGCGTGGGAATTTAGTACAGTGGTCCTATGACTGCAGTCTTTTGCATCTCCTTTCTTGGGAACTGGAATATATATTGAACATTTCCAGTTGCTGGGCCAAATATGGAAGTTGTTTTCCATATTTGCTGGCATATTTCTCTTAGGATTTGGACCAATTCATTTTCTGCAGCTTGGAATAGTTCTACTTGTGCCTTATCAACTTGGGTTGCTTTATTCCTTCTAAGTGATTTCTGCCATACTTTAGATTTTTTTAATTGCACTTTACGTTCACAGTAGATTACATCAGCATATACAGCTTTCTATGAGGTATCTGTGTATGGGCTTGTATTTATGACTGCATGGGGATTATAAGGTATACAGTATGTATAACTTTGGGAACAATCCTGTACATGTTTAGATTGAAAAAAGCCTACAGCTCCCAGCATTCCCTAGCAAGTATGGTCTTTATTCTGTCTAAGTATGCACAGGATTGTATCCTCAGATACAGTATCTGGGTTTCAAGAGGGTGTCATACCTTAGCTTACCTGTTGGGTATACCTAGTTTGGCTGGCATAATACTGTCTGTTTGACTTTAACAGTCTTGTTATGGTGTAATGAAAAGAGAGGTGCATTGTGGTTATAAAAGTGTACTAATTAATAGCTACATAAATACGGAAGAGTGAATTTTGCAGAGCAAAAGATGCTGGAGGCATCCAATGTTATTTGTCTGAAGGCACATGATAACAGCAGCCTTCCTCAAGCTAAACACACAGTCCTTGATTTGCTGCAGAACCTTATGTACACCATCTTGAATTGCATGGAAATATTTCAATTATTTATTATATTTTAGGCAACTTTTTAGGACAGATTACTCTTACAATAGCTTACAAAATGTACTTACACCACAAAATTGTAATTCCAATAATGTAAACAGGTACAAACATCAGAATTCGAGGCAAAACCATTAATCATATCTGAAGCCAACAAACATTTTTTTAAAGTAGCTCAAATAATGCAAAAAAAGAGAAAACCCTTGCAGTCTAAAAGCTAGCAAGCAGCTTAAAATAGATCTTCAAACCCTTTCTGAAGAACTGACAGGGCCAACCGTACATTCCTGGAGTGGGAGTTCCACAAATTAGGAACCACCACAGAAAGGTGGGATACAAATGTAATTGTAAAAGATACGTACAAAAAGCTTACTAATGCAGGCCTCTATGTCCCTGGCATTGCATTTATTTGTTTGTTTGTTTTGGAATTAATTACCCACACCAATATTCCTAAATAGGACTTTTTGGTCCACTTAAACCAGTTAATCCTAATAATCCACTTCCTACCCTCCTGGAGAGGAAATTGAAAAAGAAAAAGCTGCCATTGACTCCACCGGAAACATTTTTGCAGCACTGTGGCAAACTTTCCTGCTGCCTGAGGCAGGAGTGGATACAGCTGTGGTGCTGCCCGTCATTTCCCACCCTGCGCACCCACTGCTGCGACATCTCTCCCTCCCTTGCACCGCCTCTGCTTCCCGCAGCTTCTCCCCGCTTCCGGCCTGCTGCGTGTGCCGGCCCCCACCCACCCTGCACTGTGCCACACTGGGCAACCCACCGGAGGGTGCCTGCCTCCATCCACCCTCTCCTCCGGGCAGTCTCCAAGGATATCCTCCCGCAATGCCTGGTTCTGAAGAAGGACACCTCTGCCTGTTGCTTTCCCAGCCAGCACTGCTTTTCCAAAAGTTCTCGTGTGTGCATGGCGGGGAGGGGGGAGTTAAAGACGACCCTGGTGAAGGCTGCAGGCAGCAGAGAGAGAGGAGTCACTCTCAGAGTGCACACCAGGCGGTGGAAGCCACGTGGCAGGGGAGGGAGAGGTTGTGAGATGTGACGGTGAAGGCAGCCAAGGGTGGTGTGGGTGGCGTGCCATTTCCCACTCGTATTCCACTGGCATTTAATTTCAGGGGGAGAAATAGAGGGGAAGAAGGTTTATTCCACCTCCCCTAGAGTGCAGTGGTTCCAATCCAAATGGAGACAATATGTGCTGACAAGAGGGTAAAAATAATGCATCCCACCTGAGCTACTCAGTTAGCCTAACTTCTAGTCTGGCTTTTAGGCTGCTCTGATTTGCGGGAGGAGAATGGTCAGCTCGGTCTTTTCATGGGAGCTCCCACATGCAGGTCTCAGCATGAAACCCTCTGCTCCATGAAAGAGTATCAGGAAAGGAGGCTGAGCCAAATCTGAGCAGCTACAACTATCCTCCTCACTCTGGAGATCTTCACAAGGAAGATCCTAGCAAAAAGTAAGTGGCTGCTGCCATTTTTAAGGAATTCCTGCTGAGAATAAGAGGCAGTCCCTCAGAGCCTCCACAAATATGTCATCCCTGCTTCCTACTCAGCTAGATCAAAAGCCACACTCTGATCTAATAATGTCATTAGAACTTAGTTGACTTTGTTGCTCTCTAAGCAAAAATTGTTGTCTACGGCTGCAAGCCCATCTTCCAATCTGTATTCATGGGAGAGCCCACAAGTCAGTATTCCCAACTGAAGCACGAGAAAAAGCCTACCTAAACAGCTTATGTGGTTTTCAGACTGTCTCTCTTGGATTTAAAACCCCACTTGTGGGGTGACTATCTAGGCCACCTCACAATGTAGTTGTGAAATTAAAACAAGGGCAGAGAAACTCTGTATACCATGACCTAGAAGGAAGGGCAACATAAAAATATGAAAAATAAAATACTTGGGAAGCACAGATATGGTGAGCTGTGCTATATACCACATTTAAAGCAGTAGATGCTATTCTGTTCTCTCAATACATCGTCATCCCTTGCCCATTGCTTGCCAAGCTTCAACAAACAAATAAACAGAGCATGGTTTGTTTGACTTTCCATATGCTGTATTTGAAAATAGCATCAGTATCCTTAAAGGGGAGAAATATCACTGGCTAAGCACTCTGAAGTTGTGCAAGTTCTACTGCAGTTAAGTCATTGTGAATTTACGAACATAGATGACGAATGTATACACATGCTAGACAGTTAATATAAATGTTTAAGTGTTACAACCATCAAGGATCCATCAAGAACAATTGTAAATCCAAGTGGATTCCAAATATGTTAAAAGGTGCAAACATCAATTTAACAGTATAATTATTTCTTTTTAACTACAAGCATAATCCAGTCCCTGTAAGGTTGAATATATTACCTAATATAAAAAACACATTTGCAATAGTATCTAGTTCTTTTTAACAAGTATTATTCTTTGAAGAAGCACAGAAAATCAAATTTATACCTTCTATTTGTTTCATTTCTTTCTTTAAAGCTTCATATTCCTAAAATTAATTCAAATTGTCATTTAAGACAAAAACTTGGATATATTTGGTATCTAAAAAGAAGGTGTTTCTAAATGTGAAAGGCATATCAGTTATTCAAATTTCTAATCAGACCCAGTTTTGTAAGCCCACTATTTACTATGAGATCAACTTTAAAGGACTTAAGGATGGCTTTCAGGTGTCCCACTCTGTAGAGACAATATTACAATAAAAATACATGTATTTCACCTGATTCTGCAACACCTGATAGCTCTCCACAAAATGTCTGAATTACCTCCCTGGACCAGTATAGTGTTTGAAGCAACATCAAAAGACAGTGAAGTTATACCTGGGCTGATCAATCTGCAGTAGTTCATTCCTACATGCAGGTCATCAATAGATGTTACATTCCACAAGTGATGAATGTATGTGTGTGTGGTTCAAAACACTGACATATTTGCCAATAAGAGATACACACTCACTATGCATATTGCATGGTAGTATAAAGATGCTGTCCAAATGTGAACAGTATTCCCCTATTATATTTGCATCCAGATCAGTATAATGGGGCAGCCAAACACTTCTGCAGCTCCTTACAGGAGCAGCTATCTGCTGCCCTGCATGTGTTCATATTTTCGGACAATGCAATATGTGAAATAGTATATGCATGTATATCCAGATGCAAGTCCCACTATATTCAGTGGGCCTTTTCCCCAGCTAAGTATGTAAAGGATTATAGCGTAGTGCTTGCAGTAAACCGGATTGGAGGTAAAATAGGATATCTTGTTGAAATATATCCCATACACAGTTAGGGTTTTACTTCTTCAGAAACAGCTAATATTACACATCATTAGTTACAGAATAACCCCCTGCATTGGGGGTGCAAGTATAGGCTGCAAGCAGCTATCCAAGACCTGCCTGGTGTCCCCCAAGACTCTCAGTATCTGCCACCACTAAAAGAAAGGGAACAGGCAAAAAAAATAGTGGGTTGAAATACATAAATGGCTTGAGGAAATGTTACAAAAACCTTTAATATTTAAACCTGAAGTTTTTTTTATTAGGCATTGTGTCTGATGATGTCGATAAGCAACGTATTTGATTCTACACGTGATTCTGCAGCAAGGATTGTATTTGCCCAACACTGAAGGAGTGAAGAACCACCTACTGACGAACTGATTTAAAAAAAAAAAAAATCTTGGACTGCACAGAAATGGACAGGCTGACTTTGTCTCTGAAGGAGAAAGAGGATGCATATTTCTGTCAAACTTGGAACTCTTTTTACTATTGGCTAGAGAAACGGGACTATGCGTAGATTTGAATATGGCTATGGATTGTTACAAAACAAAAATGGGGGGATGACCCAGTATGTCCAATGTCTTTGATGATTGATGTTTTAGTTTTCAGTTTGTAGAATATAATAATAATAAAACTTATTTAAAAAAATAAAAGAAAGGGAACATATATTTGGAATGGGTTCTGTGGTTCCTGCCACAGAAGCCTAATTGCTAGCACATCCCCAGAACTTTCCAGGAAGCAGCAGAATTTCCTGCCTGTTTCCTAGGATGCTTTCGGAACAAGGCCTTTATAGCTGGATCTGTTGCTGGATCCTTTTTGCCTTTCTCTTTTTTGATTGTTTAATTCAGTTGAGGTGGTTTGGGTGGGAAGGGATTCAGTCTCAGATATGATATTTATTCTGCTACTTTCCAAACCTATTTGCAGAACATGTAGCAAAAGTGGTGGTAGCAATGATTTGTAATTAACCAATGCTACTGTATATTAGCTTGCATCTTCCAGCAGAAATTGTGATAAATTATGTGGTTAATTGAGCTGGTGATTTATCTGGTAATTGCATGTGTGTTTAGGGATGTAAGCCGTGTGTATGTGAGAAAGAGAAAGAAGAGCAGATCTATATGGATTGTGTCTGAGTGTAAGTCTGCGCACATACAGAGGGTGTCAAAAATGTATACACATTTTAAGAAAGGAAAAAAAACTATTAAAAACTGTCACATGGTGACACTAGCATTCATTTGATTAATGCCATTTTTTGAGCGAATGTCATACTACACATCGCTAACGTAATTCAATTCAACTTTGAAAAGTAATACATAGATAACATCTCTTAAAATGTGTACATACTTTTTGGCACTCCCTGTAGATGTGTTGCCCCATCACTAGTGGATACCTTATGTGACCTTAGAGGCTAAATGCTTGCACACTTCTGGACTACATTGATAACTACAACATTCATGGACAACGTTCATTGCAGATTCTAGAGCAATTTTGCTAGAGTAAATTAAGTCTGCTTTCCTTCCAAATCACTGAGAAAGAACCAGAAGATGAAAGCAAAGAATAGCATAAACATATTGAGAAAGACTGTTTCCAGGACACCACAGAATAAGAACATATGTCCTAGCATTAATGCTTTAGTTCTGGAAAAGCAGCATTCTGTATAAAGCACACACAGTGTTTTCTTGCCTCAAATAGGACAAAAGTCGTAGCTGCAGAGTGCAGAGTGGCAGATGGTCATTGGATAGGTTAGATTCCCAGCTGCTTGCCCATCTTGTTGAGGGCATCGCTGACAATGTCCAGTTCATGGCGGAGCTCATTCACCACATTAGCGATGCTCCTTGGGTCTTTCAAGAGCTGAACACTTTGTGTATAAGGGTTATAATTCACTCCAAAGGGGCGCTTGATAGTCTTTGCAAACTCCCTGTTCGGATGGGGAAAAGAAAAAGGGTTCTGATGAAACTCAGCTTCAACCTTCTGCATAAAGCTTTTAACTAATGATCATTATTTGTATGCGTTCCCTGCAGTATCTTTTACCTACACCTCCCATGAGCACTTGCCATTGGCTTAGCTAAATACAACTGATGGGAGTTGTAGGCTAAAATATGTTTGGCCACAAGTTGCCCAGCCCTGACTGAAACAGAGCTTTTGAGAAATTGACATACATTATCTTGCTATAATCCTTACACAACCCTCTGACAAAGGAGAATATTATTGTATCCTCATAATACAGATGTGAGAGTGGTGGGGTGGCTGAGTGTAAAAAAGACTGATCTGTCTAAGGCTACTTAGTATGCAGAGAAGTGAAAACTTTCATAATCACAGCTGAGCCTTGGCCACCACACTGTACTGCTCAGTTAGTGGCTGGGTTCACACGGCACAGCAAACAACCCTGCGCTGTTTCCACAGGATGTAAATTTCCTGAACTGGTCAGTTGGACAATCTGTGGTTCAAAATACAATCCAGTTTCTGCACTCCCCACTCCTTCCTCCATCCTTCTGCACTGTATCCCTGTTTCTGAAAGTAAGCAGGGAAATGGACACCTCACACAGCCAATAAAATCAAGTGAGCAATGATATGTCTTTTGCTAGGCTTCTGAGGGCCATAGAGAGCATAGGCTAGAAGAAGCCACTTCCATGGTTGCTCTTGCCAGAGGACTCTATGGTGCTTCCATATCAGTAATGGTAAAACGGCAATCCCAGATCTGGACAACCAGAGAAGCCACAGTGAAGTGCACAAATGTTAGAACTGAGCGTTGTTTTCTCTCTGGTTTCAAAAACACTAATCCCACCACACAAGAACTCCAGAACTGAATTGGAATGGCAAAGCAGGCACACAATGGTAAGATTTTTTAAAAGAAAAAGAAAACGAATTACCTCATTTTCTCCTTTGCATCTTCAAAGCTTTCTGAAATGAAGTAAACTTCCTGGAATGTTGTAATCATGCACTCTTGCTTGCAGGTGACACTGGGATCAAAGGGTTTGACCCTGGCGTTCCCAGACAGTGCATGCTGGTTGCCAGACAAGCAAAATGGCAAGGATTAGATTTTGCGCAAATTGCAGGCACCAGCACTGAAAAATGTTCAGCGGTGGCGAGTAATTCAACATCAGGATATAACTTAGCTAAACTTTGGCTCCTCCTACCTAATGGTTTTGCCCCAACCACATGTAGGGATCAGGGTGTAAATTTACATGCTTACAAGCTGCGGTTATGCAAGTTTTGTCCACATGATGGGAACCTGTTGAAACAGTGCGGTTCACATCTGCACAGTTCAGACACCAGCCCGCACTTTCATTCCTTCAGCCAAAGTGCACACAGAGTGATGGGCATGACCACATTCCCCCTTCTATGGGTTAGGGAGCTCTAGTCTCCTTGGAAACCGATTGGGTGTTCTTCCGCAGAAGACAGACAATGGCAGTCAAGCTTCCCCGACAGACAGCTTGCCCGCCATGACTGATCTCCCCTGCAATGCACAGGTAAGTTTGGTAGAATGATGGATGTGTTTGAGGGCACACAGTTCACCCAGCTGAACAGGCCTGACAAAGGCCCCATGTGAACCAAGGACACCATAGAAGCCTGGAATGTACCCTAGATAATTCTCTACAAGCGGAGTCTCAGGAATTCCTTGATTTTTTTTTTCTACCTTTCAGCATACACTTATAGAGATGACTAACAGCAGAAGTTTCAAAAGATTTTAAAAATTAAAAAAGAGATTTACATGGAAGCAGACAGTACCACACCATAGAAGGCTGGAAGGTACCTTGAATTACATTGGAAATCGGATTGAAAGGCAGAGGAATGGTTGTCATGGTTTCTTTAGCACAGACAAGGTACATTCTAACTGGCCAGCTCCAGTCAATCATCTGGCCACCTTGGCAGAGGGACTGATGTGAAAAGCTTTCTCCAAATGTAGAATGTTTTAAAAGCCATTATACAAGACTTACTGATTACAGTTTGAAGATGCTTTAGGGCTTACCTTTAGTTCACTGATAGAAGAGAGCAAGCCAGCTCCATAGGCTCTCAGCCGGCCTTCCTGTTTACATAAGCCAAACTCCACAGTGAAAAAGTAGCACTAGGAAAGAAGACAATGGAAGAAACAAAGGGAAACTGTGACCTTCAACAGAGATGCAGAAACTCAGCAACGTGCGTTTTCATGCTCCCTTGCCTGGATGCAAAATAGCTTAAAAGCTCAAGTCTCAATGGTTTAGGAACTAAGCTGCCTGAAAAATGAAAGCACAAGGGCCATTTCCCCTTCCGATTGAGATGGGGGTAATTTCCTTCTAAAGGCAAGTTACAGCCCCACCATTGACTTGATCCATCACCCACAAAACATAATTTTAAAACCCCACCCTAGATTCAGAAACACCTCCAAATTCCCAGTTCCCAGTTTAAAGGCCGAAGTCCCTTATATGACCGAGGAATGAAAGATGCCTTCAGAATTTTTCAGAATACAAACAGATACCCTACCTCAGGCATGAGGGAAAGGATGGTGGGTCAGAGGTGTGTGAGGAAGGTGACTGGGTTTTCTAGACTGTAATAACCCACTTCATGCACAGGGAATCTTTTTCACCTTCAGGTCCAAATTGGTTCTGGGCAAGGATATTGACAGCTGCGGGCCCATATTCTGGGAAGCCACCCAGTGCTGGCCTGCAGTCCCAGTGGGATTTCCCAGACCCCATTCACTCTCATGCTCAAATCAGCCCTTCCCCACTGCAATCAAGCTTTCCTGAAGCTGGGCAGCAGGGAAGGAGGGCCAATTCTTTGGATTGGGGGAGCACGGCATCATGCAAGTTTTGGCTAGCCCTCCCTATTCCATCAGCTCACTGGAAGGGGCCATTTTGTTACATTTGATCCTGCTTGTGTGTGGAAAAGGTAGCATTATTAGATTATGACAGCCTCATTAAACCCTTTTAATTCTGCTGGTATTAGTGCAACAGCACATTGAAATCAGTGGTACTTTAAATGTCTTAATTTCGCTGGATTTCAGGATAATGTGCATGTCTGCTATTTACATATATAGCCAAACTCTGATTCACTACTTTTTAATATCAGGACTTAATACCAGAAATACACAAGACAGCAGTACTGTAATATTACTGAAATTGAAGAACGTATTTCACTGAGCAGTATCTTCTGCTTACAGTTGCCAGCTTTTGAACAGCTTCATCGGATGCTCCGAGGGAGGCCAAGCCAATTTCCTGGGAGAACTGAGCAAAACTGGGCTCCGCCAGAAGAGGGACATGGCCTAAAAGCTCATGGCAGGTGTCACTGGAAAGCAGGGAAGACAAACAAGTGATGAACCAAGCAGCCCACCTCTTGCAGATGCCGCATACATGATTCACACTCCTACCTAATCTAATTAGGCGGTAAGTGCAACAATATGAAAGTATTATTAAACATGCAGATGACAAATTGCTCCAAGAATTCTGGAGGAACACGTTGTTAAAACCAACAGTTATTAGATGGCAAAAGAAGAAGGGGACGGCAGAGAATGAGGTGGCTAGATGGAGTCACTAAAGCAGTTGGTGTGAGCTTGAGTGGACTCCAGGGGATGGTGGAGGACAGGAGGGCCTGGAGGAATGTTGTCCATGGGGTCGCGGTGGGTTGGACATGACTTCGCGACTAACAACAATAACAATTAGATTGCATAAGCTACGTACCAATTTGTCAAATTCAAGGTGTAGATTAGGAATTTGGTAGGCAGATGTAAATATGAGGGTGCAAATTGGGGAAAGCATGAAGCAGCTTTACCCAGGGTGTGTTCACATGCTTAGCTAGACTACCAATCTTTCCTGTTGTAAAAATAGTACCACATAGACATAAAGTTACATGGATGCTCCACATAGAGAGCCATGGGTCCAGTTTAAATTATTATCCCCCCTCAACAGAAGAAAGCACACCGCTCAGGTCTCTGCCTGAGTAATCCATATGGCACACGGAAGGAATGAATGTGCACAGTGAAGAGGGATATACATCGTGGTAGGGTGGCCAAGTTTCCTCTTTTTCAGAGGATCACCCTTTATTTTTTTTTCTGATTTTTTTTCAATTTTTTATATCCTGCCTTTTTCCTACGAAGGGCTCAAAGCAGCTTACATCTCCTCCATCTTATCCCCACAACAACAACCCTGTGAGGTAGGTTGGGCTGAGAGTCTGAGACTGGCCCAAAGTCACCCAGTTGGCTCCATGGCTGAGCGGGGACTAGAACCCAGATCGTCTGAGTCCCAGCCCTTGCTCTTAACCACTACACCAAAGGACTGCCAGAGGACTGTCTTTTATATGAAAGTGACCTCTGTTTCTAAGGGTGCTATGTCCAATTCTACTTTAAAGTTAATAAACTCTAAGAACAGCAATTAACCCCATCAACAGCAATTAAATAGCAGGTAACCTTGTCACCCATTCAGTCTTTCACACTATGGTGAGATGTATTGTATTTCTATTTAAATGTTGCATTACTATTTCAAAATTTGCATTTCTGCATGCAAATTAATATATCTAAATCACTGTCCTATTTGCCTTTTTTGTCCCTTTTTTAATAATGCATTTCCTCCTTTTGGGAAATTTATAAATGTGTACTACAGAACCTGCCCCTCCAACATAGGAGCATCAATTGGACAAATTTGGCTCATGCCCCGGAGACAAGGAAAATGCACAAGAATATAGTGGTGAACTCTTGTGAACCACCCATAGAGCTCCAGTTATTGAGCAGCATAGGAATGAAATTAATCCAATAATCATTTGATTCATTTGCTTCAGTAGATAGCTGGAAATACTTCATTTAATTTAATGGAACATTCAAGACACTTCAGCTCAAATTGTCATACATTAATACTCAGAGCATGCCTCTTAAATTCTGATAAAAGATCTCAGGAGAAAATTCCATATCATTTTTTCCCCAGACATAAGTTAAGTGCAAGCAGTCAGCATCATGTGGGCTAGGCTGGTGTTAAATATTTGTGAAAATCCTCCAAAAGAAAAAGTACTAAGCACACAACTCCCTTCTCTGCTGCCCACCAGCAACTCATGAGAGCAGCATAAATGTGAGTTGCATCTTTGGATGTGAAGACACTGCTCCATCTAGGCTTGTCATGTGATTATAAAGCCCACCTTTAGAAATCAGGTTTCAGATAGAGCGGGGGGTGGGGGCAGATGTGCGCAACAGTAGAGTCACATAGGTAAATGTCAGGTGTCTGGGAGCTGTGAGCAGGCACCCACAAGTGGTGAGTGGTAAGTGGGTGCCTGCAGCAGTGGCAATGGAGGTGGCAAGCAGCAAGCGGGCACCCACGGGTGCCCTCAGCACGAAGCAGCAAGCCCCAAAATAAACTCACATTGCTGCATATGGCTCCCGAGCCTCAGTTTGGCTAACCCTGAGGTGCTTTATTTGGAATCAGCCAGCATACTTTATTTGTCATGAGGTTTAAAAAAAGAAATTTGCTTACGGTTCAGGTGTGTAAAGCGGGTCCGAACTGTGCCTAACATATTGGGTGCAGTGGAATACTCTGAATGCTAAGCCCGCCAAGAAGTCTCTGGGTGACAGGTATCCAGCAACAGGGCGGATAGTAAATCCAGTGCGTTCTGCAAAGCCAAGATGTAACCATGATGCAGTTTCTTCTCATATGACAAAATGCTCTGACTGAAGAGTTTCATAATGGAGGTGACACAAAGACTGACGTCCTATGCAAGCTTGTTTAGCAGAAAGGCCAGGCAAATTCAGTGGAATTTGTTTGAACAAGTGTATATAGGAAGAGATTACACAAGAGACAAGAACAGCTAGATATTCAATCACTTTCCAGAATCTGGTGCATTCCAGTTGTTCTGGACTACAACTCCCAGCATTCTTGACCATTGTCCATGTTAGCTGGGGCTGATGAGACTTGTAATCCAAAACATCTGGAGAATAGTAGGTTGTTTAAGACTATGTTAGATGGTTTTATTATCAGCTGAGCAAGAAGTCAGTGATGGGAAGTAATGTGTATACAGGGGTGGAGTGAAAATGAAGACTCTGAGTTATTCTGCAAGAGTCATTTGTTATATGCTCGTAATTCCCTGCTTGGAGGTTCTATTATATTGGTCTTAACAGTGAGAAGTATTGGTTCTGAATAATTTTATTTATTACATTTCTAATCCACCAACAAAGGTTCTCAGTTAATAATATTGTGATCTGGTTGTGACTTGTATTTCCATCTTGCTGTGAAATTGCTTTGCTGTTTCCATTTTAATGACCTTTTTGTGTTTGTTTCCACTTATTTTTCATTTCATGGCTCCACCTATTTTGTCACACACCACTCTGAGCATACACTGGAACATGAAATACAATTGGACTCTTAAAAAGACAAGGCACTAGTTCATACAAACAAGCTTCCATGGCTTACATATTTAAGCCATAGTTACATATTTAAATTAATGGCACATGCCAGACAACACTAGTTTAATTATGCATACAGATGATTGATTGATTGATTGATTGATTGATTG
Source organism: Varanus komodoensis (assembly GCF_004798865.1). Lineage (NCBI taxonomy): Eukaryota > Metazoa > Chordata > Lepidosauria > Squamata > Varanidae > Varanus > Varanus komodoensis. Next base: position 10,830,655 of record NW_025335468.1, on the reverse strand, counting down.
AAAGCTTTTCTAACCCATCTACTACAAACATCTCAGGACAGCTTACAAAAACAAGCATGGCTGTTTGTGCTGTCTGAACCCAGGTGGCATGGCTTGTCGAAGATGAAATGACTCTCAAATAACTCAGCAACAGGCCATGGGCTATTTTAGAGTTGTTTCCACCTCAAATGAGCCATGCCACCATGGTTCAGACAATACAGTAAGTCATGCCCAGGCAACTAATTAATCTAATGACATCTGGCATGTGCTGCTGTTTTAAACAAGCCATGCTGATTGAGATAAGAAATGTGAAAGGATCTTGAACAATTTGAATGTTATTTCCATAATGAGCAACGGTAATCTTTCAAGTTAGCCTCAGGCAACTTCCATGAGGCTAAGGACTGTGGATTTATTTTATTGTCAGATGATCAGAAGAGAAGATGAACATCCTGCCAACTCCCCTCAGAAGATGTCCAGCTCCCAGCGGTTCATATATATGTAGGTCTGTCCCCAGCCTCTTGCTCTTCAGAGCCACAATCTAACACGGAGGCAAGCAACCTGTAGCTCCAGGGTACATGCAACCCTCTGTAACCAACCAGTTCCAACTTCCAGGAAGAAAAATCTGCCTTTCTGAAGCAAAGCAGTGGGCAGGGAAGGAGAGAGAAAAACGGGTGGCAGAAAGACAGAAAAGAGGGTGGTCCCACCCTCTGCTCATTCCAGGCTCACTCACCACCTCACAGGTTAGCTCTGGAGGAATTGTTTCTCCTTGTCAGAAAAAGGCTTCCCTGCCTTGGCCATAACAGCCTCCCAGCCCCAGCAAAACCATCTGAACAAATAAATATCCGCCAATTACCTTTCAGAAACCGCGACACATCCTCCAGCTGCGGTATGTTGTCTTCACGGTAGCCACAATATTTGGACAACAATGGTAGGTTTTTAAGATATTCTCTGCAAGCATGGCTTGGGTAGAGCTTACTGAGCTCTCGGAATACCGTGCCCCAAGTTCTGATCTCCTCCTCAGTGAATTCCACTTTGGGAATTGGTTCACCACTATAATGAGAAACCAAATGAAGGCTTGACTTTCATGAATAAGTTTCAGAAATGAAAAAGAAAAAACATTTTCTGATGGCTCAGCATTAGCAATTGCTTGTCAATCTGGTGCAGTCGGTGGAAAATGGGGCTTGAAGGTGGATTTAATGGGTTCATAGAAGAAGAGAAGCATCTCAGTCTGTCTGAATAGTCACCTGCACTGCAAGTCTAAGCAACCTGTCAAGAGGGGTGGTGAAAATTGCTTCTGCTTGATCTGGTAAATGATTTGGGTAGACAACCTGATTTATTGTACTAAAACCTGACTTGGATTTTGTGGGGCCAAAAGGAGCCTTCTCAGCCTGGATATTTGAAAATCAAAGAAAAGAGCATTTAGCAAGCAGTGAAACTTACTGTCTGTAATTCATAGCAAGGTCTGCAAAGTACTTCCGTCTCTTTCGATAAACATTGTCTTTGAAACCCTAATAATGGAATTAAAAAAAAAAAATCCTCGGTCAGTTTTTGTGATTACTCGTAAGCTTTCACCAATATGTGTGTGACGGGGGTGGTGGAATAATAGTTCTATCAAGAAAAATCTTGGGTAGAAGAGCATGTATTTTGTATTTTGCCCCACTCCTTTTGTCTTCAGTGCCACATCTTTTCATTCGACTCAGCTCACTACTGGAATGTTGGCTCTGAAGGTCTCTCTGAAATTGAATTTGACCTCGGACTGAAAGAGGTTCCTACCTCTGCACCGGATACATACAACAGGGATTTGCTGAACATTTTAGAGTGACATTACTTAAGCACACTCCACTAATCAAAGCAGGAACCGACAGTTCAGCAGTACAGATTTCAAATCCCTCTGCATAAAATGGATAAATGAGAACTATGCAAGAGCAAGGCAATGAGACAGGACTCCTGGCTCATGCCTTTTAATCCTCCAGACCACCTACTTCCATGGAGTAAATGACTCCCCTTTCTGCGACTGCATTCTGCTCAAGATTTGGGTTATATAGGCCAGGAGTGGGGGAATTTGTGTTTTGGCCTATAGCTCCCATCAGCCCTAGCCAGAATTGCCAATGGTGAAGACTCAAGGGGAGTTATATGCCAAGACTTCTGGAGGGCCACACATCACCCACCTGTGGGGTAGGTTAAACTGTGCTGGAGAAAGAGAGCCAATCGTGGCCCCAGCGTTCAGGGTCTTCCCCTCCCAGACTTGAGGCTTGCCAGATGACCTTCAAGTGAATATTCCTTAGGACTTGCCCTTGCCCATTTGAATAAAACCGAAGCCAAAGCCACCGGAGTTATTTGCACAAGGGGATGCCTTTGGCCTTTCATGGAGCACTCTCTAAGACTCCAGTATTATGTTGGTCATTCTAGTTGTACATATTATATGAATATTATACATAGCGATCCATTGAGCTAGCATGGCAAGTCACCTCTGCTAAGCTGGAAGGGCGCAGGCCTGCAGCTGGATGGGTGACCACGCGTGGAAGCAGAGCAGGGAGCTGGACTCAGTGGCCTTATAGGCCCCCTCCAACTCTAGTTCTGTTCTGTTCTGTTCTATTCTAATGCATAGTAAACTTTGACCACAGATCTAAAGTATAAGAGATTCAAAGTTAGATTTCCATAAGTGAATGCCTCATGCAGCTCTTCAAAACTATTGGGAGGCAAATGCCAGTGCAAATCTACTCACGGGATGGTCTGCATCTAGGTCAGATCCATACATCAGAACACGGTTTGCACATTTATCCAGATCAGAGACTTTCTTAGGAAACCACGGGATGTTTTCCATATCTGGGGAATGAAGAAAATTCACATAAATCTTAAGCTGCTTATAAAATGGAAAATGTTTGCATAGCCAGCTACTGCACAAATTAAATTTAGCCATTCGAGACTTAATGGCAGAAGAACTATGTCTGACTTAAGCACAACACTGGGCAGTTAATTAAAAATAGCCAGTCTTTATTTATATGGTCACTGGCTATATTAAACTTGGTGGAAACAATATAGCACTATTATATCTTTTCATTAAATTAAAATGGCTTTGGTTCAGCTCTTAGTCCCATAGATGCTATCTGTGCTTCTAAGTGAAGGAGGGAAGTGCTATAGTGCCATGCAAAGAAGCAACTAGTTCATAAAGGGAACCCTTTAATACCAATTTTAAATAAAACTTCTCAAGAGCATGTGTGCCAAATACCCTAAGAATGCAATCAAATGTTTCACACAAATATAATGTACTTAAAATACTCATGGGACTGTAACAGCTCAAAAGTTTGAGAAGACTAGGAAAAGGTCCTAGAGGGCAGAGAGAAAAATGTTCTCAGGAAATATGTAAAGAACAAACCTAAGATGCATGGTCTAGAAGTGGGACTGAATGACTAGAGGTCCCAGAAAAGGGAAGTAGATATACCAAGAAGAGGAGTCCCTCGGCTTATTCCATATATCTTTCTACAGTTGGGGAAACAAATGGAAGGAAATCTTTCCTGAACTCCCAATACTTTTTTAATAAAAAGTATATGGGGCGGGGGGAGTTCTAAGAATGTTCTTTCTAGAGGAGAAGAAATAGAAGTTTGTCCAAAGGGGAGAAAATTAAATAAAACACAACATTGTCTCTAAAATCAAGCACAATCAGCACTGATTTCTAAGGAATCACACTCCTTTTTTCCTCCTTACCATCTTCCTGTACAATGAAATTGTCTGCTGGGTTCACAGCTACAACGCTGACATGAGATTTCAAGAGGTGGAAGATCTCATCTAGCTGTTCCCTGTTGCTGTCACAGTCTACAAAGATCTCAAACTCTGAATTCCGTCTTCTGGATTTTCGAGATTCTATATGCACCAGGTTGACGTGTTTGTCCTGATGGATAAGATCATTTTGGTTAGATGGTCAACAGCATCTGAGAACCAAAGTTTGTGCTATTCAACTCTTTTTTTTAAATCTATTTTGTCAAACATATTTTGTGTCCTGTGGCAAACAGACTGCAGTAGATACTGTCTCCAGTTGGAATCTGTGGTGGAAACTTGGAAGTCCATTCCTACCTCAAGAAATTAGTGGTGCTCACACCTGGAGTTCTGTTTGGGCCCATTTATTGGGTTATATAGCTATGTTAGCTCCAAGAGTTAATTCTGTGGGTGCTGAACAGCTTGAGGCTGGTAGATAAGCCTTTGGCACCATCTGTAGGCCATTAATTATTACTATTACTATTATTTAATAATAATAATTTTACTGCCTCACAGCTGAAGTTCTCTGGGCAATTTACACAAGGTTAAGGCTGCTGTCAGGAGCACATCTTTCCCCTTTTTTCCCTCTCCAGCAACCTTAGATGAAGCAGAGTCTTTCATTTGAGTTCTGCAGGTTTCAAACAGTATAATTCAAAGTAACGACCACTTTGAGATGAGGGAGTAGTGTCTATCCAAACTGGAACATCTCTTCCCTCAGGGTGGCTTCCTCTGCTTGAGGGCTAGATGGCAGGGGCTTCAGACACCACACAACTGGCCCACTCACTTGGACTATTGTCTCCTTATGGGGTGAGGGACCTCCCCACCCCCAGTCTCTGTCCCTCCCTGTTCTGAATTGTCTTCCTCCTTTTCCAAGGGAGGCTGGTTCTCAGGCTCTGTCTGAGTATCTCTACTTGGTAATCTTGAAACTACAGAGCCATCTGCACCCATCCTCCAAATCTGAAGACTCTGTCTTAGAGACTCACTTGAGAGCACTGGGGGCCCTCTCTACACTATCAGGCAGGGGGGCCTGCTTTCAGCCAGGGTAGCCGAGATGAGAATTACCTTTTCAGCAGACTGAATGTGTGTCTGTGCTTAAGACTAGTATTTCCCAGTTTGTAGGACACTCTTAAAGCCATTAAAGATTGTCCAGAATGGGGCGGAATCAGTGGCATAGTATATGATTCCTTGGGACCCAACCAAGACGCAGATTCTCAGGCCAGTCATGAAAGAGCAGGGAACAGCCAGGCCAGTCCTGGAACTGCCGTCACTGCTATGGGGGATTTGCACCCCTGGAAAGTGCATTAGCATTATAACCTTGCTATGTAATTTCTTCTTGCTGCCACTATTAATCTGTACTGTCTTATTATCATATTGCTCTAACAATCAGGATGTTTTCCCTGATATTCAGCCAGACTCTGGCATCATGTCCATTAAGTCCATTATTCTGTCCTGCAATCCGATATGGTTAAGAAGAGATCCTGGCCTTCCTCTTTGTGGCAACCTTTCCAGGACTTGTAGAGCGCTATCTTATCTCCTCTCAGTCTTCTCAAGGCTAAAAATGTCCCATTCTTGCAGTCTCTCCTCATAGACCTTTGTTTCCAGTCCCCGGAACAAATTTGCTGCCCTTCTCTGAATCTTTTCCAGTTTTTCTGCATTTTCCTTAAACTGCAGTTCTCAGAACTGGATGCAGTACTCAAGATGAGGGCTAACCAGTGTGGTTAGAGGGGAACAAGTACTTCATGTGATTTGGAAGTGACACTTCTATTAATGCAGCCAAAACCAGCAGTTACCTTTTTTTGCAGCCACATCACTACAAACCTGTTTTCTCTTTAATAAAGTAGTCCCTTCACCATTGATGTGATTATTATTGCTGAATATATATAATTTTAATGCATTTTTCTTTGGGAAAATGCAATCCAAACCAATTTCTTAGTACAATAAGAACATGCATTATGCTTTTCCAAAATTATCACCTTTACTGGCTTTATTATGCCTGCTATACTTAATAGAGATGACTTACCTGAAAGAGTTTTAGTGCTTTGACAAGTCCACCAATTTCATTTTTCAAAGAAAAAATGACAGCAGCTCTTCCCCTTTCAGATGAATTATCCTTGTTCTCCTTATTGTCTTCATTCAAAGTGTAATTTGTCTTGTAGATCTACAAGTGTGGCAATCACAGTTAAATAAGTCTAATCTGTAAAGATTTTTTCAAAAAAATAGAAGACTGTCAAACCTTCCAGTGAGTTTTACCCAATGAGATTTGTCATTGATTTTCTGGCATCTGAGTCCCAAACTCATTTCAATACAAGTGCATCTGTCTGATTTCAATGAAACATGCATCCAGTTCAGTATGCTTTGGACCAGCACTGGATTAAAGTCTCTGCTGGCCCTAGGCACTTGCACAATTGCAGAGCTCTGAGACAGCACTACAAATACTTAAACTGTGTAGATGTATATGTATATATGCATGTATGTATTTCTATTGTATTTATATTCAGCCTTCTATAGGGCCTATAAGCATGGAGATATGCAAAGAGGCACTGTATGTGTTACCCTGGAGTAAAAGAGCACAGCCATAGGAAGATTTTGGCCACTGCATGCTAGAAGATTCACAGGGAACCCAAAAACAAGAGTCAAGAGTCCTCAGATATTCCTACACATTCATATTGTTTAATTTAAACTTATTGATTTTTCAACCCTACTTAGGACTTACTGAAATATCCCCACAAACACTCAGAAAGTGTCAAAAGAACTGGATGGTCATGCAACATGAGCAAAATTCAATAGGTATCTGTGAATAAGTGATACAGCTAATCTTATCTGACATAATTTAATCATACAGTTTATTCTTTCTATGTCTATACTACACTATATGTCTTCATCCCCATCATGTTCACTCAGACTAACTCTTGGGTGAGTCCTAGATTGCAGTTTTACAGCCCAATTCTGCCCATTTAATAATATGTTCCACTTAGCTCAATGGAACTTAAATTGTAGGCTTAATAATGCTCAGCATTGGCTGAATAATGCTAGATTTGGGATTTGAGCCATTTTATACATATTCCTCTCACTAGCAAATGTTTGTCTTCTGTGGCCATATTACTTTCAATTTATAAATAACTTTCTTCCACAGTTCGTCACATCAAAACCATCCATACACAAATCAGATCATGACCATGCTAACTTGGAGTGGAACTGCCACAAATTCCCCATAAACCTCCACTAATTAAAGTTCCAAAAATGGAACAAGGGGAGAACATGTACTTGCTCTGCTGAAAAATATGTCAACACAAGGGTCTAAACAGTTTGGGCTATTGCCAGAGTCTATTAAAACTCTCCAGGAATCTGTCAGTTTCACTGATTCTCAAATTAAACTGAAGGATTCAAAAATAAATTTTGGAGGCCCAAATTACCTTTCATGAAACAACAGTAGCTGCACTACATAGTTTAATAAGTGTGCCTTTCTATTTTGGACTTTTTTTCTCAGAGAGCTAGTTTGCATGTCCTTGGACTTCAGGAACTGCCTACAGAGGTCTGCTTAGCAGAGATTTCTGTATGAGTTACTGGCATTGCTACCAGATTTTCAGTTTGATGCTGAAAGTGCTTATCACATCCCTGGTTCTGCACCCGAGTCCAGCCAAGTTAGCCTTCAGTTTCCATGGGATTCATATTTGCTCCCTAGAGCCAGACAGAGGAGGCAGCTTTAATGGGGCCCTAGTAGTGATAAAACCCAGGAAATTGGATACAAGAAGGTTATTGATGAAAGCCAGAATCTACGCAGGGGAACTTGGATTGTAATATTGCCTTAGATAGCTGGCCACTTTCTGTATTACCTATCAAGATTAAAGAAGTTTCAATCCTTTGAGGTGTCAGAGTCATTTTCTTACAATGTTAAGATCATGGCCAGCTCTCTTCATCTGCTGCTCATGCTATTTAAGTTTAATTGGCCTTTGGCCAATTCTTTCTACTCTGCACATGTTTATGTTTTCAGTAGATAAAGCTCTGGGCATTTGGCCATGTATTATGATTTATTGTTACTGTACAGCTTGACTGTGTGTGTGTGTGTGTGTGTGTGTGTTCCCACTATAACTTTTCTCTCTTGATATTAATGTACCAAATAGAGCTTCACATACTGATACAAATACCTTTTAAAATACCTGAAATAAATAAATACACAGAGAAAAGGACACATTTTCTCTTTGAGTTGTTTGCATACCTAATAACTGGGCAGGTACAGGCTGGCAATGATTGTGCCAGTGTCTTAACCTGAAGGCAAAGGGGTTTTCTTTATCTTTTATTTTCATTTTGACTGGTTGGTTTTATTATTCCACATATTTTGGAGACCTTTGTAGCAGAGAGGGCATTGCCACTATTTGAGTTATTTGATATTTAATTTTGTGGTTTTTATTGCCAATGTTATTTTAAAATCTTCTTTATATGTTTGATTTATTCAATATTGGAATTTAAATGCATCACATTAAGGATTTATATATTGTAACATCTAATAGTAAGTAATGGTTATACAATTGATAAGAATTATATGTGAGGAGAGATAAGAAATATATTTTCTTTTTTCTGTGTTCAGTGTGATATCATAGAATGACAAGGGGCTGCAGAATTTAAACAAACCTTTGAATTAATAGAGTAAATGCTGATGTATGCCCCTCTCTCTCTCTCTCTCTCTCTCTCTCTCTCTGTGTGTGTGTGTGTGTGTATTTACAAGAAATCCATTTGATGAAGGTAGATGCAAGTTGGCTGGGAAAATAGTGTTCTAGGGAGATCTGTGTGGCTGATACATCAATATGATTTAAAGGGCTTTCACTTTGATCCATGCATCTCTCTCTGTTACTTCAACAGTGATAATTGAAATTGATGATCTTCATGATTCTAGCTGGGCAATGTATTGACAAAGGCATATTGAGGAAATGTGAGCATTCCAGTAGGTTTTTTGGTACATTGTGTCTGGCATATCAGGGGTAGCAAAACATCAAACCATGATATAGATACATGCTCTTTCTCTCATGTTAATCTTCAGTTCATCAATTCCTCACAGTAGCAGTTTCTCAAAGGTCCTTTGCATATGGAGGAAATTATGGAAGCACTGAGTGATGGGAAATCAGCAGTTCCCAATTTTTCCAATCGAGTGGAATAAAATATTTTCTAGCCTCTTAGTTCCAAAACTTTATCGCCTCTATACTAAAGAAGCAATATTTTTGAATCAGGCCCTCTTTCTTTATTGAATGATGCTTATATTACAGTGATTCCTAAAGTTGGCAAGGACCACATTTATTGTGCTTCCAACCTATTTCCTTGATTAATGTAGCTATTAAAATATTAATTGCAGTTTTGAGTTTTGGCCAATACATTGGAACAAGTTATTACAACACTGGGTCAAGCAGATTTATTTATTAAATACATTTATTAAACACAAGCAGCTGATAATCTTCGTTTCATTATTGATTTAATAGCTTTAAACTCAGATATAACAGCCCATTGTCTCTTTGGATGCTGAAAAGGCATACAGCAAATTCATTGGCAAATCATTTTTTCTACATTCAGTAATTTCAGCTTTACTGATCAGTTTTTGAAATGAGTTAACGTTTTATATTTACCTGCTAAGACTAGGACTATGATTAATGCTTTCTCAGCTTTTTTCTTGGGGGGGGGGGATACCAGATAGCACCTTTCTCCACTGATATTTGATGATGATGACGACAACGATGACAATGACTATGTTGCATTTACATCATCTTGCCCCCTTTTGAAGAACCAGTACAACTTGCATAGCTCCCTTTTCTCGCCACAACAACACCCTGTGAGGTGGGTTGGACTGAAAGTGAGTGACTGGCCCAAAGTTACCCAGTTGGCTCCATGGCTGAGCGGGGACTAGAAACTGGATCTCTCAGGGCTTCACTCTAATACAGCAATATTAGGAAACCTTGGTGTGTGCTACTTGGTAGAACAGTAACATTCAAGGCTTTGTACAAAGTTTAGAAATTAAAATAAATTTTATATGGATAACCTCTCACTATTTATTTATTTATAGTTATCTACTCTAGTTTTGATCAACTGATCAATACCTTTGGTGAACTGTCTGGCTAGTCAATTAATGGTCAAAGTCTGAATTGATGCTGATTGGAGATAATATATCACATTATACATTAGCGTACTAGCAATTACAGTGATGCCTGGATTTCATTATTTATTTGGGAATCCTTATCCCCAGAAATATAGCTGTATTTATTAAAGCAGAACAAATTGACTAACCAGGGCTCATAGCATATAGACAGATGGGTATAGCTAAAATTGAGTTTATACAGTCAGATTAATACACATGATTATTATACCTGAGACTGTCCCTGTTATACATTAAATTATTTTATCTGTACATGGAAAATATTTTCAAAAATTAATTTTATATTTTCCAATTGTTTGGAGAGGAGGGGCAACCTTTCCACCAGAAATTTGCTTGAAAAGGTTATCCCCCATCAAGGAAAGTGGGTTTGGCTTTGCATACCTTTTATATCATCAGGCCTATTCGCTGATTTGCAAAATTGCCATCTTTCCCACTTAGAGTAGATTTTTGTACTCCGGTCCATTCTAGAATCTTCTTGTCTGGATCCCGTTTCCAAAGGAATGGCATTAAGTTCGCTCCGTATTTTAAAAAAGGGGTAGAATTCCTCCCACAGTAAAGGAAACTAGAGGCACGGGGCAGACATTACGGCATCACTTACATGGGCTGTTGTCCCGATATCATAAAAACCAACCTCAGAGGAGTGACTTAGATGCCTTCATTGTCCATTTGATTTAACTGCATATCTTCAGCAGTACAAAAACACACAATGTTGTTTAAGTGGACAGCTGATCAACTCATTGGCTAAACAACCTGGTTTATCCCGTTGTCATGAGATGCAAACCGCAACCACTTGGCCCTTTTCATACATGGCACTACAAATAACCACTGAGCCTCTAGGAGATCACTTAGGCATTGCCACAAGAGAACAAGAGCACACAGATTATAACATATGCATATTATGATTTATATGTATAGATGTAAATATAAAAGTGTTGTTATTGTGATTTCATTGAAACGCATCACATTTGACCACAGATTGTGCACAGGTGACCTGTGCACCTGCCTACACACCTGCTGTCCAGATGCTCACTGTTGATGGGCATCTTTGAGGCCTTTGCGTTCCTTCCCTCTTTTTGGTTCCCTGTCTTTAAACAGACTGTGGAATGAACCACCCTTCCAATAGAGGACACCTTTCAGTACAGGATTGTCCTCTATAAAGTAGGACACCTGTCCTCCCTATGTGCCTCTTTTAGGTTATAAGTACCAGATGAGAATGTTGTTAGTGGGAAAACAGAACACAGAAGAGACCCACTTTAAAATTAGTCATTGAGGGGAGGCCTGATAGTCTGTTACCCCAAACACAAAGAAGAGTCATGGGCACCTTAGCGATGTTGCCCTTTATTCTGTTATAATCTCAGAAATCTTGCAGCATAATAAAGCTGTTCATCTTTAAAGAGCTGCAGGACTCTTTTTCAATTCTAATGTAGAGTTGATGTTGGCACTGCATCTCCATCCAAGCAAAAATAAAGATAGATCTCATAAAGCTGACCAACTTTTTCAGATGACAGGGAGTCTGCTTGATAGCTTCCCCTTCATGAACAGGAGCTGGGTGTAAACCTGTTCCCAGGATATCTGATGCTCCTCGATAAACACCTGGTTCTGGGTAGATCCTGAAGAAGTGTATAGTTCTTTGTTCAGCAAGGAAGAAAACAGCCAACAAGGGCTTGTGCTTTGATTCTGAAGCAGCTCCGGTTGCATCGTATTTGGTTTGGCTGACGTGGCCCCTGAAATCGCCTGGGGATCAGTGACTAAGGAGTGCCATGGCGGCTCCCCAGCAACTCACTCATTACAAACATAGATGTGTGGGGAAGCACCCTCCTCCCAGCACCTTCCAATCTGCTAGGCATCTCAAGAGAGGATCTTCAAACTGCTGACATCAGCAGTAAGTTCAGCAAAGGTAAATCTCCTTCTTACCTCCTAATCTCAGTTCCCAGCACTGTCTTTTGCAAGTCCCAGGTCACTGCTAAACCATAACAACCCAGCACATAATGCACTCCACGGCCACCTCAGCTGCAAGCACAGGATGGCCATGTGTGTTAATCTCAGCCTGTATCACTTTCAGTGACAGGGGTGGGTCTCAGATGGCTCCTTTGAATAACAGCCTGCATTTGGGTAGCATGTTTCTGTGTGTCTTTCTGTTACAAACTGCTTGGCTGATAAAAGTGGGATACCCAGATAGGTTAGTAGGATAAGAGAAGATGGTAGTGACATACCAAAGCTGGAGAGGGGGCAAAATAAAGCAACTGAAACGACTGGGGGAAAGAGATGAAAAGGAGCTTAATGTTTATTGGAAGGCGTTACCTTCAAATGACTTCAAATAGGTGATAGATTTAACCAAGTTTCTAATATTGCTTTCTTTCTTTATTTGCACTTTTAGATAGCCTGATTACTGAAGTTGTCTAGGTGACGTACAACTGAATTAAAAACATGAAAAACAAACCATAAAGGATATGAAGAGAATGAGTGGGAAAGATTATTTGTATCCCTCTCAACACATAACTTGTACTGAAATCTGTTGAAATTAGCAGGCTTTGGATTTAAGATAAATCGAAGGAAGGCCACCTTCTTAAAGGATGCAGTTCATCTATGGAACTTTGCTCACTAGGAGCCACCACCACTGATAACTTTTTAAAGGCTCACACGGAAACTTTAAGATTGAATCTGTCTGCGACTATGAGCTGTTACAGCCCTTCCGAAGTGCAGCCTCCATTTTCAGAGATGGTGTAGTTCTTATCGCTATATAATGGTAGTTAACATCACAGGAAGGATCTTGCCAGGACTGGCCCAAGATAGTTGCTGCCTGGGGCAAACAACAAGATTGTGTCCCTGCTCTGTCCCTCATTCTGTCGCCAACTGGACTAGCAACCGAATCTTTCTTCAGCACTGGCAGTGGGATAGCAGCCTGCCTCACACCTGGGGGCAGGAGGCTGAGGTAGGGGATGCAGGAAGGCTTGGTGGTAAACACAGCTCTGTCCTCCATTTCTCACCCCTCAGCATCAGCTGCCTGAGGTGAGCACTTCACCCTACTAAGTGGCAGGGCTGGCCCTGAGTATGGCACATGTCTTGCTCATGGATTTCTCCATATCTGGTGGACAATATTATAGTTAGGTGAACCAGCCCAATGATTCTTAGGAACCTGTACCACTTAGCACTTGCAATTTATATTATACTGACATGATGGGGATTGGCAGCAAGTGGTCTCATCTGAGCCCTGGCAGTAAGGGAAGTGGTGAAGACTTAGGTAAGGCATGGGTTGAATCTGCGCCCAAGAGCATGCAATGCCTGCTGAGATCTTTATAAAGAGTTCTCTGCTGGGATGTCCATTGGCATCATCTGCAAAGACGCCCTCCTCAGAGTGCTTGGATTGCGCTCTACGTATGGAATGAATGAGATGAAGGGATCAGCTGATCGCAACCTAAAAATGCACATGGACAGGGCAACTCAATCCATTCCTGCTTCCTGGAAATAAACATAAATCAGTCTGCCTACAGGTGACTTTCCACCAAAGTGTTCAGGATACGAGCCTATACATACTTTCCCCTCATGCTTCTAGCTATGTGCAATAGTGCCAGCCTGAACTGCCCATAGCCATACAGGCCCTTGCTTAGGTAAATTGCCTGAATTATCCAGGTGGGATTACCAGTTATGTGAATACAACCTGCCAGTACATTTTCACATTGCACAGAATCGAAAACAGGCAGGAACAAATCTTGCATATTAGTTCTTTTCTACTCACTGAATTTTGGGGGGGGGGGCTTACTCTAAGCACCATCACAACAGCTGCCAGACCCAGCTGGAGAAGATCAATCCCCTCCTTTTACCTCCCTTTCCCTTTCTAAAAGTGTCTTTACTAAGCGATGAGGTTAGGAATGCCTTCTAGCCCGGAATCACAACTGTCATTATGGACAGACTGGGGAAGCATCATGTGCAAATGGAACACATCAACCTGAGCAAAGTCGCTTCTGCATTTAAACTTTAAATTTTAAGAGTCGCTTAATTTAAGAGTCGCTTGCATGCCAGACTCTTACGGTGCAGCCCCAGGCAAGTCTACTCAGCAGTGAATCCCAAGCCAATGGGTACAGTGCTGCCAACTTAGATTGTTTCAGATGGGCAAACGAAGGGCAAAACACTGAGAGTTTCCACTTCCAAAAACGGGGAGGGGGGGATCCCCAGGAGGTTTCAAATTCCAAAGCATTTCATTTGCTTTCGGCTTCACCAAGGTTTTCTCCTTACAATAAAGAGGAGCCAGCTGTTTTGCCGTTCGGATCTGCTCACGCTTTCAGCAAGCCAAGGGAAAGTCTTGGTTTGCGGGGTCCAGGAACCGGAGCACTCCGCCCACCTACCCCATTCAGGACGGAGAGAGGCGCCACGCTCCCGACCACGTTGTGGAACTGATGCTCGTCGAAGCTGCCGCTGGTGGAGTCGAAGGATCGCCCCCTGCGGGGAGCCTCAATCCGGCCGGAGCACATGCCGCCGGCTGCGAGCGGGACCTGCGGGAGCAGCGTCTGCCTGCGCGCCTCCCGCCGCTGGGCTATTTATGGGCGGGAGGAGGGCGCAGGGGGCGAGCGAGGCCGCCCCCTGATCTCCTGCCAAGCGGGGGGGGGGCCTCCCCGCCTCCCTGGAAAGGAGGTGGCCCTGCAGCCTCGCCGCCTCTTGTCCTTCCTGGGGGCGGGCTGACCGCCGGCCTTCAGGCGGGCGCCGGGGATGGAGACCCCGCGATCCCGGGCCCCAGAACGACGCACGCCGCTCCGCAGGGCAGGATCTCGAAGAGGCCCTCGTCTGAACAGCATCACTGCATCCCTCTGCTTCCCTCAGGCTTTCACTGACGTTCCCTTCCGCTAAAGTGCAATTTCTTTCTTCAGTTTGTAAGGAATTGGGATAGCCAAGCGGGGTTGCCCCCCCCCCCACTCCCCGGGTAGGGCCCTATTTAGCAGGTGTGCAACAAAAAATCCCACAGATGTGATTTTTCCATAGTAGGAGCAATACTAGGATTGACTTGCATGCAGGGGAACGTGGCAGTTTATGCCTCTCTCTGTTTTGCATTTTTCAAGAATTCTTTGGTAGCAACTTTAAACCCTTTCACAGAGAGAAGGATTAAAGTGTACCTGCAGTACAAGCAAGGCAGGAATACTTGTAGTTGCTGTCAGACAGATCCCACTCTGTGCCTGCAATGAAATACCTTCCAAACAGAGCCTTCCTTTCCTCCATGTACTGTTCAGTACCGAGCACATCACTGGTGATGAATGAATGTTTGGGGTTACTCAGAGGAACAACAATAGCTAGATAAGTGCACAAAGCAGGCAAGTGAAGCTGAAAAAAATTTACTTGCCTTTAGGCATCCAGTGGACTTTGTCATGGGCCATGGATGGGATTTCCATGTCCGGACCCCCGGACATGGTCTCTTTTATTTTCTTTTTTTCCAGAACAACAGAAATTTTCAGGACTACGCTAAAAGGTCTGTCTTTAGTCTGCTTTTAGTGCCAAGGAGCTCGGGCACACTTGGCAAAAGTTAAAAGCAAAGAATGTGAGTTTGGCTAAAATGTTTGGGGAAGGTTTAGTTCTTGCACAGGAAAAAATGCATCCACTGAAATGCAACACAGGTAGCCCGTAAGCAAAATCAGTATCTACAGACAAGTGTCAGAGATGCAGAAACTCTCACAAGTACTTATGTTATTGGGAATGTTCTAACTGATATATTTGATCTTCCATATAAATGATGAATTCTGTTGACACTCTTTGGCTTAATTCCAGAGTTTGCAACACGCATGACTTAAAACAAAACAAACAAACAAAAAGTAGACAAAACTATTAAATAGTTCCTTCATTTCTAATATAAAATGGAGGATTCTCTTTCCCAATCCCTGCTAAAAGGAAAACTCATTTCTAATAAATTTACAGATAACCAATATTTCACTCATATTAAAAAGTCCTACACACACACACACACATATATATGATTCTGTTATGCTTGCATGATTTTGCAAACAGGAAAAATGATTCTTGGGGGCAATGATTTGTCCCAGTGTTTTCTTCCCAAGCCCTAATGGAGCTGATCTGAGACTGGGACCCTGCCCACTCATTCCTTTTAGACCCTGCCCACCAAGTGCAATTAGTTAGAGCCCACTTGGACCACCGTGATGCATTCCACATGGGCCTGCCCTTGAAAGCCAGGGTGGCGTAGTGGTGAAGAGCATGGGACTGGGACTCAGACAATCTGGGTTCGAGTCCCCGCTCAGCTATGGAGCCAACTGGGTGACTTTGGGCCAGTCACAGACTCTCAGCCCAACCCACCTCACAGGGTTGTTGTTGTGGGGATGAGATGGAGGAGGAGAATGATGTAAGCTGCCTTGAGCCCTTTGTAGGAAAAAGGCAGGATAGAAATCGAAAAACAAACAAACAAACAAACAAAGCTGTTCAGACGTTTCAGCTGGTCCAAAATGCTACAGCCAGACTGTTGACTGAGGGTTGTTGCAGGGAACACAGGACTCCCTTGTAAACGACACTGTCAGTGCCTACCTGACTGTGCCTGGGCAGATCCCAAGTGCTGGTCTGACTTCATCTGGCTTCGAACCAGGCCACCTGGAAGTTTGCCTTCTCCTGCATGAACCTGCCCAAGCCTTTGGGTCTTTGTCGGGGTCCTTCCTTCAAGACCACCACCTTCAGAGTCATGCTTGGTGACAACTCAAAAGGGGTTCCCAGACTGTGGTGCTCCCTTCCAAGGGAGGCTAGAGTCCCCCCTTTTCTGAGACGTCAGTGATGGGGCGGTATATAAAAGTTTTCAATAAACAAATACATAAATAAATAAAATATCCTTCCATTGCCAGGCAGAGACTGATCTTAGAAAGAGCGTTCACTTTCAAAACAGAAAGTGCTTGCTACTTGATCTAATCAGCCTTCTCTGAAAAAAGAAAAAAAATCAGGGGAAAGAAAACAATGTTTCGTTTTAATTTAAAACTCTCTCTCACGCAGTATTCTTTTGCTGATCGCTGTAGGCTGGTGCATTGTAGCTGATCTATCCGTGGTGCTGAATAACAACACCAGCTCTTTGCAAACAGAGAGGAAGGAAGGAGCTGTTTTCCTTTAGTTCTGAATGGATTCTTGGTCGTCGCCAGCTATTACGTACCAATAGAAACAGCGCTGCCAAGTAAACCTCAGCGTATATCTTTGAGATCACAGTAATAAATGTGTAAGGGAAATAATGTTATCGCTTGATCCCTAATGTGTATAAAAGTCATTACTATGGATTCCAGATTTACTCTCCCCTTGTGTACTTTGCTGGCTTTTTCTTGAAATATTAATTTTACTTGCCTTTCTTTTAAATATGCTCCTGTCAACAGTGAGATCAGTCACATATAATGTTTGCTCACTGATTTTAAAATGAAGTGCAAACTAGTTATGAACTATAGCAAACAGTAGTAACGCTGCGGTCACATCTTGCTGCACTGGGTTTTTCCCCCATTTCTTTGTATCTAATTGAAATAACAGCTTGGTGAGCTGGGAGCAGAAATGTAATATTTCACCTCCCATTATCCAAAGCCTTGAGATGGATATCCATGAAGGTATTTGTTCATTGAAGAGCCAATAGCCCAAGCTAGTTTCATGAAACATAAAACATATGCAAATATGAAAATCAAGCATATTCACTGACTAAAATCAGAAGCAATGAACACTTTTATTTTTATTTGCATTTTATTTGGTTCTTGTTCACTGCAGAGGGCTCAAGGGGATAGGGAGAGGATCTAAAGCCAGACATTTTAAAAAAGTGAAGTGGACACTATCCATGAAAGCTTATGCCAGAAAAATGTGTTAAACTTTAAGGACCCGTAAGATTCTATATTAAATAATGACATCAGAAGTTTATTAAATCCCATATGTCTTAATTTCTAAAAATAAAATAACAGCCCAAAGAAGAAAAAAGATATTTACACTCAAAACTTAAACAGATCTTTGTTGGAGATCTGCAATTGATTTCCCAATATATTTTTCATTTTCTTAAAAAAGGAGGTTTAAGTGGGCCACAGCATTGGGTTAGTACACCCAGTAGCTGCTCCAGGGGGGCAAGGCAGAGATAGGGATGGGGTACTTTCCAGATATTTTGAACTTCAGCTCCTACAAGCCCAGCTTCTGGAGATTTTTCCTTCTGCCCAGACCTGTGCTAGATCATCCATCAAGCAGACCAACTTTAAATCATGGGAATGGCTGATTTAAAAAGAAACAACAAATAAATCGGAAGATCCAGTCACCAGTCTCCTTCAAAGTGTATACTTTGGCCTTCAATCTCTGCCGAGTCTCCAAAGGAGGGACATGTGATGGCACATCTGGTCTTCCACGCACACACTACTGCACAAAACAGTGTGTTTTAAGGGCATTTGGTATGTTCATTTTCTCTGAAGAGCATTTCCTATGGTCATTTTCTGGTTAACGGCTCATGGTAGCCACAGGTCTTTTCAGTACAGGCCGAGCCCCATTTCTTTTGAATCAAAGGTATTTTGTCCCTGGCGTGCTTACCAGGTACTGTTGTCATCCACACAACAACTTCCAGAAAGCGGTTTGCTTTTGAGCCCAGTACGGTGAAGATAATGCATTCATTCAATATCCTCGCACTTGGTGCATGACTCCACTTGTGTGTGCACATGCGCATGTGTGTAGGGGTGCACGCGTGCAGCAAATGCCATGGCCAGCAGTTTGAGAGATGTGGCTTGCCCCATTGTGTTATGACTTGATAGCAGCCTCTGTTGTTCTGCAGATCTCTGTCACAAAACTTCCATGTCTTTCCTTTCAGATCCTTTATATCCCTGGCTTGTGTGTAAGTATATATAAGTGTGTGCGCATGTGGGGGGTGTATTTTAAAGGCAGGTTTCTTTTTCTTATTCTTTTGAAAATGCTCACCACACATTCCAGTTCTTCTTTGCTTGTTTGTTTAGAATATTTTTATACTGTTCATCAGCCAAACAGCTCTCTGAAATGGTTAACAATAAAAAGTACAATAGAATTAAAACTTACATATAAACTGAACACTATATTTAGATATAAAAATATAACCCCAACAATAATCCCCCCAAGGCCCCAAACCTAGTCCATAACAACGCAACCACCACAACTCAGACCAGAGGATGCCCAGCAATCCAAGACAAAATATCATATAAAACATAATATACAATATCAAACTTAACTAGTACTTGGAAAATGAAAAGGGGGGTTGCCTGGCACCAGAAAGAATAGTGAGTCGACACCAGGCTCTTTGGGAAGCTGGTTTCATAAACAAGGTGCCACAGCTGAAAAGGCCCTTCCCCTGGTAGCCACCCTCCTTACCTCTTTTAGAGAGGGCTCTCAGAGAAGGCCTTCCAAAGATATTCTTAGGCATAGGCAGGCATATATGGAAGGAGGCATTCCTTCTTCTAGATTTGGCTGTTTGAGACTATTGCCAACATTAAATCAGGCAACTATTCTTTAATACAGAAAGGCAGAATGTTAAGCATGTTCTGACAGAAGAAAAATCCTATAGCTCCCAGCATTCCCCAACCAGAATGCAGAGGTTTGTGTCTTACACATGGTACTGTGAAGTAAATAGCCACGGCTCTAAATACATTAAATGCATTAAATACATTGCACCCTCGGTGGGGCTGCCCTCAAAGACTGTTCAGTAACTGCAGCCTGTGCAAAATGTGGCAGCCAGATATGTATTGGGGACCAGAAACCCCCTACACTGGCTCCTGTATGTTTCCAAGGACAATGCAACATGCTGGTGTCAAGCTATGAAGCATCACACAGATTGGTACTGCAATACTGACAGAATGTCTCTCTGGAGCTCAGTTTACCTAGACACTTTGATCTACACCTGAGTCCTCCCTCTGACTGCCTACTCCAAGGGCAGCCCAGAAGGGGCCAACAGGGAAGAGACCCCCAATGATAGAATGGCTTCCTCACCAAAGCCTTCCTGGTGCCAGCAGTCTCATCTTTTCAGGACCAGGTTAAGACTGCCCTCTGTGCCCAGGCATTTCATGGCCTACGATGGGACATGTCAGCTGTTGTGACAGGCTTAGCTTTTTACTGAAATTGTTTTAGTTGTTTAAACTGATTTAAACTGTGTACATTGGAATGTTACCCTGTATTTTGCTGTCTTTCTATTTTTTTATTATTGTTTCTGTGTTTATGAATCACTATGAACTGCCCAGGGAACTTTGGCTATTGGTCAGTATAGAACTTATTTTTAGAGTAGGTGTAGGCATATTGATATGCATATGTATATGACGAACTGGGGAAAAGTTCTGTTTTGGTATCTTCAATGACTGTTCACGTTGTCCCTTCCTGTTTCCTGCCTGCAGGGGAAAGCTGCGTCCAGCAATGTGAATGGAACAAAGTGGAATCTACACAGAAAAAGCATGATATCGCTCCCCCAGCCATGAGTGTGGAAAATCAACTTCGCTTCTGCTTGCAGCTGCGACAGAAGAGCAAGTGTTAAGGGGTACCGGGAGATACTTGCCTTGAAGCACTGATGTATTTCTGCATTTATTCCTCAGGCACATGGTCCACTTCCTCTGCCACGGCAGCTCTCCGAGGGTTCAGGTGGGAACCTGACCTTGAGATGCCAGGTGTTTCCATGCCATGCACTGAGGTACCACTCTGTGAAATGCCCGAGGTAATAAAGGGGGTCCTTATTCAGGGCAAGAGGTCAGCCTAGAGCAACCTTTCCTACCCTGCTGCCCGTCAGTTGTCTTGGAGTACAATTCCCACCATTCCCATCCACTAAGGTCAGAGCCCAGGCTGGCTGGTGTTGCTGGGAGCTGCAGTTCAACACACCTGGAGGACACCAGGTTTGGGCAGGCTATCCAAGAGGATTCCTTGGGTCCTCAGAAGTTCTTCATAGCCTGGTCTGCCCATTCATACACCTGAGAAAGACAGCAGTGCAATGGGATTTTAATCTTGGGCTGCTTCTCTATGTCCTCAGAGCAGATCCATATTAAAGCACCGCATGCAATGAAATTGGAGCGCCAGTTCACAGGGGAGAATGGGATAACCTGGAGTCACTGAACATCCCTAGGAACAAAGACAGAGAGCAGCCAGTGTCCCGTAGTCTGGTTTGAGAAGTCATACAGCATGAATTCATCCAATTATGACCAAGCTCAGCTTTTTGATGCACTGAGAGCTTCCTGTTAGCTGCCTGTTCTTCTCCACCCTCTCTGCAGAATTCATGGCCCTGGGTATTTGCACAGACTTTTATAGGGGGCTGTTAAAAGATGTGATCTGAACACAGAACTGACATCACGGGGAAATAAAATAAGTCTTGCTCAGGGCAAATGGTCCTTTGTGGATAATGGGAATTTGACTCTGTGTCAAGTAACATATCCAGCCTCACACTGTTGACAAAGAGCATCATATGAGTTAAGGCACAATGCTGTTTTTACAAGAGGACATGTCCTGCTGGCACATCTTGCTTCATCTTGTCATTGGAACACCAACTCTTTGGGGTCCCAGGACCACTTGGGACTCAACGCTGGCTGTTTTGTTGCTCTGCTTTAAAGAGCCCACAAGTGCCTACTCCACCTGAACTGAGGCTGAGGAGACTGCAGCTCTCCTGGTCATGTTCCGTTCTGAAAAGAATATGCTGTGCCTGAGTTTGCTGAGAGGAGCCACACATAGTTGCGGAAGGAAGAGAGTCTTAAAAATGCAGTGTTTCTGCAACAGCAGCAAGACACAGCACTAAGCAAACATAATTTCCCCCCAAGGGGCTCCTTTAATTCAGTCCATGTTTGGCGGCAGCCTCCAGCTCCACAGAGGGCACTGAATCAGACAAGCAGAGAGAACATGAGGATGGCTGGGCCACAGGAAGTAGTGTAAACTGAGATTTCAGGATTTTTTTTAAAAAAAGAAGTATTCCCCTCTGTTTGAGAGAGAATCAGGTGGTCAAAGACTGTATTTTCAGCCTCTTTGTACAATTAGCATGCATGTCCAGTACAGATTCTGAGCAAGGACCACATTGCCTCTGTGCTGTGTGCATCAAAGCTGCAAAAGGTAGATCTCCAGATGTTTTGGAGGAACTCCCAGCATTTCTGACCATTAGCCATGCTTGCATAGGTCCCTGGGACTAGAAGTGCAAAATACCTGGATATCTACCTTCTGCCCACCCTGATGTATAGATCACAGAGCTGATGTGGTTCTCATTCAGGATCTACACTGGGATGTATGGTAATTGTACTGTAATTGCCCCAAAATAATTTTAGCCCACCTCCAAACTTTTCTTATGAATCTGATAGCACATATTTCAAAAGAGTTGCCACATTAATCTCTTGTGGCAACAAAACAGGATCTTATAACACTTAAGATGAACACATTTTTGTTGCATTACCTTTGTGGACAAAAAGCTACTTGATCAGATTCAAGCTGACCTTCCAATGAGCACAAGCAGAAGAAAGTTGTAGGAGGAGGGTGAAAAATTAAAATAACTTAGATGTGGAGGCAGAGGGGAGCAATGCATGGGAGATAAAGGGTAAACAAAAATATACTGCAGGTCTAGAGGTGCCATTCAGAATGTGAGGAAAATGGAATAAAATCTGGGCATCTGTCCACCATACCTGCAAGATGTTCTGGTGTAACTCTCAGGATAAGTTCTAATGTTAGCAACCAGCTTTGTTCTTCCTTTTCTCATATCAGGTCATACTATCAGATTCAGTAGTTACATCGGTAACTCCTTTGTGGAGCCTTTCAGATTTATGTCACCAAATGGTGATGATGAGGTCATCTTTGAATATCTGGATTTTCCAGTAGCAACTTGATAACATGCAAAATGTTGATGCTAATATAATCACTTGAAGAGCATGTGAATGACTGTCACAAAAATTCATGGCAGATGTACATTTTTGATATATATGGCATATTAAGAAAAGAGGCAAAGAGATACACAGACAACTTTTTTTTAGTAAAATGTATGCTGGATTCATTAAGGTGAGCACAGGATACCTGCCTTTAATATGGATGAGATATGCTGTAAGGTTGCATAAACATGTGTAGAGAAGAAAGCTTTTTTCTCATAGGGGAACTTCGAACGCAAGGAAATAGTCTCAAGGCTGATTCACCCATCCACTTTTGACATACATGGAAGCCACAACAAAGCAACCTTTGTTGACATGATGACCCATCTTCTCACAGTTTGCTACTTCATAGAACACCTTCAAACTGGGAACTGGGGTAACTGAACCATCACCCTAATCACGAGACATAACCAGTTGTCATGATTAAATACAATCACAGCAGTCTTTGTGATTAAATAAATAATACAGCCACCATATTAAGAAAGGTATTTCTTAATACAGTGGTTGCTTCACCACATCACCACCATATTAAGAAATGATTCAGCCTTGGCTAGGATTTGGGAAAGCATGTAAACACAGAAAGCTTGGAAAGATAGGAGGATGTCATTCACAGGAAAAATGATGCAGGATTACAAGGAAATCTCCATCCCTTTATACCAGAGGTAGAGAACCTCAGGCCCAGAAGCCAATTTGGTTTTATTATTCCCCGCTCCTCATTTGAGAAGGCCAGCACTTTAAGCTAAAGATGCTGGCATTCTGACCCCGCCCCTTTTGCCTTTGGCCCCACCCACCACGGGGGCGCAGCTCCTGGGAACTTCTCCGAAATGTAGTGTGGCCTTTGGGCTGAAAGATGTTCTGCAATCCCCCTTTACACAAATGTTTAGGGCTTGGATATGGCAAGCCTGTACTTAACATCATGAGGGGTGTTTCTCATCCCAATGGGCCTCCCTCAAGTGGGGTCTTTCCTTCAGGTTTGGCACATGATCTGATCCCCCAATTTAATCTACATGCACATGTACGTCAGCTCTGGCATTACTGAGAAGGCTGCCTCTGATCACAGCTTTAGATGATCAGTCTCATGACATCTGGCGTAACCCTCACCTTGCCGCAAACTGGGTCAGCAGACTGATTCCAGGTGGAGGAAAAGCAGAGTTCTGCCATGAGCATCAGCTTGGCCACAGAAGGCAGCTAACACCCTTTCTGAGAAATGCTAGTACCTCTGTGTCTAATAACATTATCCTCCTACAATCACTCTCATTAAATAAGCCTTCTTCTCAGCACGCTCGTGCTTGCAGCCAAAGAGCCAGTGTTTATCTGCGGAGAGAACAGAGGCTGCCCTGAAGCCCAAGTCACCCATGAGTAGTTGCATGCTAATTCTGGAGAATTCACAGAGCAAAACTATTTTATGTGAGCAAATGGATGCTTTCAGGGGAGATGTTCGGGTTTCTAGATTCATCTTGTTGTTCTAATTGAAGGTGTCTTTTCTGCCTGCTTACTTATAGGTCGCATTGCCAAGTGGCTCTCCATTTTAAAGTTGTCTTTGGGTTACCTACGCAAATGAGATGGCTTTAATTCTTTTTCTTTGTAAACTGAACTCACATGAAGGCAGAGAAGACCACTAGCTCAGCATGTTGGAAAGATCAAAACAGTAAAGGGAGAAGAAGCACCGGAACAGAATCTAGCAGGGCCTGTGTAGCCGGCAGCACAAACCCACTCGTACGCTCTGTGTTCCTCATGCCAGCTTCTGCTACACTGCAGGTCACTGTCACCCGCAGTACATCAGTGCCATAAGCCAGGGATGGGCAGCTTGTGGCCAGAGAGTCCCATGCAACCTGCCATGACCGTGGGAATGCTCCCCCCCATGCCCCTGCTTCCACCCTGTATGGCTCATGTTTGGCCAAAAAAAAAAAAAATGCAAGTCTGACTTTTGCTGCCAAAATTCAGTGGCAAATCATGGCAGGTACCCAAAAGTGCCATGTTCAGCTTGTTTTCCAGCTAAGTGTGGCCCTTTTGCTGCCAAATGTCATTGGCAAACTGAGGATTCTTTTGCCACTGTAGCCACACAGCAGCAGGAGCGTGGTCCCGAGGGGATTGCAGGGGCTGGAGATTGGCCCCTGGAGCGCTCAGAGTTGTCCCCTCATTGCATAAGTGGCCGTGTTGAATAGTGACCTGGAACATGAAAGGAGGCGTTGGTCTGAGTTTGGTTTCTCAGGCAATAATATACTGCAATTCAATATATTCAATACTCTGTATATAATGAAAATAATTTTCTGCATTAAAACTGCACTCTTGTTTACACTTCTTTGGGAGTAAGTCCAACTGAACTCATTTGGGCCTAGTTCTGGGTAGACCTGAACATGGATTTGCACACTTAGCAATGCAACACTGCAATCCTATATCCATGTCTACTCGGAAGTGAGCTCCATTGAGTTCAAGTGTTCATGGAATTGCAGCTTCAAAAGTGCAGCTTAAAGGATGGATTGTGACAAGAATGTCCTTTTAGCCACCAATTTGGTCTAGAGAGAGGGGCAAGTGCAGCCCTCTGGCCTGATGGGACTGTCTGGAGGTTTCTCTAACACAACACCCCCTGGCGAGCACTGCCTCTGGGTCTCCTTTGCTATTCATCTTCTGCTCCCTGGAAGGCAAGCTTAATTATCTGAGAGCTACAGTAAAGAAGGGAGATGAACAGGCAGTTGTAGGATCTTTCCAAATTTATCAGGGTCATCCAGGTCGTGTAAGTTTTATTCTATTTTACTCCGCCCCTTGCAAAAAAAAAAAAAAAAAAAAGGCTGGGTTAATTTTGTGGCACAATTAATCTTGTGACTAAGATGTCTTATTGTTCCTTATATATAACAAACCCGTATGCTGGAAGCCATCTTAGGAGGGCTTTACCCAAATAACTTCGATGGTGGTATTACGATGGAGCAGGCCTCTTACTGTAGGTGATCCAGATTCCCATTTCTGCACGTGCACATCTTCTCCCAAGCTTGCACATGGGCAACTGAGGGGAAAAGCAACAGATGGCACTTTTAGGAGAAAAGGCATGAAGCACTAAGTCTCTTTTGCAAAACAGGTTTAAAGGCACATAATTCCTCTCTCTCCTTAGGATCTAATTACATTTTTCAAAATGCAGCACTGCATTTCTCCAGTACAATCGGTGTACCTTTTGTTAATTGCCTGGGAAAGTCCAGGAAGCACAACCAGCAAAGGAACCAGGGCTAGCTCCAAATATTTTGCTGCCTGATGCAGAGCCGCAAAATCTAACCCAGGGCTACCTCCAGTCAGATGCATCATGCCCAAAGCCTGGCAGGTTATTTTGGCATCTGTGCCAATTCCACAGTTCCTTTAGCCACCTTTCCAGATCATGGGTCTTCCCAAACTAACTTCTGTTCTTTAACAAAATTTTCTAAAATTGACTGAATTATTTATTCAGAGTTGATAACGGAAGACTGATAACATCTAATCATAACATTTTAAAGCATCTATACCCAGTTGATTGATTGATTCAGATTAAGATTAAATTTCATTGCTGTGATTATGACTGGATCCTTCCTCTCTGTAGAATATGCCATATATTGTCTGTGTAATTTATTATTTTAATATATATTACACACAAATACATACACAGAGGCTGGGTTCACACATCACAATGAGGAATGCTGGGTAGTTTCTGCAGTGCATGGTTGTTTGCCTGGATGCACCTGGCAGACGATCAAATGGGTTCTTTGCAAACATGGCTTTTGCCCTATTTGCTCACTCCTCCCATGCTGGCCATCAGCCCCCACACCTGCAATCCAGTCCCATGCTGGATGCCTGGAGCAGCTCCTGCAGTTGCCATCCATCCATCCATCCATCCATCCATCCCAGGGCATTCTGTGCCGTCTGCATATCAGGACCATGGAAACCACATCACCAGGTCTGGACAACCAGAGAAACCGCGGCAAAGCAACATAGAACAGACCATTGTTTCTTGCAGTTTCTAAATTCTGAATGCACCGTGGTTTGGCTGACACAGCAGGCCATTCTGCACATGCAATCACTGTGGTTTGTTGTGCCGAGAAATGCTGGGGAGCCAAGCACCCCACCCTTGCTGTGCGACCTAGGAATGCCCCTGCACCACTGCAAGCATGAGGACTCCTACCAGGGAGGAAGTCCCCTTAAACCGAGCGGGGCTTGCGGCTGAGGAGTGAGCACACAGGGCTTGTGCAGCCAGTCTGCAGAGCACGCCACCGGTTTGTGGAGACTCAGACTAATTGCATTCATAATCACCACGAATGACAGGCGCCGCAGAGTGTTCTGCCACAATAACCAAGTGGAAAACATGAGCGACATGTTAACATCAAGAGAGAGACATTAAAGTCTTGCAGAATCAACGGGGCTTTGTAGTTGAAATGATATGATTAAGCACAGTCTGAAGCCCTGCCACGCAGGTGGGAGCCCTTCAGCCAATTCGAACACAGCCGGAAGCCCCTTTCTTGCTTTATTTCAGCCAGAGCCTGTGCGTGCTTTTCCTCATCTGTGCTCAGCCAGCTGCTCCAAAGAGCCGTGCGGCTGACCAAATGATCCTGATACGAGGGCTCTCCCCACAGAAGCTGACTGCCCTTCTGCCACCCACCATGACGCATATTAAGGAGACGTTGCCCCTCACTGAGCGCGGATGTGTGCTTCACCACGAGAGGCAGTGATGCATAATGGTGAGAGACTGGGGACCTGGGAGATCTGGGTTCTAGATCCCCCTCAGCCAGGAAGCTCTCTCTTCGTTTGTCACAAACTCTCAGCCCAGCCTTCCTCACAGGACTGTTGTTGCAAGGATAAAATGAAGCAGAGCAGCGCTGTGCAAACTGCCCTGGGCTCCTTGCAAGAAGAGATGGTGGGATATAAATGCAATGTCAGAAAAATAACTAGAAAAGATTGTCTGCCCTCGCCTGATCTTAGTCAAGGTTCAGAAAGGACTACGGTGCTAGTACTTTTGTCCATCCTCAACCAGGAAGGTGCAGAGAACACTGTCAGCCCAACAGCACCCAGAAAGGCATCCAAGGGTTGATGATCCCTGTAGCTTTAATTGGTTTAATCCTGGGTTGTTGGTTTAACTCAGAGGTTCTGGTCCAGGCATCACAAAACAACCTAGGAAATGCCATTGTGAAGCCTACATGGAATCACTGCCTCATTTGGTACCCACACATTTGGTATAATGAAATTATCGATGCAGAATGATACATAACAAAGAATGATATGTATGTCATTGTTATTTACAATGACATTTTTGAAGTTCTACTGCTCAGTTGCAATTACTCCTCCTAAGTAAATATTTTTAGAAAGTGGGTTTTAGGAATATACAGTGTGATCCTAGGCCTGTCTGCTCAAAAAAGTTCCCATTGTGTTCAGTGGGACATACTCCCTAAAGTATGGGTTTAGAATTGCAGCCCTAAAAGATAAACTTTGTCAAGTTTAAATGATTGTTCACCAGGTTTTTTCTTTCTTTCATTGTTATATTTGATAATGAGCTACTACCAGAATGTTTGGGAGATGTCTCTTATTTGCAGAATAAATATTTGTTTCGTTCAGAAAATCTTGTTATAAAACTGCTACTTCTTTTGTGGAAGTGGCTTTAAGAATGGATGTCTTCAAACCTTCATTATATCAGCATTCTCAGTTAAAATATACATTAAAAGCTTTTATGTTGCACTATAATGATTGTAAAATATATACATTGCACACTCATGTAAACATATATATAGTGTTACTGTTTAATTGAACAATAACAACTATGCAATGTGTACATTGCATACATGCATGAATTCTGATGGCCTCCCAAACCCTAAAGTAATCTCTGACCTCATTTAGTGCCCTGATACTTGCAATAAAGCACCCCACATTTTTGTGGGCCTTTTGCCATGCAGATTTGGAGGCATTTTTCGTCTCAAGTATTTTTGGGTTCCAGAAAGAAAACTCTAAAGTCAGGAGGTTGAATTTGGAGTCATTGTTTACTACCCATCATGCGATACTGTCTTAGAAGTGTACTTAGTAATGTGTACACTTAGTAAATGTACTCATAAGTAAATGTACTTATGTGTACATTTTATAACAAAATGTGGTCATGGGATAAGAAAATCATCCCATGTTGCAAGATTAAGATGATTTGGGATTAAGTCTTAATTTCTAAACTGTCTTTTCCCCAAAAAAGTTATACTTTAAAAACTTAACAGAGCTCATTTCATAACATAGCAGAATTAATAATATTGTGATAATATTTACACATTTATTTTACTTTGTTATGATTGAAAAATGATTGAAGTTTTTGTTGGTATTTTCTTTAAAAGGAGCAGCTTTTACTTTCTACGTACAGTGTGCATGATAATGTCACACCAAGACGCTTCTCTAAATCTGTTTCTAGGATCAGAAAATTGTTCCACTGTCAAAATTAAGGTGCAACTTTAAATGAAACCATGACTGAAAAGAGAAGATAGGTTCCCATGCTCCACTGGCAAAGCTGAACACTTTATTACAAACTCATTAATTATGTTCCATTCTTCTTTCAGCTATCCTGGCAACAGAAGTTAATTTCTTCTTGTTTCATTCAACTTGTCATAAGAGTTAGACAAGCTTTGTAATGGGACAACTAATTAGCCAGCATCAAAGCAAAGCTTTCTCATATGTGATGCATAATATTCTCCATCCGGCTGGTCAGAGGGATTCTGCTTTTCCTTTTACCATAGGTAAAACTTGATGCCAGAGAACGCCTGCATGTTGCTTTCAAAAGACCAGCGATGGTAAAATACCAGGGATCAGACTTGTATACTAAAACCCCAAACTCTTGATTGAACTTGGGGGTGTTTAAAAGATCTGATTGGCAAAAGAAGCCATTCTTGAACAAAAAGTTCTGCAAAATAATTGAAGGTATACACAGTACCTCTCTAATAACCAATGGGTTTTCCAAGTCATCACAATCATGAATCCTCTTCCAGGATTCTGGCAGGATTCCTCTGGCAGGAATATTGTACAGTTAGAGTGGCTCTTCTACATGGGTGAGTGAATCACTTCTAGATCCTCTTCACTGTGGAAGGCAAGAGAGCTCTCCGTGTGCAGGGTCCAGGTAGGGAAGGTATTATTGGAATTACAGGATTCCATATAGAATATCTGCAGAAATACCTCCATGTGCACAAAGTGGAGCTCCTATGTCTAGAATGGGGCCCATAACAATGCGGTATGAATAGCCCATTTCCACTCCCGGATCAAATATCACATCTTAGTGCCACATAATAAGGCCTGCCCATGTCAAGTTGCACCTGAGCACACAAGAACCTCCGAAGAATTCTGGACCTGGAGCATTAAATAATTCTGTGAGCTAATTCTCAAATCCATATCTGACCAATGGTGGCTTCTAGATTATCAGGCCATTGACAGCCCCCTGATGCTCGTTCTTGTCAGGTTACTCTGTGGGGTTCTATCTGGTAATGCTTAAAACATACGCCAGCTAGGCTTGTGCAAAGAGCTTCTTTCTCCAGGACCGTTCCCTCACCTTGTATTTGTTTCAGAAGCCTGTTTGGTGGATGCTTGCTCTCTTCTTCATTAGACATGGGCAATTTGTGGCTCGCCAAATATGTTGGGTAACCATTCTCATTAAACCTGGCCAGCATAGCCAGGGTGAAAGATATGAAAGTGGCAGCCCAAAACATCTGGAGGGCCACAAGTTGCTCAGCTCCTCTGTTCAGCTACTCTTGAGCAGCCTCATCCTCACATGTGGATCCTGAAGGCACCTCTGAGGGTTATTTATTTGTAGGCACACATGATTCTGTGCCAAGACAATCTTTGGAGGAGGGAAACACTTCAGAACACAATTCTATGGCCTCCAGACATGGTCTGGGGCTGGAATGGCCAAGCTCTGCCCCATCTCCTTGCTGCTGGTGTCAAAAGAACATTGCTGGCTGGTCCCCCACATGCAAACACACAAAAAGATGTGCACGGGGGTGAGCAGGGGGGAGGCTGGGGCCACGGAGTTATGCAGATTCCAGGCAGCCCCCACGCCGCCTCCCCACTTCCTCCCCAGCACTAAATGCAGGGCGCATGGCCAGCCGTGGCAGAGATTGCCACCACCACACCTCACTCCTGCCATCAGATGGTCATCACGCTCTGAGCATCTGCAGTGGGACAATGGGACTGTGCCCTTCAGGTACCAAAAATGAGAGTGAAAGCGGGAAGATTCAAAGAAAGGCTCTTTCTGGAGGAGGGCATGTTGATCCAAGTGCTGTGTCACACACTGCACCAGGGCAGACCTGGACTGCCACCCACTGTGTCCTTGGCAGAGAACTGACAGGTGTATTTGCATGGCATAACCTGTTATTATTACAGTAAAGTTTTGTAGATGGGCACACAAAAAACGTAACCTGTGAATGGGTCTCAACTACTATTTTATTTATTTATTTATTTATTTATTTATTTATTAAAACATTTTTATGCCGCCCCATTCGCCGAAGCCTCGGGGCGGCTTACAACAATAAATTAAAATACCATTTTAAAATATATACATTAAAATACAAATATATAATATAAAACATACAATATAAAACAAGACGCCCTGGCCAAATAAAATTCAATAATATTAACATTTAAAATACTGCTTAAATAAAAAGGTCTTTGCCTGGCGCCGAAAAACAAATAACGACGGCGCCAGGCGGACCTCTCTGGGGAGCGCATTCCATAACTTAGGCGCCACCGCTACTACTGCAGCATGGAGCTGACTTCCAGCTTCCTCCTGCCCTGCTGCCAGTCAGCCATCGTCATTGTCAGTTTGGCACTAGCACATAGATTCATTTACGTATTATTATTATTATTATTATTATTATTATTATTATTATTATAACATTTCTTTGCTGCCCCTTGCCGAAGCCTCAGGGCAGCTTACAACACAATAAAATACATTGAAATACAATAGAACATAATAAATTACCACTAAATACAAAAATACAAAAAATACACTGAGATACACACATAATAATATAAAATTAAAATTAACAGTATAAAATAAGTAAATAAAGAATATAGGAGGAGAAAAGAGAAGGAAGAGGAAGTTGCCCTGGCCAGATCATATATTTTAACAATTAAAATGATGTTTAAATAAAAAGGTCTTTACCTGGCGCCAAAAAACCAGTAACGACGGTGCCAGGCGGACCTCTGGGGAGTGAATTCCATAGGTTGGGCGCCACCACAGAGAAAGCCCTCCTCCGAGTACTTACTCTCCTAATTTCTTTCATGGAGGGTTCCTGGAGAAGGGACTCTCCCGCAGATCTCAAAGGGCGGTCGGGCATATACGGACGTAAGTGCTCGTTCAGGTAGCCAGGACCCAAGCTGTTTAGGGCTTTATAGGTCATAACCAACACCTTGAATTGGGCCCGTGCTTCAATGGGAAGCCAGTGAAGCTGATGGAGGACTGGAGTCATGTGAGCATAACGCCCCGTCCCCGTCAGCAACCTGGCAGCTCTATTTTGCACCAATTGAAGTGTTCGGACCGTCTTCAGGGGAAGCCCCATGTAAAGCACGTTACAGAAGTCTAGGCGGGAAGTCACCAGCGTGTGTATCACCATCACCAGGCAGTCGTACTCCAGGTAGGGGCGCAGCTGATTGATCAGCCGAAGCTGAAGGAAGGTGTTCCTCGCTACCGCTGTCACCTGAGCTTCCAAAGAAAGCTCCGGGTCGAGGAGTACTCCTAAGCTGCGGACCTTGTCCCTAAGAGGGAGTGTTGCACCATTCAGGACCAGGTCAAATCCACCCTCTGCGAAGCCCGATCCGCCAACCAACAGGACCTCCGTCTGTGGAAAGGGAATACCATTTGCCTGATCTTTACAAGCTGCGACACCATGTGTGTTTGGGGCTTCTCTGAGCCCATGTTAACATGTACCTGGTCCCATTCCTTCTGCTTTGAGCGTGTTGCACCTGGACATCGTATTTCCTTCATTACCCTTGCCTGACAGGAGAACAAAAACCAGGACTCTCATTATGTATCACTTCTTTGTCATCTCAAGAGAAACAGGAAAGGGATTCAACCATGCAGGGACAGGAGGGCTTTGTTTAATTTTAATTAACTCCACTTCTTTCACATCTGAGTAAACCCCAGAGCCAGAGCAGCCAAGCTAATGATATTATGAAAGCTCTTTCTCCCTTATAAGGGAAATCGGCGTGTTCCTCTGAAGGAGGTTTGTAGCTGTCTCTGTTCTGAGTTTAAACAAATGTTCAACTACTTGAAGGCTTGGCATCCATAAACTGGGTTCATCGCTGCGACATATTTCACATTAAGACTCTGAGAGGGGCTCCTCGTCACTCAGGCACCAAGCATGGCTTTCCGTGGCAATACGCATCGCGAGAGTTCATGACAATCCGAACAGCGGCAGCCATGTTTGTGCAGTGTGGACAAAACACAGCCAGGGACCATGTTATGCTGCAATTACAGAAGCAGCTTCCTGGCATGTGCTCCAAACAGCACTATAAATTCTTGTAAAGTCCAATTCGGGGTAATGCCAGGTCAGAAAAGGTCCTAGGTGAAGTGGCCCTGAGGTAAACAGTCATAGTGTAACTTCAATTCAACACTTTTGTATTCCTTCAGATGTGGAAAGAAGTGGCTGCTGAGGCAATAAATAGGCTGAAGGTCGCTGAAATGGATGTGCTCAATTTTCTGTAGCTATGGCCAAACTGAGAGAGAGAGAAAACAAAACAGAACAAAGCTGAGGTCCTTTAAATGCACTTATATGAAGAGCTGCCTAGGTAAACTGCTATGCCTGTAGAGGCTAATTTGTCTGCAGGCACAAATCCATCCTGGCATCCGGCCCGTGTCCTGGCCACATCTCCTTGGGCAAGTCGGCCTTTCCTTTCAGGACCAGAGGAGAATCACCAAGCAGCAGCCACCTAGACACCACCTGCCACATCCACATTTCCTACTGCCCCCTGGCTGGCCTTTCAGCCTCCTCAATTTAAGGAGGCCTTCCCTAAATAGCTCCTCCTTCATCAATGGTCTCCCTCTCTCAAGTTCCCTGTAGTGTTTCAGGTGCTGGTTTGCTCACTCTGCCCTTTTTACAAGTTTGCAATGGTGTATTTATTCTGGTAGGTGCCGGTTTTAACCTATAAAGCCCTGAATGGCTTGGGACCAGGATACCTGAAGGAGCGCCTCTTCCCTTACATGTCCTCATGCCCCTTAAGATCTGCAGGAGAGGCTTTGCTCCAGGAGCCCTCTTTAAAGAAGATAAAAAATACAACTACCCGGAGCAGAGCCTTCTCTGCAGTGGCACCCAGATTGTGGAATGCACTCCCTGGAGAGGTGCACCTGTCGCCGAGTTTATATTCTTTTCAGCGCCAGGTTAAAACCTTTTTATTTAATCGCTATTTTAAAAATTAATATTTTATTGTTAACAGTCACATTTTTGTTTTTTGTTTTTGTTTTTATATCAAATTTTAAGAAATTTGTTGTTGTTTTATTGTTTTTAATTGTATGTGTTCTAAGCTGTCCCGAGATGCCGAGGCACGTGATGACGGCATATAAAAGTTGTAAATAAAATAAATAAATAAATTTAAAGATTGTATCTCATTTGCAGTCTCCACTATGGGTGTTCTTTTGTTTGTTGGATGTTACTGTTATATATTACGGTTTTAAAGCATTTAGTTGCATCTCACATAATACTAGAACCCAGGGTCATCCCATGAAGCTGATCAGTGGAAAATTCAGGAAACTTCTTTGTAGAGAGTACTGTTAAATTATCAAATTCACTTCCACAAGATGTAATGATGGCCACCAATTTGGGAACTGGACAAACTCATGGAAGACAAGGCAATCAATGGCAACTAGTTTTATGGGAAATGGCATTACAAGATCATTGTACTTCAAAGTGATCGTGACATGACACAAACTCTTCTTCCCACGCTGCATATTTTGGTATAGGTCTTATGATGCAGAGTTCTAAAATAACTTGCAGGTGTTCTATCTTATCAAACTTATATGCTTTCCAAAAGAATGTTTTCTCTTGTAATGGGAGTGGATCTAGGAACGTGGGAGGATCCCTAAGGCATGCGAAACGAACCACTGTCTATTTGCCTCAACTTATCTCAAGGGAGGCACAGACAGTATCTGCCGCAAGGTTGATAGACTGGCCTTTGAACACAGGCATGTTGAATTATGAGATCTTCTTAGCCTTCAGGGGCTGCAGGTGTGTAAGTCTCGAAAGGGTAAGAGGTGATGAGCCTCGACACTGACCTGATCTGCAGAAGTGCAGTGTGCAGGCTATCTTTTGGGGTCTCTCTGTTGCTGCTCTTCCAGGATCCCAACAACAGAAAGGAAAATAGGACAGTGTTGCACAGCAATATTGTGTGTTATGCTACATCCTTTTTGCTTGCTTCCAGCTAATAATATAATGTACCTTGATTTGTGAATAAACTCTTTCTTCTTGGGTTTCCGAGGCCTGTGTGCATATGCCTATGTACATATACATAAGCCTATGTATATGCCCATGTACTTCAATTGCTGGTGAAGCTGGAGAAGGAGGGGCCTTTGCACTCATGGCCCATTTGTGGGATACTGTGGGCAAGCTCTTGGCCTTTGCATGAACAGAATCCTGGACTAGATCGATCCTCGTTATGCTCCAGCAGGACTCTTCTGAGCTTCTTAAGGGCAGGATAACAATGCCTCCATCAATAAATAAAATGGTGGGCTTCTCTGCTCTCTGCCCCCCTTTCCAGAATCGGCTTTTCCACTTCATATCCCACTGTGGGCTTCCCATGGGCATCTGATGGGTCGTGGGGGGACAGAATGATGGCTAGATCGGTCTAGTCCAGCACAACTCTTCTTATAGTCTTGATCCTCCACAGAGCAGGGGCAGAAGGTGCTGCAGATGGCGTGTGGGGCTGGCCGATGGAAAAGGCAGTGGCCAGAGAAGCCACCCTTCCACCAATCTGAGTACATAAATGATCCCTTAGAAACGTGAGTTGGAAAGACCTAACTCTCCTGACCCAGTGCTTCACTGCTGCTGTCAAGAGATGGCTCTTTAGAAGTCATCACTGATACGACTGTCCCTGAAAGGTTCCATGGCGTGAAATGACGTGCAACACGGGAGGTTCTCAAAGGTTAAAAAAAGCCTAAAGAAGTGACAGTGTTGACTTATCGCCAACTCTTTGGCGTCACCAGCTATGGAAGGTTCCACACAAGGCTGCTTCTACGAGATGGAGCAGCATGGACTTCCTTCTATATTTCATTACAATCCTATTGACAGTAGATAGGGAAATTGTGCTGGGAAAGCAGACCAGGAAATAGTTTTGTGAATTAATTAAAGTAATTGATGGAAACATTTCCTCTTCAAGGCGGGATAGCAGATGGCCTGTTAAACTTATAACAACTCCTCTACCTCTGTTGCTTTTTTAAAAAGTGCCCTGCATAGCAACAAAAACAATATTGATACAAGGTCAGTACTCAAAGGAGTGACTGCATCATAGTGGTACTGTTTCACTGCAACAAAGAGTAATTCACTCACCTTTGCTTACAAAACCCTCTCAAACTAAGGGTGGGGAGAACCCACCTCCAGAGAACAGCAGGACAAGA
Source organism: Varanus komodoensis (assembly GCF_004798865.1). Lineage (NCBI taxonomy): Eukaryota > Metazoa > Chordata > Lepidosauria > Squamata > Varanidae > Varanus > Varanus komodoensis. Next base: position 10,794,405 of record NW_025335468.1, on the reverse strand, counting down.
AACAAGGTGGAAAAAAACTCCTGTAGGTTGACTGTATGGCAACACTAAATTGTCACTTTCTGCAGTAAGCGGAAGTGGCTTGACCTGACTTTCCTCCATGTTGTGCCCCCTGGGTGAATGGAGGGTCATCAAAAGCTCCCCAGTTACACTGCAGGGGATGGAGAACGTTCTATGTTCACATGAAAGTGTCCTTTCCTTGGGCCATGGAGGGAGCGAAAATAGCATGACCTGGCTCAGCCACCGGGGCTGGGCACAAATGACGGGCAGGCAGGCAGGATCAAGCAGTCCTGGGGAAGAATCTGTGCCAGAGGAAACATCCCTTCCTAAGTCTTCTCCACCAAGGAGGGGGGATGGGTTTTCTTCTTTCCCTTGTGCTTTTTCCTGGCTGGCTATCCTGTACAAACTGTCCCAAAGGTGTTCCAGGACTAATGTACTTTCTTGCCCTGTGCCTGATACTTCTCATTTTGTGTCTGATTCATTAACAGAAAAAAATAGCATCTTCAAAGGCTAGGTTCAGTAAGAGATGGGGAGGGCTGTAGCTCAGCGTGCCCGCTGAACACAGAAGGTCCCGGCTTCAGCCCCCACCCCGCCCCCACTGGTCCAAACTACTCAGGTAGTGGGGTCCCACAGCCCTGCCTGAAACCTCAGGGAGCTCCTGCCCATCAACTGCTGTTCCCCATTCGTTGTTTCTAGATCCCAAGAAAGTTTGAAACAGAGGGAAATGAGTAAGCAACTGAGGTTTATATGCTACTGCGCTCAAAAATGAAGTTTGGACTACCAAATGAGTTTTGGGCTTCCCTCTGAAGGGTTGGGGAGCATTTGGTGAAGTTCAGTTCACACAGGGAGCTCAACATGGGGGACAGCCGGGTCTAGCGAATCCTTTTTCTTTGCAGCAGTGCAACATTGGGATAAGCGACAAAATAAGGTGGTGAGTGGACAAAGATTATTCCTGGCCTGCAGCATCCCTGTGCCTTGAAGTGGAAGACCATGAGCCTCATCTAAGGAAAACCTCTGATGCAAACGGGAATTATGAGAATTAGGTGGGATACAGACTGGCCCTCATGATTGGCAGAGCCTGGTCAAGCAGAGCTTCTTCGCTGGAAGTGTGCAGGGGAGCAGTCTTCCGCTTTTCCTCCTCCTCACTGCAGCACCACCTCGCAGCCTATTCTGGAGGGTCTCCCTTCAAGGGCACAGGAAGCATTGGTGATGATCACGGTGCCACAGTTGCTTGTGGTGTCATTCACTTTGCAGAATTTCTGCTTTGTGCAGCTTTGGATCCAACCCACTGTAGTTATGTGAACGAACTGTAAATGTTGATAAATTGGTTACCAAAGAGAAAGCATGACTCAATCCATTTTTGGATAGATTGGGATGACTTCAGGGTCCCCCGAACAATTATTTATTACTTATTATATTTGTATTCTGCCTTTTCTCCTTCAGAAATACTGAAGGTGGCTTACCTAATTCTCCTCTTTACAATCTTACCCTCACAACAACAACCCTGTAGAGTAAGTTGGGCTAGGAGTCTGTTGGAATCCAAGGACACCCAGTGAATTCCATGGCAGCGTGGGGATTCGAACCTAGACTGCCCGGGTCCCAGTCCTGCACTCTTAACCACTGCACCACACTGGCTCTCTACACGGATTACAGAATTCAGCTGTAGGGATTTCCTATTTCTTTTTTCACATTCTTTTCAATGAGAGCAGTGAGCTACCTAACTAAGCTTTGTGCGGCTGCTCACAATCTTAATGTTTATTCATGGTTTTAACAATTTTAACATAAGCATTTCAGAATCAGTACAAAAATAATTTAAATAAACAAAAATACTGGAGAATGGATTATGCATATCAAGATTATCTGCAGTAACCTATTTTTGTATGCAATATATTTAAACAACTTAGCATTAGCTTTGCACTACACTGCAAAGTAATGTTTATGGAGCATTATTTGTAACATGTTTCAAATCTTTGCTAATTCTTTCTTTCAACCCCTTGCAAAAGTAGTTATTGCTTCCTTTTCAAGCACCGGAAGCCCAGGCAGAAGATGGCGATAACCCTAGGCTATACAGTGCAGCCCAGCTGACTTCCCACTCTGGAGTTCAGTCCTTGAAATGCCCATGTTCAACCCTCCATCCACTGGTACACATTAGCCTTATGAAAATGTGAGAATTGTAGATTTATACATAAAGGATTAGCCACAGAGTCGGGCATCAGATTGTTTCCATGCCGAATCTAACAGTCCACTAGCAACGTCTTACTAAGAGCAAAGAAACTCCAGTTCCCCTTACCCTAAGGGGCACCTTCTTCTAAACCAAACAATAAAATGTCAAATTTGCTTAGCATATACCTCTGTTAACTCAGACTGAGTGAAAATTACACCTGACATGACCAGTACACACAGTTGCAACCTGTGAGTCAAAGGATGGTTCCCCCTTATCTTGCAATTATTTCTGTGGAATGTCAAAGTTATTTGAGAAATTGTATCATGTCATGGAGAAATGCTTCTGACCTCAGGTACAGAAAGTAAACTCCTCTCCCAGTTACGTCTCCGATGTTGTGCAATCATAGGGTTATTTGTAAGCTTTTGTTATCAACTTAATATAGTTAATCAATTTAAAATATTCAGCCCAGTGTATAACCTTCACTATAGATAAAGAAATGGCAATTGCTGCAGTTGTCCTTTATTATACTCACTGGGCTTTCAATTCTATGGATTGCATGCTGAGTTTTAGAGATGGGGCTAGCAGCTTATTTCTTCTGCACTTGACAGCTGAATATGGAAGTGAGGAAGGGCTGCAGCAGCCCAGGGATAAGTGCATGTTTAGCATGTATGACACTCAACGGCCCAGCGCCACCAGGTAAAGAATGCCATGGCTGCTTTATATGCTAAAAACACAGGACCCCAGTGGAAAGTTGTGCATGTTCCCACTTGAACCCAAGACATGCTAGGCATCTCATTTTAGACCTGGGGTACTCCTCAAATGTGCAGAGTCCTTGTTTCTGGATTCCTGCAGCTTCTCTTCGACAGGCTGTGTGGGGTGCTGGCTAGTTAGACTGTTGGATGAGGACTTGGGATGTCGAGGTTTGAGTCCCAGCCGGCTTTAAAGCTCACTGGGTGACTTTGGACCAGTCACTTACTCTCACTCTCCAGTCCAACCTACCTCACAGGGTTGTTGCTGTGAGGATAAAATGAAGCTAGTAAGCTGCCTTGGGTTCCTCACAAGAGGGAAAAAGGTGGGGTATAAATGCAATGCAGTAGTAATAATAATACACGATTAAATGAATCACATACATTTGCTTCCCATGTTATAAGATGTAAAGAAATACAGTAAATCAGTAATGTGAAAAATGTGGGAAATATGTGGAAGAGCTGGTACCAGTCAGTCAACTGCACTTAATGAGACAGCACTGGTTTCACTCAGAATAAGGCAGTGCCTCATCAAAAGCATCCACCTTTGGCCACATTTTCATCTTCCAGTAGAAATAAAACTCTTTATGACTTCACCAAAGCTGAGGAACAAAAACACTTTGAATGCTGTGGACTCAGCTACAAAGCTTCCATAAAATAACTTTCAATGCCACTTCTGTATGACCCATTTCCAAGTGAATCTTCCACTTAGCAACCGACATTTCTACACCAGTGTCAGCTGGTGATCACAACTGCTACCATAAGTTGCCACGTGCAGGTGAAAGCATAGCGTCAGCTGTGGTATCCCTGTAGATTGTTTATCTGGATTGGGGTTGGGAAGCACGGTGTTAAAATGGTTCTGGTCCTTCCGGGAGGAAGCCTCAGAAAGCAGCACTGAAGGGCTTTTGTACCCCTGCATGGCTGCGAGCCTTGGGGCTTTGCAAGACTCCATTTTGGACCCCATGCTTTTTAACATCAACATAAAACTTAAGTGAAGCCACGAGGAGATTGTGGATAACATGCAGCTCTATCTCATTTCCATCTATACATTCCAGGGAGGAGGTCAAACCTGTGAATCAGTCCAAATCTGGAGGTTCTATTGGGGTGGATGACGGCACACAGTCCACAATTTAATCCAGCAAAGGCTGAAGTAGGTTTGCAACTAAACCGAGATGGGGTAGCACTCCCCAATTATGCAGCCTCGGATGCCTTTTGGAATCTGAACCAACTAGGGAAGCCCAGGTGGCTGCATTGCTTAGGAAAGATGTTGTTAGTCACGAAGTCGTGTCCGACCCATCGCAACCCCATGGACAACACTCCTCCAGGCTCTCCTGTCCTCCACCATCTCTGAGTCCACCCAAGCTCACACCCACTGCCCCAGTGACTCCATCCAGCCACCTCATCCTCTGCCGTCCCTTCTCCTTTTGCCAGCATGCTTAGGGATGCATGACACCCACTTAAGCTGGTATGCCAGCAGCGGCCCTACTGGGAAAGGTGACCCTGCCCTAGTTGATCACGCACTAGCGACATCCAGTCAGACTTCTATGTGCTGCATATCGGACTATCTTTGAAGATGGTTCGGAAACTGCAACTGATGCGGCAATCTAAATGTTGGTGGGATGTCCACTCGTGCAACCCCTGAACTCCACCCGCTGCACTTGGTGCCTGCGTTCTCCTGATCCCCGTTCAGTGCTAGTATGCCGATCTCCTTAGAAAGCCTCTCCCACCCTGCTATGTGGGATGCTTCACTGCCTCAGGGCCGCCCAGAGTGCCAGGCAGCCTTGGTGAGGTTATTCTGGCAACGGACAGACACATTTCCTCTTGCCTCTTCCGCTCAGAATGAGGCCGGCCAGAAGGGTCCGCTTGCCCTTTCTGATATCACTGTATCGCTGGATACGCAATGCCATGTCATCGTGCCGTCCATGGGATCTCTGGTTTGATGGAAGACTTTCACTGGGGGTTTGCCTTTAAAAAACGACGCCGGAGCTGCTATCAGGGAAAGCAGAGGACAAATCTAAGTAACAGACGCTGTGGGTGGGAGTGCAGACTGAGGCACCCAGACAGCACCCAAACATTCACTGCCGGGCTACATAACGCACCAGTCAGTACTCGATTCCTAAAACTACTGTGAAATGAGCTGCCAAAATAGCATAAACATATAAAATATTAATAATATTCATTGTGGGTCTGAGTGACTGAGGAATACTTTTTCAACAAAACATAAAACATCTTCCAGATATTCATGTATGTGTTTGTGTGTATGCACGCATTAAAAAACTTTATTGTAACATTTTAGTTTCAATAATACATTTCCAGTACACACAAAACCAGTCTCACTGGCAGCCATGGGTGTAAAAATGCCAGAAACACCATGTGAGATCCAAACATATTTCCATTCACACATGGGAGCGGTAAAAACTCCTTCTAGCAGCAGCCCTTCCAAGTATACCTGCTTGCCTCTTGGGAGGAAGGATGGGGGCTACTGCGTCAAGGGGAAGCTTTACTGCTCCCCTGAACAAGTGGAACAGCTGCCTTCTTCTGCTGGATTGCATTCACAATTCCCTACCTTTGGGCCCATTTAATTCATTTTTCTTGCTGGCTCAAAATCCCAGCAGTGGTACAAGTTGCAAACAGCAAGGCCACAACAAGGTATAATTCCATCCCTTCGGAAATTAGCATACAACTGTGTGTAGCTCCAAACATTTTATCTTTCTTAAAAACACTTTGGCTGACCTTCAGAGCACGCAGAATGTAACGGAATACAATAATTAATGCTGAAGGATCAACATGTGTGTGTATGTCTCTCTGTGTGCATGTTATGCACAGCTCTCAAAAAGCTGTTCCTGACCTAGCTGCCATCTGTTTGGTCCACTTTTTCCAATTCTATCTTAAAAGAAACTAAACAAGCTGTTGTGCAGTTTTCATGCTACTTCCAATGTTTCAAGAAGTTAGACTGGTAAAATGGCATAACCTGCATTCAATCTATCTTGGGCAAGAGAGTCACAAGATGGTAGCCATTTCATCATCAACCATTAATATGAACCAGAACTGTTGCATCTTAACTTTTGTCAGAGCAGCATTCAGCGACAGGGAAATAACACAGTGATTATCATATAAATGGCTGAAGTATATATATTCTACTCAAGAATCTAGAAATAATCTAATTCTTCAGTTTCAGACTTCTCCTTTCAAAATGCATCAGTTCCCTTATGACTAAGAAGTTATGTCTTTAAGGGCACAGTCTTATGTTTCATGGCCTCAAATTTTCCAACTTTGGAGGCTTACGTGCATCCTATGCTCCAAGAAAGACATGGCACTCTTCACCACTGATGCATCTTGTGCCAGGTGCTGTTTCTGGCCATCTAGAAAGTGTCAGGGAATGGAATCAGATGGAATCAAGGTAGGCCTGTGGCCCCGGCTTCCTCACCTTCCCGCCCCCAGCATGATCCCCCTTTTCTCCTCTGAAGCACAGCCGTGACCTGGGAATGGGGGGAAGCTGGCAGGCTCCTTTCCACTCCTGTGAGGAAGAAGAGGCAAGGGCTCACCCTTGAAAACTCAGTTCCAAAACTCAAAAAGATCCTGTGGTCACCCAGACACAGGACTGGTACTAAACTGAAGTAAGGAGAGAGCAGATCACAGCTATCATATGCAAATCCAATCATTTTATATTTAACATATTCTGGAATGACATCACTCTTAATTGCTAACTGGTAACACAACACACTAATTAAAAATAGGTGCAACTATTTCAAAAGAAAGATCCACAGACTTAAAGGCTACTAAGATATAAAAACATTTCTATTTCATGTACAGCATTTGAAAAGGTAGACTTGTGGAAGAAAGCAAGCTTTCCTTGCCTTTACTGATCACTTCCACCCTTGTTCAATGCAGATTCTCATCTTGCTCTTCTTCCAAAGAAGTCAGAAATGTAGCATTTAAACTTCCGAACTCTTCACACACTGCTTTCTTAAATGAAAGATTCAAAGTCACCCTATAAGAAAATACGGTTCATGTGCTCCTATGTTGGCAGTTTCAAGCTTGGGAATCTCTTTCCTAGGCTGTCAGCAAGGGCCTGATCAGCTTCATGCAGCACTTCAAGAAAACTCTCCACCTGGAGATAAAATATTCGTGTCAATGAACATATCAGATGGGATACAGGAATTGAGAGCCAAAACCAGAGTATTTAGCCAAGCAGCTTGAACAGGTTAATGAGCTGCCCACATGGATTATTTAAATCCTTTCAATATTTTAGCTGACTCTGCACCAGCTAATGCTATTGAAGTTCAGATTATTTTTTGCTTACTCAATGTCTAATTCCTTTCATGATCTCCTAGAAGTCCAATTTCACTTGTATAAGTGAATACAAATAGCGAGCAGCAGCTATGACACTGCAGACAGACTTCCTAAATTGTTTACTGTTTAAAATGCTATCTTGGAAACACACATTTATGTGCAAAGTGTGGGAAGAAAATCACTGCTTTGGCTCAAAAAGCAAGAGACAAACAACTCTGTAAAAGGATGCGTTAAACAGATACAGTGTTCTGCAGTGGAGACCAAGATAGCCATTTATCCCATGGTAGCACTAATTTGCAATTATATCCACAACCTCATACAAAAGTTGATGTGGGAAGGCCATCATACCCATACAAATACAGATCTTTCTGATATCATTCTTCTTGATTATTGTGGCTTCTCTGGAATTTCAGGCTGCCAGATGCATGCAGGTACAGCAATGCTCACTTCAGAGGTAGCAGAACTACAACACGCACAAAAATGTCTTCCTAAGGTATAAGGCTTTCTGTCTTCCCTTCAGGCTCACAGGAACTACTGCAGCCATCTAGGTACAGTTAGACTCTTATGCACACTTTCTAGCACACGTTCACAGGACCAGGCTACTGACTGCAGCAGGGCTGCGCAGACCCCCAGTTCCTGCCCTCCTTGCTCTTGCAATCTAAGAGTCTGCTTGTTCCGCAACATGAGTTCCTTTATTTTGGCAGCAGCACTCAGTTAGAGGCATATCTGACACATAGAACAGGTAAAAACAAACTTCATGGACTAAAGCTTTGGTATAACAAAGAAATTTGGAGACTGCTGGATACTGGGCCCCAATGCCAAAGGAAGCAGGCTGTGTAGCTTGGAGAGCGAGGGCAGGACTGCGGTGATACTGATTTTCCAGCCTAATCTTTGACTGCAGGCCTCTCGTCTTTCAGACGATGTCGTTTTGTCAAAAGCTCTTCTCAATCTATCCTTATCGTCATGTCAAATACAGTTTTTCAGGTATTTCCAAGATCATACGTACCGAAGATAAATACAAAGGGAGGAGATTCTGAAACGCACAGCAACATTTCTGTTCGTTTAAATGACCTTGTTTGAGCCCCTCCAGTATGTTCTCCTGAAAACACCAAATCATTATTAATTCATATACATATTTAAATACAGCATATTTCTGTTGACACTACACTGGATCAAGCAGCATGCTTATGCTATTGTACAGCTGATAAATGGAACTGAAGTGCTAGTGAACTTGTCTAACGTGCTCATGAAAAACTTCATGATGGAGCCCAAGCGATTCAAGAGGGATCAACACACTTTGATATTGGTAACAGATCCTTATATGAGGATTGAGATCCAATATTCTGGTGAATGGAGATGGCTGTACTGCATGACTGTCCTGTATGCCTCGGAAACCTGGTGTGAATGCCAGACCTCTGGGTCAGCCCGAATGCAGCACCAGAACTGCATCGGGAATGTTCTGATTGCAGGACTTCCTAGACAAGAACTGAGAATCCAGTTTTTAAAACAAAAGAGGACAGGTGTACATTCTCCTTCAACCAAAATAAGTTAAAATGTTCATAAAGAGAACAAAAGTTTTAACTAGTTGAAAACATCTTGTCCTCTACTTTGTAAGTATTTAAATCAGCTACATCAAAATAGAGTTTCAGTTCACATAATTGCTTTTAAATCCAAGTCTGCCACATGCAAGAGAAGTTTCCCCATCATTTCTGATGTGGTGAAGTAGTGCTGTGAAAGCATCCACATTTGATGAAATCCAGTCCCCACACCTTGGAAAACAAGATGTTTCAAAGCTGACCAAAGGATTGTGGGGATCATCGCAATGGTGAAAAGGCCAGGGTGAACTGAAAAGAAGGTTGAGTACCATCTCTTCTACCCCTGGAAGCTTGTATGATGTTTACCTTTGATAACTCCTGAAGCATATGGGAGAGTAGCTCACAACAAATGTCCTTCAATATTTTTAAATGGAAATCTTCCTCAGTTGTTCCCAGCTTCTCAGCCTTCTCTGACTTGGATTCACTGGAGCTGTCTCTAGATCTCTTTCCACATTCATCCAAGTTTTGCAAGACTCTAATCAAGCTTTCAATTAGAGGCATATCTGATATACAAAACAGGTAAAAACAAACTTTATGTGCTGATATGAGGTGGCATGGGCAGTCTATGATAGCGAACAGAACAAAAGGCCTTGACATGTGAATATTCTGATAGAAAATCAACACTTACTTTTACATGCTTTATCACAAATACAACTAAAGGATTTCCATGGGGCAAAATGGCCATCGTGCCCTCACCCACAAAGAAGCACAAGCCCTTATAAAGGGAGAGGACCCAGCAACATGGCAAAGTTATATAAACTGGAAAGTCACACAGTTACCATTTACAAATTGGTGAGAGGGCGCCAGCGTGGTGTTGTGGTTACTGTGTTGGACTGGGACTCAGGAAATCTGGGTTCTAGCCCACTCTTAGCCATGAAATCCATTGTGCAATTTTGGGCCAGAGACATATTTTCAGCCTAACCTACCTCACAGGATTGTTGTTGTGAGGATAAAACAGAGAGGAGAACCTTATAAGCTGCCTTGAGTTCCTCACAAGAAAGGCGGGGTAAAAATGCAATGTAATAATAAAGATAATTTTGCTACAGCTGGATGAGCACATTCCTGTAAATTTTCCTCATTCCCCATCAACCAGTATGACCCTTCCTGCACTACTGAAAATTTTTCTCTCTATAACACCGTTATACTCTAACATTTTAAGGAACATAGTTTAAGGGTTTAAATTTTTATAAGTAGGAAAAAAACTTGCTTTTCTCCATCTTGACATACTCCTGTTCAGTCTGTGAAGCAAAGATGGCTGAGAGCACAGATAAAATCGAAGCTAACACTGTCTTTTGTTCTTGAACAATAATTGGTGGATCATCCGGCTGGCAGAGTTCATGGCAAAGAAGATTATACAGCAGACTCCAACTTTCTTTTCCACTATCAGGAGAATGTACTTGAGAACGAGACAAATGCCAGTCAGTCAACATGTGACCAAAATCTTGACCAAAGGACTATTTACAGATACAGTCACAATGTAAGTACAAGTCAGAAATATTACCAATTGCTTGAATGCCTTCATCCACAGTAGTGAGCAGCTGTAGAATATGCATATAGACATCAAGTCCTTCTGAATTGTTATCTGAGCTGCAGTCAAGAATTACAAATTCAGTTCAGAACTATTACCATTCAATCCTTGTGCGTATGCAAGATAGATTTATCAAAATATTTCTATCTAACCACTCTGTCAATTACTCCCAAGCTGGCTAAACAGACATGTTTATTCAGGTTTCCATTTCCAGTAATACTTAAATAAGTTCCCCACTTAAGTGAATAAATCTCACCAACCATTAAAAATAAACCTAGAGAAAGGCATATAGCGGCATATTCCTATTATAAATAGGATATCCATGTTATTTTGTGTTCCTTTGTGTGGGCATCCAGGTGGACCATGGACTTTACAACACAGAAGCCTTCAAGCCATATTGTGTCCCACATAAGCTGAAGGTCCAAACGGTCCCTAAGCCTTGTGAATAGAGTGCTGCTAAGAGCAACTGCATATTTCTACAGCTTGTCATGACAGTAGCAGAACAAGCAAGCAAGCAAAGCATCAGCACAAACTTGCTTCATGCAGAAGGCTCAATTGTGACTGGTATCCAAGATATCTAACACAGAGAACTGCTGCAGAATCAGTAGTAAGTTACTAAAGGTAACAGCATATGAGCTTCCTTCTGCAGCAACTTCTGTGGTTAAATTACTTCCAAAGACCAACTCACCTATGGAACTTTTTGAAGAGCATTTTAGATAATCAAAACTGGGTGCAAGCATGCCAAAAAGTCTCTACTAATAAAATATCCCCACTCTGCTTAATCAGGTATATATTTTTCTTGTGAATGTATAAGAAATCCTTTATAAAAGTGACTTCAAAGATCCTTCTCAAAAGGTGAAAGCTGATGTGGTTTAATCAGTCAAAAGTGAGAGCAGGACCAGAAAAAGCTTCAGTTTGAACTTCCACACAGCAATGAAGTTCATTGAATGACCACGGGCCAATCAACCTACTGTACCGGACAGGATTAATATTATGAGAAACTGAGAAGGAAGAATCATGTACGTTATTTCAAGCTTCTTGGGAAAGGTTGGTGGGGGGGGGAGTGTAATAAATGGTAAAAAAGCCAGGAATAAGAACAGATATATTTGATCACTTGTTTTACATTTTTGCTTACTTTTTTCCAACACAGTACAATGTGAAGGAGCTGTAACACCGATTCATATATATATCCATGTATGTACAGCCACAGACATACCAGACTTGTTTTGTAGCTTCAAGCAGACAAGGTACAATCTTGAAATCCGGAAGCTCATCGGAAGAATCATCTGTAAGCTGCCTCACTGATGGCTGAGAACTCCTTTTAATCCAGTTTAACATCAATTCTTCATCTAAATCAAACAATTTATCAACCACTTCACCAATTTTCACCAGCAACTCCACTGTAATAAAAATTAAAAATAATTTCAATACTGATGGACTAATACCACCAAAAATACTTTCGGTCACATGTTATAAAGCAAAACTTTAACATTCTTTCAAGATTTTAGTATAGTTTCTTCTGGATGTATGCATTAATAATAATGATTAATTAGATAGGCAGCGTGTTGCCCCAGGGCTTATTACGCCTATTACAGCAAAGTGGCTGAACACTTACACAACCAACAAGTGCAAGTTTGGTTTTGTTTATTTAAGTTTTGTGACACAATAGTTTGTACCTTCACAGAGTTCAGACTTTTGTGTACATCAAGTGGTAACAATGCCTATTGAATCCATTTCAATTTCAGGTTGTAACACAATAAAATGTGGAAAATCAAAGGGACATGAATACTCCTGCAAGGCACTGTAGCATTTAAAACTGAACAACCCCAAAATCTGGTATTCAGCAGTAAGCATGTGCACTCAAGTGAGTTCTGAGCAGCAGGCCAACACCATGAATTTAAATAAACAGGGTATAATAAAAAAGACCAAATTTAGTATACGAGTGGAAATTATTTTTATTCAACTTCCATATCAGAATGCTGGCAGCTACAGCTCATGCCTTAATGAACACTGTTCAGATGGGGATGTGTGAATCTCATTTGAAGGCAAGAGTTAAGGGTGCAATGCTATGGCCCCCAGAACATTGTTGGGGGGCGGGGAGGCATAGGATATTAAAGATTTTCACCTCCAAGGTCATGTTGCTGACACCACCCAGACAGCTTCAGTAATTGGGCAGCAGAGAAAATAAATACATAAACAGGCAGAGCTGCAACCTTAGGCTGAAAGTTCCAGTTCAGATCCTCATCTTTACCTGCTCCCAACTACTACAGATAGCTCCTCTTGAGGACAGAGAGAGGAAAAAAGGCATGCTGGAGAGCAGGTAGGGTTGGGAGGAGGAGAGGCCGAGATTCATTGTATTCTGCAGCCTCTCAGCACTACTCATCAATTGCCAGTGCAACTTCACTCAATGGGCTCAGAGGCTCATTGAGTAGAAAGGTTTTAAAAACCTCTGGGCAAGGTGTTAGAGCGAGTGGTGGCGGGACAACTCCAAGCACTCTTGGATGAAACTGATTATCGGGACCCATTTCAGTCCGGCTTCAGACCCGGGTACGGTACTGAATCTGCCTTGGTCGCCCTGTACGATGACCTGTGCAGGGAGAAGGACAGGGGGAGTGCGTCCCTGTTGGTTCTCCTGGACCTCTCAGCGGCTTTCGATACCATCGACCATGGTATCCTTCTGGATAGGCTTGCGGGATTGGGGGTCGGAGGCACTGCTTTGCAGTGGTTCCGCTCCTATCTCAACGGCCGGTTCCAGAAGGTGGTGCTGGGGGACTATGGCTCTGTGCCATGGCAGCTATGCCATGGAGTACCGCAGGGGTCCATTTTGTCCCCTTTGCTGTTTAACATCTACATGAAACCGCTGGGAGAGGTCATCAGGAGGTGTGGGCTGCGGAATCATCAGTACGCTGATGATACCCAGCTCTACCTCTCGTTTTCCACCAATCCAGGTGAGGCAGTGGCTGTACTGAACCGGTGCCTGGCCGAGGTAATGGGCTGGATGAGGGCCAATAAACTGAAGCTCAATCCAGACAAGACGAAGGTCCTGTTGGTTGGCGGATCGGGCTTCGGAGAGGGTGAAGTGACCCTTGCCCTGAACGGGGTTGCACTCCCTCCTAGGGACAAGGTCCGCAGCTTGGGAGTGCTCCTCGACCCGGAGCTCTCACTGGAAGCTCAGGTAACAGCAGTGGCGAGGAGCGCTTTCCTCCAGCTTCGGCTGATTCATCAGCTGCGCCCCTACCTGGAGAACGACTGCCTGGCGACAGTGACACATGCACTGGTGACTTCCCGTCTTGACTTCTGTAACGTGCTCTATGTGGGGCTACCCTTGAAGACGGTCCGGATACTTCAGTTGGTTCAAAATAGAGCTGCCAGGCTGCTGACGGGGACTGGGCGTTATGGTCACATGACTCCAGTTCTCCGTCAGCTTCACTGGCTTCCCATTGAAGTCCGGGCCCAATTCAAGGTGTTGGCAATGACCTATAAAGCCCTAAATGGCTTGGGTCCTGGTTACCTGAAGGAGCGCTTACGTCCATATATGCCCAGCTGCCCCTTGAGATCAGCGGGAGAGGCCCTTCTCCGGGAACCCTCCGGGAAGGAAATTAGGAGGGTGGCTACTCGGAGGAGGGCTTTCTCTGCGGTGGTGCCCAACTTATGGAACATGCTCCCCAGAGAGGTCTGCCTGGCGCCGTCGTTATTTGCTTTTCGGCGCCAGGCAAAAACCTTTTTATTTAAGCGGTATTTTAACTGTTAGTATTAACTGATTTTATCTGGCCAGGGCGGCTTATTTTATATTGTATTTTTTGGATTTTTAATGTTTATATTAATTTATTGTTGTAAGCCGCCCCGAGGCTTCGGCGAATGGGGCGGCATAAAAATGTTTTAATAAATAAATACAAAATAAAAAATAAAAAGAGGACAGAGAAACAAAATGGCCTCTGTTGTTCCTCCTGCCCTGCCAACATTGGCAGTCTCCATCTAACGCGTGGCAACCAAGAGGGTTGCACCCTCAATGATCAAGTTGCATGTGCTTTATAAAAAAAGCCACGTGGGGCAGAGAAAAACTGGACCTGGTGGAACTGGAACTGATGCAGAAGTATGCTTGCATACTGGGAATTATTTTGTTCCTTCCTTCAGTTGTAGGGAAAGCTTGTACCCTTTTTATTAAAACCATTGATCTGACAAATCAATTCTTCAAATGATTAGGTAACCTACCATTTGTAGAACTAGACATGATAAAACAGATACAGTCATATACTGATGGACTTTCTTGGATTCTTTCCACCCAAATACTGGCCACTTCAGATTGGCAGAGGCAAGTCAGCAACAACCTAAAGAGAAAATGTAAATTTAACTGACATGGGATTTAAAAAAAAACAGATTCAGGATGCAATCATTCAAATGCAGAGAATTAAACTACGCTGAGCTCAATGGAACTTATTTCCAAGTAAACATGTATAGGAATGCAATCTTAATTTTTTTCTTGCAATTGTGTAAATGAAACAAGCCTATTAGATATACAATTAAACTATAAATCTTACTTAAGATAAATGAAATTAATTCAGCTGTGACATTTAAGTATGGGAAGAATAAGAACTGGGAAAACTTAGGATTTCTACCAAGTTCTGTAGTACTAACTCCAGAGGAAGCAAAGAAAGGAATAAACCCCAAATTTAGAAAACAAAAGAGGGGCGAACTAATCCTTTATTTATATGCATTAGAGCACAATACCTAGCAGTGTTCGGTGTTGAGATATTTTAACAAATAGCTTACCTGCTTGTTTCAAGCAGAGTTGGGGAATCAGAATCACATAAACGCTGCAGCACCATTTGTCTGGAAAAGTAAAAACACACTGCTAATATCATCTAAACATGCTATCAAAGAGGAGACAGCAAGGACTAATTTCCCATCACTTCTGAATCTTTGCTCAAACAGACATCATCATCTCCTAAACACATATTTCAGAAATGGATCACTGCAAAATTAGAAAGCTGGTATAGTCGGGGGGCACACATTACAACAACACCGTTATACAATCATAAAAGACACAGACCTATCACTCTGAATTACACCAATTTGCTGAGTAGCCTTTAGCAAGGTCACTTAGGCCAGACTCCACAAAGTACTTGCCTATGGTTGTTCTGATACTGTTTAGCGATTCCACTACACCAGCCCTGCCTTAGCTGCAGGAAGGAATGATAACAGCAATTACAACGACATCAGCCATTGTAATTACAGTTACAGTGGGCAGATCAGGGAACAGGAATGCAACAAGCTGCCTTATATTCAGTCAGACCAGACCACTGGTCACCTAACTCAGCACTGCCTATACTGATTGGCAGTGATTCTCTGGAGCGCCAGTCAGGGGGGTTTCTGCCTTACCTGGGGATATTGTGGACTAAACCTGGGACTTCTGGCATTCAAAGAAAATGCTCCATCACATGTGTTTTCTCTAATTAAAGAATAAACTGTTTTTGTCAACTACACAACCATATATTCTCTTTCACACAGCAAAGCTAAAACATCTGATCGAACACAATAAACTGTCCAAGATCCAGACCGTATAATTAGTTCCATAAACCAAAGGGAGCTTTGGAACAGCAACAGTAGATAGATGTTAGTAGATAGCACAGGTCTTCCTGTGCTTTCTGAGAATATATGATTATCAAAAGAAAGAGTGAAAGATCACTGAGGAAACATGCTACAGCTCACCCACAACAAAAACTGACAGTCTTCAAGGCTGGGAGGTACGACTGTCAACAACATGAAGGTAAGCGAAAGCTGCCCTGGCCTCACCAGAGGGAAAAATAAGCACCGGGTGTGCGCAGGTGCATCTGAACACACATCAAAACCAATGACAGTGAGAGCGATCATTTCACTATTCTATCATTTGAAAATCTCAAGCTTGGACGGATGGCCACATACATGTGTGTTTTCAGCTTGGTCCATAACATTATCCACTCAGGCAGACACCCAGACAACCCTGCTAAAATGCCCAGCTAACATTTTACCCAAGACAAGTTCTACTACGTGCCTCATTAATGAATTAATTAATTAATGCTAACTCCCCAAAGACTAAATTTTAGAACTACCTGGGCCCTTTTCCAGTCCTACCTAAACTTTCCCAATACTATTACATGATTACTTCCTCTCGCTCCTTTTTACCAAAGTACCTTTCTCCTCTTTTATCTTCCTTATTTTCAATTTAAACCATATTTTCTTTCTTCATTGCTCTTGCCCTCCTTCGAACAAGCACCTTTTAATTTTGCCATTTCCTAAGACACTCTCTCAACCATTCCTAGCTCTCCCTCCTCCTTTCTGCACCCCACACAACAAAACATAAAATATAAGGTCTCGATGTATGATTTCCCCCTCAATTACTCATGGCCCTTACATTCTGACTCTGACCCCTGCCAATCCAGAGCAAAAGCTATCACTATAGCTTCTTATTCACCAGACTCAAAGACTTCCTGACCTATCTTACATCCACTTGCCCTTATAACTACTGATGCTCCTTTCCAACTTCACCAATGTTAACACCAGCTACTGGTCTTCCTTTCATTCTATTAAGGACCCATGTCCGTCAACAGGGCTTTAACAGGTGTAAGAGCAGAAACTAGAGCCTGAAGAACTTAAGGTGCCAAATCCTAAGGACGTAACAGCAGCCATGATGGATCAGACCAAGGGTCCATCTTGCTCAGCCTTTTGTTTAGGGGCCAAACAGCTGCCTGTGGGAAAGCGCCAAACAGGAAAGAGTACAGGAGACTGTGTACATGGGTATACTGTTCTTGACACTGGAGTTAGTACACAGTCATTAAGAACAGAAGCCATTCTCTCACCAATCAGCTACATGGGATGACTGGAAGTTCTAGTATTATGAGAAAAAGAGAAAAATGTCACTCTCTCCACACCATGTGCGATTTTATATTACTCTATCATATCTCCCATCACACCCTCTCCTTCTAAGTTAAACAGACCCAGATGTTCTAATCCTTTCTCATAAGGGGTTTCATCTAGCCCACTGACCTTTTAAGCTGTCCTTTTCTGGACTTAGTTTCTAACTCTACCATATCCTTTTATTGCGTGCAGGAGCCAGAATTGTACAAAGCATTCCAAGTGTGGTTGCACAATATATTTGCATGAGGGTGGTAAGATACTGGAAGTATTATTTTCAAATCATTTCCTAATTACGCCTAATCCACATTCACTCTCTCATAAAAATTAAGAAATCAAGAAAATGCCACTTACCCAAGCACCTCTTTTTTACTAATGGACATGCATATGTCTTGGCAACAGGCCATATTTCCCAGTATTCCCACACAGATTTCCTGAAATGCCAAATACAATTGAGTTAGCCACAGAACAGAATGACTACAGCTCACATAAAGCTAGCTAAGAAAAGAACTGCCAACAAAAATGATAGTAAGGACCAAAAGATGCAGGGATTTATCCCCTTTCATTATCTGTCTCTGGTCAAGCACACACAGAACCCTCATTTGACTTTGAACAGCCATATGAAATCAGAGTAGAGAGACACCTTCTTCCGACAGACCAGATCCAGATGCTTCTAGAAGTTTTATTTAGTGCATTGACTAATCAAGGACTCCATTTCACACGAAGATCAAACCTTTCCACCACTACTTTCCACTGTAGTGCAATTGAACATACTGATATCTACCACAGGACAGAATGCAGATCAGCAGAAATGGCTAGTTTTATGGGCTGGTATCTATACCATCAGCCAGTTCCTGCATTTACCTGCACCTCCTCCCTCCAGAGGAAGAACCAGCATTACATCACCAACTTCCAGAGGCTAGAAAAAATGTACAAACACACCAACATTTCCCTAATTATATGGTATCATTTCCAGGATTTTAATTCCATGCAGCTCTGGAGGAATCTCTTAGCTGAAACATGGGGGACAACACTAAATAATAAAATAAAGCCATTCAGTGTAACTGAAGTGGGAGGACTACAGGCATCCAATGAAGAATGGAAAGAACATCCAGGCAAGGATTGCCCCAGTATTCCTCTTCCCTGCAAAATACATAAACAGCCAATTTTGGCTGCCCAAGTGCTATGCACTGGCTCATGAGGAGACAAGCCAGAAGCACCAGCAGGGTTTCTTGTAGGACAGCCATGCCTCACTCTTTCCCTCCCCACCCTCTGCAACACCCCACTCCCCAATGTAGGTTCTGAGGGCAGAAAAGCCATGCTTCAAATTCAGCATCCCAGCCTCAATGGGGGCTGCCTTGGCAGCATCCAACAGCCATAGGATTGCACCTAGAAAAACTCTGATTTATTTAGGAAACTTTTATATTACTTTTCACCTTGCATTCCTTTGGGATTTCAGTTCCTCAAAAATATTAACAGCAACAACAGCAAAAAACATAAATTGTCTAAAGTAAAAATAATGCACACATCAGACAAAAATACGATTAAAAGAATACATAGGAACAAAAAGGTAAAGATCGCCCTTAATCTGTTGTCTCCTGAAAACATGAAAAAATAAAATTTGCAGAATGACAGTGGGGGGAAGCTAAACAGAGAGCTCATGGAAGGGCACTCTAAAGCTGTAGCTATGTGGGGATCTCTTGGAGGCCCTGCCTGAAGTGGAACTCTGGGCCTGCAGCAACATCCGATCTTAGCAACACCTCTGTCTACATAGGCACAAAAATTCAGAAGAACAAAATGTTATTAATAAACAGATCACAAATTCAGAATAGGACTTACAATGAGCCGAGGGCATTTAGATTTGGCAAACACACCTATAAATATATCAAGGGCATTAAATTCTTGCAGAAATAAAGCAACATCCTGAAAATAAGAAAAATAATAAGTAAATAATAGTTACATGAGAATTGGAATTTAAATCTCTCTTTAAAAATAGGCTAACTTTTCAAGCAACTACTATTTATATTAAACTATAAGTAATTTTTTCTCTAGTTCTCTAATATGGCTGAAAACTTCTCATTCAAAGGTATCTGCTACATTCTTACTTCTGAAGCCTATGCTATGTAAGCATGCATCTCTGATATAAAAAAAAAAATTGATTCCATTTCAGGGTAAACTACAAGTTATGAAAGATCTATTTTTAAAAGCCGATCAGCTTCCTTCTAGTTTTTCTGCTGTGAAAGTAGCAAGTTTCCATGATTCACAGAATTGGGACAGCTGACACATTTTTACATACATAGTATACAACTTACTAATCCTGAATTTAAGTCCAAAAGCAATACCCTCTCATGTTCATACTGTCTCAGCTGAGGGCTTCCTACATCAAAAGGACAATCCTATAGTCCCTGCTTGTCCCAGGATTGCAGAGCCTTCCCTTAACTCAGAGGCCGCAGACACCTCTATGGCTTCAGGAAGAAGAAATTCCCTCAATGGCCACTGTGGAAAACTCCACAGCAACTCCTCTCAGCAACTTTGAAGAAAGGACAGAAGGGAAGAAGCTAGCTGTATGGATGGTGTGGAGGAAGGAGAGACATGGCTCTCAATTCCAGTCCCTGACCACCAAGATACCCATGTAATTGAAAACAATAAAACTTGAGGACCAGGAGTCTAAAAACCTCTGCTGTCATACTGCCCTGCCTGCCTCTTGCCAGTAAGGTGTTAGAAAAATTTAGGGCCCTGAAGTCAGAGCCCTCTGTCCATCAAGTGTGCTAAATGTCTATTTTAGAAAGTATTCTAAATTATTAACCTAGTCCTAAACCCCCACTTCATCCCAATTTACTAAAATTGCACTAAAACCTCAGAACACAGCACCACTGTTGAAACATTTCGGTAATGGGACTCTGTTGCCAGGCAGTACTATGTACACCTCCTCTCTTTGATAAAAATATCCAGAGATAATTTCAGCACTCAATGATACATCAAAAATGACCAATACCTTATCCATTGACATGTCCCATACTTTACAAATGTCATTCTCCATATCTTCATCCAGTTCCACCAGTTCTTTGGCATTGTTCTGTTCAGAATCACCCTCCTTTGAGCTAATAACCTTATAAGGAGAATAAAAAGAGCACTTTGACTGAGGAACCAAAGTACCACAGTGAATGTTGTCAAGTATACTTACCAGTGTCAGGGAGTCTAACCCTGATCGGGCTGAAAGTTCATTTTTCTAACTGCAAAAAACAACAAGCCACCAGCAAGATTCAAACAAATAAAAGCTCTTTACTGAAGTGTGCACCCAACAATACAGAGCAACCCACTCTTCCTTCATAAGAGACCAGCACCAGCCATTAACAATCCAAATGTTTTTATACATTTCACTCTGGAAGACAAAATGAAAATTCAGAGCAATCTTGATAAACTTGAATGCTGGGCTGAAAGCAAGAGAATGATATTCAACAAGGACAAATGCCAGGTCCTTCACCTAGGAAAAAGAAATCAAATTCATCTATACAAGATGGGAATAACTCTCTCAACAGAACTGAAAAGAAAAAAAAACCTTGGAGTTATTGTGGACAACAGCTACATATGAGCAAATGATGTGATGCAGCCACAAAAGGGGCAAATGCTATTTTGGGATGTATTAGTAGAATTACCACTTCCAAAACATGAGAAATAATCATTTTCCTATAATCTTTACTTGTCAGACCTCATCTAGAATACTGTGTCCAGTTCTGAGCACCAAGATATATTTATTTTTATTATTAAAACATTTTTATGCCGCCCCATTCGCCGAAGCCTCGGGGCGGCTTATAAGAAAGATGCAGAACAATTAGAAAGGGTCCAGAAGAAGGCAACAAAAATGATCCAGGGTTTGGAAACACTGCCTTATGAGGAGACTTGAGAGAACTGGGTATGTTCAGCCTTGAGGAGAGATGACTGAGGGGGTCATGATATCACTTTCTAAGTGTCACATGGAGAAGGACAAGGTCTCTTCTTGCTCATATCAGAGTGTCGGACACAGAATACTCAATTCAAGTTGCAATGACCCAGATTCAGGCTAGATTTGAGAAGTTTCCTAATTGCCAGAGCACTATGACAGTGGGACCAGTTGCCTAGGGAGGTTGTGGGCTCTCCCATGCCAGACACATTCAGGGCGAAGCTGGACAATCATCTGAGTGGGATGGTGAGCAACAACAGCAGGTCAGTTGGACCCAATGCCCTTCTTGGCCCCTTCCAACTCTATTTTTCTACGATTTTATAATACCTGCAAGAGCAAACTCCGTCACTGGTCACTTTGGCCTGGCCCATCCATACACTGATCCTGCCTTCTGCACATTGTTTGCTAGAGAAAGTAGGCCACATTCCACACTTAACAGTGGACAGTTAAGCAGGAAGTTAGATACCAGTAACTGTCTTCTCAGCATTAGAATGCTGTTAAGCTGAACAATTTCTGCTACATTTGTGTTACATTCATACACACAACTATTTTGAATTTCTGTACAACTTGAGGGACACTCTTTGGATCAAGGAAGCAGATCCTACTAAACTCAATACCATTCTATTGCCAAGTTAATACTCTAAGTAGACTTAGAGCCTACCATATAACTTATGAAAGCTGTCAATTAGTGCAAAATTCAAAATCAAACATCTGCTCCAAATAATGCTGTTCTGTTTAAATAAGTTTAAAATGTGAAAAATTTAGGTGACAGTTTTAGCCTTCCTTAAGAAATTGCCCAGAGCCAAAAAAATGCCTATTATTTCCAAACAGTACTAATACTGTACTATACAGAATATTGAAAACATAATTTTGCCTTTATTTATTTCAACATGTATGCTGTGCTGGCTGAATACAGACCCCCAGGTAGTTTACAAAACTTAAAATAGCAACATGAAAACCTAAATATCAAACACATACAGAAACATTCTACAGTACTAACCAACTTAAATGAAACCAGCCAAAATGACAATATTCACAGAAATATACTGGGGATTGTAAATCAACCTTACAATGATCTTTATGACAAAGGTCATAAAATACCTGAGCAATTTCACCTGGTGCCCATAAGTCCACAACAAAGATTCTCAGAGAACCTCTCTGACAAAGGCATTTTACAATCAGGGCAGCCCCACTGAAAAGGCCCCTTCTCTTGGAACCACCTGCCCAACTTCATTTGACAGGGGCATCCTGTCTAGGCTGGCAAATAGAAAAGAAATAAATCCTTCAGTAATCTGCCCCCAAGATGTTTAGAACAGTACATCTTGAACTGGGCTCAGTAAGGGACTGGGAGCCAGTGTAGACGGAAAAACACTGGAATAATATCATCAAAGCAGCCTACAGACCATAGTAAGAAATAAATGAGATGCAGGAACACAGCACATGTTTGAAATAGAACATCTCATCCCTACTGTCCCTGCCTGATCTCTGCTACCACTTCGAAGGGTGCTACTTGCAGTTTAATGTTTCAGCATCCACCTTCTAGAATACTTTACTAATTGACAATCGACAGCCTCCTACAGTCCTGGCGTTTAGATAACTTCTTAATTGCCTCTTTTCATAGGATTTCTCTGAAACATGACCCAGCTAGCTATGGTATTTAGCACATAGCAGAGGTATTTTTCTTAATCTGTACTGTTGTTTTTATCAGTACTTGGATACCAGTGTATTTTATGTTCACTACAATGATACCTCTATGGAAAGTGGCAAATACATTTGTGTAATATACAACTAGGCCTTCAATATAATAAAACATCACACAGGTAATGCCACCTAAGCTTCTTATAAAATATAGGAAAAGATTTACCTTTTAAGAGGCCATAAGCATTAAGAGGCCATTTTGTGTATTTTATAAATTTGATATATTACATTTCATAATACGTTTGTAATTCATGTAATGTATTTGTAATATAAATATTCTATATATATTATGTTTATACCTATGTATCTATACAACACAGAGATATTCATTTTTAGGCAATGTTAGGCCGAAATTATAATCTAGCAATATATTCACAGAATTCGCATAATCAGCTTGGCTTATTCAAGCTAATGTGGGTTGTGGGACATACCAGCCACCCTTCTGAATATCCAAGCCATGACAGGCAGTCACCATGGTTTGTTGTGACAATCTGTATCCCACAAGGTAACAAACCACCCAAAACCCATAGTGTGCTTTAGAGTTCTGGATGGTTTATTAATCTCAACAACCCACCCTTGCTGGGTGTGGATGTCATGATAAGCTGTGGTCACTATCCATTGTAGCATGAATATTCAGAACAGGTATTAGTGTGCAATAAAACCCACCATAGGCTGCAGCAATCATTTGAACTAGCTGTTCGCCACCATCACATCTAGTTTATCCCTACAAGTTTCATGCCATGGAGTTCTCAATTGTTCCAAGTAAGACAGACTACCCCATATATTTAGCATACCTCAATTAGTTTTGTCAGGACGGTGAACAGCCAGTGTTTACTATACACTGTATTTCCAATAGAGTCCCCAGCGACTACCACCTCTTCTTCTGAATCACTGGAAGGTGGTGATGGATTCCTGTCCATATTTGACTAATTCAGTCTAGCTGCCAGTCCACCATTAAAAAAAGGTTCCTAATGGGGGAAAAAACCAAAAGATATTTAAAATAGCAAAGGCATATCCAACCCCTTTTTCCCTAATAACAGCCCACTTATAAGTTGAGATTCTTAATTTGATTTGCCAATGTATGTATGTCTATGCCTCTTAGGCCTTCTCTCACTCCAAAAGCAAAGCCTTATAATACTTCCCTCTCCAACAGTATAAACTTGTGTCTTTTACCCAAACCTCAAAAGCCAGTTCAGATGCTGACAAAACCACTAAAATTGTACATAGTGTTGGTACCAAATTTCACACTCACTCCTGCACATAGGAAATAACATGAAAACAAAGAAATCATAGAGACAAATACATGTGCTATTCACATAGTGCCCCCTCCCATGTTCTTCAGCAGAGGGGGGTGGGGGAGATCCAATTTCTCTATTTTAAATAACTTAAAGTTCATAATGGCCAGAGTTATGTCGCTGGAGCTAGCAACACCCATTCTCCCTCTAGTATAGCCTGAAATAAGGAACACTTCTTTACTCTGTACAATAGGCAAGGATAGGACAGTTCACTATGCTCAGGTGCAGACAAACGCAAATCAGAGTAGAAAAGGATAACGAAATACAGGTCTAAAATTTCAACGGCAGGGGAAGAATTTCACCAACTTTACTTGCAAAATGTCCCCTACTTTAGTTCGTAATATGAAAGCTTCTGGGGCTCAGACATTACGAGAAGTCATACTCTTTCCCTGTACTGGGGGAAGTGGAAGGCAGAAAGAAACTAACGCGACACGTATCATTAAAAGGAAAACTCTGCTTGAGACTGCTGCACGTGTTTTCCTAGCTGAACCGTGGCACTGCAAACAAGTTCTGGGACTCTGCTGCACATACAATTTGTCCTGGCAAGCTCTCCGGCAGTCGAAATTTTCGACAGGGGCAACCCTCCGTCGGCAACCTGCACACCCCCGCAATCCCCTTTTCGTACCCACAGCGAGAGCTCGCCCCCACCCTGTTCCTCATCCCCGTGATACTCCCCCTTCTCTGTCCCGCTTCCGCTTTAGCCCCCCAGGCCTTATCTCTTCCCGCCCGTCTGGTGGCGGACAATGGGCAGCTGCTGTTTCGCTTCCTACGGGCTCCGCACCCCACCTCCCTTCCCGCCTTCCTCGCACGGCGGCCGGAAACGGCTTATGAGCACCGTCAGGCCGCGGCCGCGAGTACTGCGTGCGCGCCGCGGTACGGGGCGGCGACAAACCTTCACCGCCCCACAGAAGCAGAGGCGGCTTCGGCGCGGGCCAGGAACCGCCTCCAGCCTTCCCTCTTGCAGAAGAAACCTCCCTTTCTCCTCCCAAAAGGAGAGCGAGCCAGAAACGGGCCCGGGCAGCCGACACGTTTTCCCTGCGCAGCGTCTCAGCAGAACGGGCCTGGGGGACTCTGGCAGGCTCAGTAGCGCCCTCGCCCGCCCGCCCGACCTCTCAGAGTGTCTCACACAGAAATGCACCGTTTTTGTTGTGGTTTTAATCGTGTATGTGCATGTGGGTGAGGAAGAGCGAGAAGCCAGGTGGGCATTGTTTGTTCATGTAGGGACATAATTACAAGTTTTAAACGCTTCAGCCTCCCTCCAGACTTTGAGAAACGGAATAATGCTTTTATTTATGCATAAACACAGCTGTATTTCTTTGCTTGCTTGCACTTGGAAGCAAACCAGAAATCAAGATGGTATGCTAAGGCTGCTTCATGAGAGGTCAAGACACACTGGAGAGGATAGTATTGCGAGGAAAACCCAAAGATAGAAGAAGGAGGGGGAGACCAACTATGAGATAATTAGAAGGAAGCTACAGCCTTGAGTTTACAAGAGCTGAGCAGGACTGTCAAGGATGACATTCTGGGGGCATTTATTCATAAGGTCGCCATAAATCACTGATGACTTGAGGGAATGTAACAACAACAAATGTACACTGCAGATCTCGCCTAAGTAATTTCAGTGCAAAACCTGCATTGGCTAATACATATGTGCTTCGGTTAAAAATATGTATTTACTATTACCTCTCCCTCTCGCAGCTTCCCAGATCCAGCAGCCATGATGCAATGCCTCTGCTCCTACAGTGCTGGCAAGAGACAATCCTGCAAGTTCAACATATGGAGCAATCCTATAAACTTAACCAGAAGGCAAATCAGAGACCAAATGTGAAGCAGGTCTAACCCAAGACATTTTGCTGCCCATGGCAAAGAGAAGGTGCCATCCTGTCTGCATTCCATATAGTGAAGCCAGCTGGACTGGGTCTTGAAGATTCGACTGGCAATGGGACAGAGTCACTGACTACCCTACTAACCGCAAATGACCTTTAAGGCAGGTCAGGCACACACAAAGGCATGGGTCCTCAAGCTACGGCCCTCCGTGCTCATTTATCCGGCCCGCCTCAGAGCTTTTGGACTCACTCGGGTCTGGTAATGGACTGGGAGGAGGGCCAATAAACTGAGATTCTATCCAGACAAGCTCTATCCAGGGCTGTTGGTAGGTGGTTCATCTGCCCAGTTGGGAAATATTCAACCTATCCTGGATGGTGCTGTAATCCCCCTAAAGGACAGAATTCAGAGTTTGGGGGTGCTCCTAGGACCTGAATTGTCATTAGAGTCAGAAGTGAACTCAGTGATAAGAAGCACCTTTCATCAGCTTAGGCTTAGACTAACTAGGACCCTCTCTGGACAGGCAGGGCCTAGTAACAGTTACCCATGCTCTGGTAACTATTCACCTGGACTATTATAACCCACATTACATGGGGCTGCTTTTGAAAACTGTCTGGAGACTTCAACCGATTCAAAGTAGAACAGTGAGGTTGCTAACGGGGACTGGCTGACATAAACATCCAGCAGTCATCTATCAATTACACTGGTTACCAATTTGATTTAAATGTCAACGTTAGCACTTTGAATCATGCCCTGCTCTGACAGAAGCAAGGAGTGTCTACCAGAGAAAGGGCCTTCTCGGTTGTGACACTCCATCCGTGGAATCAGCTTTCCAAAGAGGCGCACCTGGCACCCACTCTTGGCTCATTTTGGCGCCAGGTGAAAAAAAAATTCCCAATATTTTAATAGACTTTTATTTCTATTTTATGGTATTTTATTACTGTAACTCTAGATTTAACAGCAGTTTGGTGGGTGAGTTATATTATTGTATTTATACGAACTATAATTGTAATTTTATAATGATCATTTATATCAATTATTCTATTTTTATTTTGCAAACTGGCCAGGAAGCCTTTGGGCTGATGGGTGGGATAGAAATATAAACAAACAAACAAGGAATCATGATCTGTTATCATGACTGGGTTCCAACAAGATAACCTATGTTTCAACCACCTACAGTTCAACAACCACCCACACCCAACATTTAAATGTAGGATATTGTGTTTCCTGAACCCAACTGTTACCTTTTTGGCCATAGATGCAGACTATCTATTTTTTCCAGGTATTTTGGCATTCATTATGGCAAAATAATTGGTGTTCACACTCTTCCACTTTTAAGTGGAAGAAAAATTGTGTATTTGAACACTTCTCGTATTTCATTGTTTAAATTATGTTTTGTGTTATTTGTTTTATCCATATTATTGTGCTGATTGTGTTTATATTGATTCCATCTGTGCTTTTATATTTAATTATGGATTTCTTTAGTGTTTGTGTAAGTTGCTTTGAGATGGCTTTTTTGCAATGGGAACAGACACATACAATTGAAATAACAATGATAATGAAATATTTGGCCAACATTCTTTATTCCCAATGTTTTTAAAGGCACAAACAAGTAATGATTATATTAATTTTATTAAGTTCCACATTAACTAAAACTGAGGCTGATTGGTTACAAGCAATGCTACTAACAGTATCCATAAAATAGTGTATGATTAGAAGTCAAATATTTATTGTAAAAATACAAATATGATATAACAAAGTACAAAATATAAGTTTTCATTAGCATTTAGCAGTTGCATACCATGTGCTGCTGCACAGGTTCTTGTTTGAAAAATACTATTTCATGAACTCTGTCACTGGTAATTATCTTAAAATGAACCCTATTTATTCCAAATGAAATGTGTGGTAGTAGACACTCAGTTGCACAGTAGAACCCAGATTCAAAACTAAGTATGCTGAGATTTACACACACGGCAGGTTTCTGAACCACCCTTTCTGGAAACAGCCTTCATAATAGCAATGAAGTCAGCCCCAAAACTCAAGGGAACAGCAACAGTCTAAGAAAAGAGATGATCCTGGCATCAAACTCCTGCATGTGGCAAATAGAACACTTGAGGTTGTGGCATAGACAAACAAGACCTCAAAATAAGGTACTTTATTTTATGCTTAGTGATTTAGAACAGCTACGGACAATACTGCATTAGTGGTAGTATAAGATGCATGCCCTTACATGCTGAATATTAAAGCCTGAAGATATGTAATTGTGCAGTTTTGGATTTCAGCAGAAGACTCACTTGGAATGCAATAATAATAGACATCTATAACCTTTCCCTATCCCTAATTACCCAATTTCAATAACTATTAGTAATGCGCAGAACTACATAGCTCTACATGCCATACCTCTAAAGTATAACTGATCTGGATACAAACCATCTCAATGTATACCATGCAGTACAATGTAGAGAGATTTACCAATTTTAACACAGCCTCCCATTGGCACCTCCTTCCATTCCCTGAAAAACCAATATGGATTGTCCTCTCCCCATTGCCCCATTAATGGCCTTTTCCAGCCGTGGAAGAAGAAAAGTCAATTTGTGTAAACAGAAATAGCCTTCAATTATTTTGGATCCAAGCAATTAGCAAGCATAAAAAACAAAGCATCATAAACTGAATAGCCTTAATTTGCACATGGAAAACCAATCATAAATATTTTGTAGTCAGATAGCCAACATAAAGACAAGTATTTAAGGGATTTTTAAATACCTTGTTTCTGAAACAATACAATAATGCAACTGTAAAAAGAACTCAACCTTTCTCAACTCAAAGGATCACTATCCCAGTTTTACAATGCAATCCTTTAAGCCCCCTTGAACTATACATGAAGGTCTTCATTTTGCAAGGACACAAACAAGAAAAAGTACAAAAGATTTTTCCATAAATGTTTAGATACTTTTTAGCATATTTTATAAATAATTGGTGGTGCAGGGGAAGATGTTTGTCATAATATGTAATCCTTTAAAGGTTGCAATGTTAAATAGCTTATAACATATACACATTCTGTCACTGCCTATTTTCATTCATATTTAACCACTATCATCTCAACTTCATTGATTACTGCTTCAATTTTTTAATAAAGTAGTGGAATTTTGTAGTGCTATATATTTGGAAGACCATATATTTAATATATTTTCATGCTTAATTTAACACTGCACAAAATCAACAACACAAAATCAATCAATTACTGGATTCTTCTATTTAACTTGAAAGGTTCATGTTGACTTTTCCATCATAGAAGTAAAGAACCATGCAATTACATACATTCATTTAAGTGCAGCTTCTTGCAAACCAAGTGGCAATCTGCTTGAGATGTTATGCAAGTCAGTTTATGTTTCTGGTATCACTAGAATTTACAATTTACATTCTGAATGTGAACAATTTCTTTCTATATACAGGGAACACCATTTTTATCTCAAAATTAAGTTTGATCGCTCAGCGCACTTAACAAATACACATATTCCTGCTGCGTTGTCAGATTTAATAAGCAATTAGGAATATACTCTCAAATACTGACTGATGAAAAGCCAATAGAAAATGTAGGTTCATTAGGATTTTATGTGAATCTGACCAAATTCACCTTTGCCTAGACAGGAAGAATATGTTTCTTATAACATTCATTACATTCCAGAATTGTTTGCTATGCTTGCTGAGACCACAAAAATCGGTCACATCTTTCCAACATGGACTGAATCAGGGCTCTGAAACAAAAGTGAAGAGAAAAAAAATATAAAGAAATAAAGGTTAATCTTAAACAGCAAGGTGTTTCATCAAATTGATTGACCCATAAAAATGTGACACACTTTTTCTACACTACAAATTAGTGCAGCTCATGAGTTGTTTCACAGGACTTGTACTTTCCTGTCCTTTTAATGCTGCTGAATTAGAAGCAATACCTGCCTTTAAAAGTACATGCTAGTAAGCCTCATGAAATCCAATTATCTTCCTTCCAGAGATATGGCTTAAATCCTGGTTTCAACACAGTTTTGCAAATCATAATTTGACAGGATCAATTAACTGCAATTGCTTAGAAGTTTCCAATCATAAGACAAGAAGGAAAGAGGGAGCATGCAAGGCTGCCTAAGGCTCATGGCTATACATGGTAACACTAAATCATGGCTTAATAAAATGTCTGGACACATCCAATGAGATTCCATTCCCACAAGACCTACCTTTGCCTTTTGTCAGCAATTCTTAGTATCTCACAGACCTTGACAAATCTTTGGGATAATTCAGCCATCAGGCCACATTCCTGCAACAGCTGCAAAGCACAATCTGGCCCGATTACTCTTGCCAACAAGAGACCCACATTTTCAACAGTAATACAAGTTGACCAATCTGGAACACCGTTGGTAACAGCACCGCCATTTTGCATAGCAGGATGAAAAGCACTATCATGATGACTTTTCACAAAGCAAAGAAGAAACTTCCATTCTTCCATTGTCTCTGGAATTGCCCCTAAAGACAAAAAAATTATGAGAAAAGTATTTATGGAAAGTATCAATTAGCTGGTATCATTTTATGTTTGTGCATTTGTTAAAATAACTTCGTAACCACACATAGATTACATGATTATTTTCATGGATAGAATGTTTCTGATTAATCTGCTTAACATTTTTTCTCTCTTTTTAAAATTCTGACTTACCCAGTCCTATCCATTTTAGTGGCAGTTGTATGTTGCACTATAGCAGGCCTGTTCAGCTTGTAACCACCATCATAAACACAGTCCAGAAGCCATGTACAGCAACCAACCAAAAGTCACTCAGTTTTGCTGCCTACCAGAGACTACAAAAATAGGAGGGTTGTCCAGCACCTGGCAGATCACAAAGCAAGGCTAAAGGCCTGTCTTCCACTTGATGTATCACAAGATGTGTAGGGTAACAGAATGCTATTGAAAATGTACACACAGCTAAGATACTGTAGTTTGTTTAATATACAAGCTTAGTTTTCCACAAATAAGAGTTATATTGCTCATTCTATATTTGGTGAAATTCTTACTTTTATTTATGAAATGAATAAATAAACCCATTGTGCAGATTCAAACAGGGGACCTTTTGATCAACGAGCATAGCAGCACAGCAGTTTAAACCACTGCGCCAGCTGCATCCCTTAGCACAAATATCTTAACCCACAGTTAACACATATAGAACAGCCCACAGGTCAAGGGAAATTTGACAGTTACTTGATTTATTAAAAAAAAATAAGGAACATTTCTAGTTAACAAAAGCAAGTGTACATGATAAACAGGACCATATTCAATTCTCATATTTAAGAGTTCCATAATTTGTTCACATTTTGCTTATGTTCATTCCTTGTCTCTCTTTTTATTATCTTCCAGCACTCAAAATAGAGACCCCTTCCTTATTTTATGTTCAACCTACTATGGTTGCTTTAATTAGTCACATCTGCTGGATTTTAGAATTGCATATAAAATGGCTCATAAAAATATTATCTCTAAGATATAGTACAGAACATAAATCTGTAAGAAAACAAAAAAACACCCCCCTGATTTACAAAGCAATTCTATGCCTATCAGGAGATCTGCTGAGGGCCCAATGGATGCCGTAGTCACTGACCCACCTACAGACAGGGAGTCTATACATGGAGGTCACCTGTGGATTGTGGCAAACCTTTCTGCTACTATAGTTGCCCTGACAGCAAACTGGAATGTGCAAAGCTAGACCAGTTTCAGGGTGACCAAAAATTCACAGGGCCACATGTCCTATCATTTTAACACACACCCCAAACATAGCTGGAAAATATGTGATCCTGAAAGCTTATTTAGTAAATTGCTTCCAGTGGAAAGGAATTAAAAACTGTCACCACCTTCCCTTCTGCCCTAGCTGGTGCGAGATAGCAACACTTAGGACATGGTGATTCTTCCAACATAGGACCTACCCACTACTTTAGGGCTGCTCTGTTCATGCAGGTGAGTATCAGGTTTTTCAAAATTCACAATCAATCAATGGGGGATTGCAAAATCCTAGTAGAGGCAGCCTATTTTTATATTAATTCCTTACATACATTTAGGAGGAAGTGGATGACAAATACTCAAATGTTTATTATTTTCTCTCTATCTGAAATACATTGGGTGATCTATTGGACATTAAAATGCTATCCAGCTTATTTTTGTATTTGTAGTACATTTCTGTTGCATTGAACCATATTGTATTGACATCAATAAAATATTAAAGAATAAATGTAAAGGCCAGTTAGATTATGTGGTATTTCATTCCAGAATCAAAGTAAGTTATACTAACCACGTTCTCTATCCAACAAGTTCATATCATCCAAATGAATAATATTAGTAAGTGTTTCAGTTCTTCTGTCCAGCTCCAAACAGAGAGAAAGATATCCAGGCCAGTAGCTATAACAATATTACATAGAGTTCCATACATCAAAATAAATACTTAAACTTACTGTAAGTAATTATAACCTGATTGGCATTATAATTTACTACAAACTTCCATGACAAGACAAATAACTTCATCTGCCTTCCCCATTTGAGCAGAGATTCAGAGTTTAGGTCACAGGCTAAGCATATGTTGCCAAATTTGGAGAAAGGGGTTCAAGCTATTGTTTGATTCTGAAACAACAAGCAACCCAACACTAAGGTATTCCAAGAATTTCCTGTTCTTTTTTCATGTTTATGTTCAAGGGACCTCCCCACCCCGAAACAACCCCACTTCTACTGAATTAAGGAGTGATTCTTCCCTTAACATACAATACAAAAAGCTGATGCAGTAAGATCCACTAGTAAATGTACTCTTCATATTTATTTGCGCCTTACAAGATGCTCCTTACATTTTGGTGGGCTGTGAGTGTATAATAAACTTTCATGATTATTGTCCTTTGAAATATTTCTCTACATTCAGTCTTTTAAAAATTCATTATAAATTTAGAAAATAGGGCAGAAGCAAGATAATGCTGGCCTAACTGAAATCAAAGGAACACAACTTCATAGCTATGCACCTAAATCCAACATTTACAGGATATAGAATTTACGTATACCTAACATTTTCAGCACTGTGCTCCTAATACGTAAACTTTGTTCATTTCTTACAGCTTGTCAGCCTCCATGTGGAATTTAGTTTAATGTTTTACACAAAGGAAGAAAAGGAAAGAAGATCACTTCTTTGTTCTCCTATTCTGCAGAGATCAGAACTCATAGCCTTCTTGTTAAAATGCTATCCACACCTGGGCTATGATTGCTACTCCAGCAATGGCTAATTTATATATACTGGTAATAAAGACACTGCCTTTTGAAAGGGTTGAAGGGTTTCCAGGGAATATGAGGGAGGGAGGGAGGGAAGGAGGGAGAGAAAGAGGAGACAGATAAAGCTTTAACTGCAACATAATTGTTGCTTCATTATTGCTTCTCATTGCTGTAACAGGCGGCGGCAGGAGGGACAGACAGGCACCAGGCAGGCAGGCAACCTGAAAGCTCAGAGGCAAGCAGGTACTCCAACTAGCAATTCACTGGCTATTGGAACATGCAGGGAGAGCATGGTTGGGCACATGCATAACACACATCCTGGACAACTGAAGATGAGTTGTGTGAGCAGAGCAGACTATTGCAGTATGGAACAAAACACAAAGGAAAAACATGTGCTGTTATAACAAAGTTTCAAGAACAACAGTTATTTTACTAAGAACTTCTACATTACCCATAGCTTTTGCAGATATCAGACATCTTCTCTTTTGTTACAGTGTCAGCTGGGAGCTTAAGCAACAGTAAAATCAGTTGATTATATCCCCAGGTAAACAAATGTGAACGTGGCCTGAAATATTAAAGACAAAAGTCAAGAAACAAAACTTTCTCTTGAGACCCTTGTATAAAGAACTACTAAAATGCCACCGTGTTTCAATTCTTATCCCCCCACTAACAATATGAAAAGGATCTTTCCTCAGTAATGTCCTAAATTATTGGACCAAAATACCATGAAAGGACAAAACCAGAATGATTAAGAAGAAAGAAAAAAGAATCAGTTTGGAAGTGTCCAAAATAAAACTATTGCTTGAAGGGTTCTTAAAGACAATCAGAGAACTATATCCACTCACTCATTGCAAAGTATCCAAATTAATTACCTGTTATGACTTCTACATCAGCTCTATCAAGATTAGCAAAAGTGCTCCTGGGGAACCTCATAAATAGCAACACTCAGCCAAGCAAATCTGGTTTAATGAGCTAGAATATGAATGAACTTAAGTGCACACAAATAGCCCTTTGCTTCTTTCAGACAGACAAGGAAATAATCCACAAAGTCAGAGATAAACATAACTTCCTATTTTGTTTGGCTGGGAACCATGGTTACTGCATTGGATCCATATTCTGTTTCCCATAAGCAGGTAAGCTTCTGTCTGTGGAAGCTGCTGTGGGTAAATCCCTCTAGGGACAAAGTCTGTCAATTAAAATGCCCTATGCCATCACCAAAACCAAGAGAATCTGTGCCAGAGGATTCAAGAACTCTCTAGGACAGTGTCAAAGGTTAGAATCAGAGGTAATGCTGGGTGGAATGGGGAAAATATCAACAGATTCCATCTCCTCAGGTCTTTAAAACATAAAAAAACCATGGATCACCCCAAAGGTCCACCCAGTCCAGCACTCTGCACACATGGTGGTAGACCAGCTGCCTGCAGGATCCCTCAGGCAGGATGGGTAAAAAATCTCCTCCTGCCCAACTTCCTCAGCAACTGGTGTATGAAGGCATGCCACCTCTGCTAAAGGGGGTAGCACATAGCGAGGCAAGGCTAGTAGCCACCTCTGGCTCATAAATCTGTCCAATCCCATTTTAAAGCCATCCAGATTGCCAGACATCACCACCTCCCAGGGCAGTGAATTCCACAGTTTAACTATATGCTGTATGAAGAAGTACTTCCTTTCTCTATCCTAAAGCTCCTACCAATTAGCTTCATGGGATGACCGTGGGTTCAAGTGTTATGGGAGAAGGAGACAAATGTCTCTTTCTCCGCACCATGCATTATTTTAAACACCTCAGTTGTGTCTCCCTTTACTCCTTTCTTCTAAGCTGAACAGTCCCACTGTTGCAGCCACTCCTCATAGGGGTGCTGCTTTAGTCCCCTGATCATTTTTATGCCCTTCTCTGTACTTTTTCCATGTCAATATCATCCTTTTTCAAGTAAGATGACTAGAACTGAACACAGTATTCCAAGTGCAGTCATACCAAAGATTTGTAAAAGGAAATATGATTTTGGCAGCTCTTCCTACTGCCAAGAACATTCTGAGTGGAATTCTATTCTAGAAATGCTCCCATGTGCAAAGAATACAAGTCAGGATTTAGAAGTTAACTATGATAGCCATTATAGCTATATGGAAATATTACATGTTCATGGACTTCTGGTCTGAATATGGGATCACTGCTGTTAGCTGTCAGAGCACTTATTCCAAATTACAACACCTTGCAGCTCACCCAGGTTTGTCCCTCAAGCTCAACAGTTTGCTGCTGAGATGGAAAAGAAGGAAGAAGCAGATTCCAAACTTATGCAAGTATCAGAATTTCATGGAAGTCTAGCAGCATGAGAAAAAGACACGTGATCAGAGCAGGACTGGGAGTATGTACAGGTGCCCCAGCAGTGCCAAGAAAAATAGGATTCACCAGTAAAGGTATAGAAGACGTCTAAAGGCCAAGGTGATGTCAGACAAGTAAAAACTGTTGTCTTGGTTAGATGTTTGGATTTAGCCACTGCAGTGCTTTATTTCACTTACTGTACTGCTTTCAGTTTGTATCTCTTTCATTGCTGTCTTTATTATTTTAATTGTTGGAATTGGCTACAAACTCTGGTACATACTGGTGCAGAAATAGACTGTTCAAATAAATAAATAAAACCATGATAAAAAGTTGGCTTCCAGAAGTTATTAGGCACAGTTCTGGGTTCACATGTAGCAAGAAACCCTGGTTAATTGCAGTTCCCTGGTTTGTTTCTCTGTTAGCACAAAGGGAAGAACAAAGCAGAAGCATTGCAACCAAGTTCATGAAGTTCATGCATATTCTGCTTATTAATTCAGTATTTGACAATATGATCTGAATATCAAATATAAATCCTAGAAGACAGATTTCAAAAAGTGTGTATAAACAGCAAGCCTGGATAACTGCAACTCATACCGTGGATTTCCTTGGGCATCCATTGTACTTTCTTTCTGGGGGGCATCATGTGAAACTGCCAAGCATAACCAATCTAAATGTAGTGATTCAGGATACAGAAGAGATCTAAGGAAAGAAAGCCTAGAAAAAGATCAGTAGTAAAAAATTACTCTTGTAACAAAACTGAAAATTTATTTACTTATTTAAAACTTTTGTCTACCATCCCATCACAGACATCTTGTCTGCTTGCTTGCTTGCTTACTGGCAAAAAAGAATATTTACAACAGCTAAGCAACTGAGACTAGCTTTAGCTTACTACAACGTATTTTAATATTTTAAGTAGTGTTGCCTTTTTAGACATTCTAATTCCATGATTAGGAGGCAACAAAACAGAGGCAAATATTTATTGCTTTATTATATGCCAAGCTTAGTTCTATTAAAAAGGTGCCAAATACCTTTAATTCTGATGTTTACAGCTTTTCTGCTAATAGTACCCATTTCAAAGCTTTTCCTTTTCACTGAAAGGCCAATATTAGTTAAAATGGGACGAATATTTTCATTATCATTCCCTAGCATCCCATCCTTAAGCTCACTTCCCCAGAATAAGAGAGCACAATATATACCATTCATCTTCAGGCTTTGATTTGATTAGACTGTCTAAATATGCTAGAAAATGCTCAGGATTGCTTTTACAAATTTGTTTGATGTCAGAAGGCAAAATAGAGGGATAAAACTTGATCAGGGGCCTTAGAGAAGTTTCTCCAAATTTTTCATAGAGTCTATAAAGGAGAGATAGACACAGAAGACAGTTAGTCAAAACAATTCTTCTCAGAAATATAATTCATTTTGTACATTATCAATTCACCCACATCAACTAAACTAATACTACGAATACGAATTTTCTGCCTATCACAATAATAGTGAAGCTTGCCTGAACCTAAATTTTAAAACGAATAAAAGAAAGAGTGGGGACATCCGTACCAAAATGTACATTCACTCAAATAGGACTTTCTTCCTCTTTTCTCCCCTTGGTCCCATGCACCCCTTGAAAATCTGCTCTGCAGGGTCTCCTATGCTCTGAAAAAGATTCTGAATATATGTAGGGGGCTTCAGAGAAAGGGAGACTTGGCCCCCTCCCACTTCTACAGACAGAAGCAGTACTAACTGAGGAACTACTTTACTGACCTAAGATTCAATAAGATCCATTCAAACAAGTAAAAAGGTTGTACCTCTGAGCATGTGCCAGCAACACAGGAGCATTCCAGGGACCCAGATCAACTAGCAATTTCATTGTTTTAAACATATCGCCATTTTCCAATGCAATAGTGACTGGGCTAGTCAGGGTCAGTTCTGAAACCCAAAATAGCATTTATTAAGCAAGAAAGTGTTTATCATACCAATAAGGGTAAACCTGAGAAATTCATTTGAGATAGTCTGGATGAATTAACAAGTGAAATTCAGTTAATGCACTGGATCTAGCAAAACCCTCCAGTAGATGGAAAAGTGTTCCTTTCTTCAGCAGTAACCTTTTGATTCACTGGAATAATTTTATTCTTTACTGATTCCCCCTTTTTTATTATTATTATTATTATTATTATTATTATTATTATTATTATTATTATTATTATTATTATAACATTTCTATGCCGCCCCTTGCCGAAACCTCGGGGCGGCTTACAACATGATAAAATACATTGAAATACAATAGTACATAATAAATTACCATTAAATATAAAAATACAAAAAATACATTGATTTACAAATACAAAATTAAAATTATCAGTATAAAATAAAAATATAGGATGAGAAAGAGAAGGAAGAAGAAGTTGCCCAGGCCAGATCATATGTTTTAACAATTGAAATGATGTTTAAATAAAAAGGTCTTTACCTGGCGCCGAAAAACCCATAACGACGGTGCCAGGCGGACCTCTTTGGGGAGTGAATTCCATAGGTTGGGCGCCACCGCAGAGAAAGCCCTCCTCCGGGTACTTACTCTCCTAATTTCTTTCATGGAGGGTTCCCGGAGAAGGGACTCTCCCGCAGATCTCAAAGGGCGGTCGGGCATATACGGACGTAAGCGCTCGTTCAGGTAGCCAGGACCCAAGCCGTTTAGGGCTTTGTAGGTCATAATCAACACCTTGAATTGGGCCCGGGCTTCAATGGGAAGCCAGTGAAGCTGACGGAGGACTGGAGTCATGTGAGCATAATGCCCCGTCCCCGTCAGCAACCTGGCAGCTCTATTTTGCACCAATTGAAGTGTTCGGACTGTCTTCAGGGGAAGCCCCACGTAAAGCACGTTACAGAAGTCTAGGCGGGAAGTCACCAGCGCGTGTGTCACCGTCGCCAGGCAGTCGTACTCCAGGTAGGGGCGCAGCTGATTAATCAGCCAAAGCTGAAGGAAGGCGTTCCTCGCCACTGCTGTCACCTGAGCTTCCAAAGAAAGCTCCGGGTCGAGGAGTACTCCTAAGCTGCGGACCTTATCCCTAAGAGGGAGTGTTGCACCATTCAGGACCAGGTCAAATCCACCCTCTCCGAAACCCGATCCGCCAACCAACAGGACCTCCGTCTTGTCTGGGTTGAGTTTCAGTTTATTGGCCCTCATCCATTCCCTTACCTCGGCCAAGCACCGGTTCAGCACAGCCACTGCCTCACCTGGATTAGTGGAGAACGAGAGGTAAAGCTGGGTATCATCAGCGTATTGATGATTCCGCAGCCCACACCTCCTGATGACCTCTCCCAGCGGTTTCATATAGATGTTAAATAGCAGAGGGGATAGAATGGAGCCCTGTGGTACCCCATGGCATAGCTGCCATGACGTAGAGACATGGTCCCCCAGCACTACCTTCTGGAATCGACCGTAAAGATAGGAGCGTAACCACTGCAAAGCAGTGCCTCCAACCCCCAATCCCGCAAGTCTATCCAGAAGGATACCATGGTCGATGGTATCGAAAGCCGCCGAGAGGTCCAGAAGAACCAACAGGGATGTACTCCCCCTGTCCTTCTCCCTGCACAGGTCGTCGTACAGGGCGACCAAGGCAGATTCAGTACTGTACCCGGGTCTGAAGCTGGACTGAAAAGGATCCAGATAATCAGTTTCATCCAAGAGTGCTTGGAGTTGTCCTGCCACCACTCGCTCCAACACCTTGCCCAGAAACGGGAATGTTGGCCACAGGTCTATAGTTAGTGGCCATCTCTGGATCCAGTGACGCTTTCTTCAGGACCGGTCGTATTACCGCCTCCTTTAAAGGGGCAGGCACTCGACCTTTCCCTTGCAGTCCCATATGTTCCCCCAAAAATCTGCTTTGGAGAGTTGATGCACCCTCTGGGACAGCAGGGGAGAAAGTACTGGGGCTGCAGAGAAAGGAAATGGAAACTATCATGCACCCCTTCCATATACAGAATGATCCTGAGTGAACTCAATTTAGGGATGTGGAATAAAAATATTACATTGAACCCAATGCGATTTAGTAAATATTTTTTAAAAATTACCCATGTTTAAGCACTGGAATTAGAGAAAGTGTGTGAAGTACTCTAATGTTACACTTGGGAGACATGATTTCACATTGTAACAGATGCAAAATACACTGAATTACTTACCTTTTAGTCCTTCCATATATGTTTCCCAGACCTTGGGGTGATTGCTATGGTAAGTTAAGATACATTTCTTCAGCCTTTCCAAATCCAGTAGAAAAAAATAGTCCTTTATGAATCTACAAGCCAAAGCACAGGAATCTTCTGGCTGCGCACCCTGTTCCCCATTTATTTGTGAATATTCGTAAATGTTTGATTCAAAACATAAAGTTGTCAGCTCTACCAGATCCTTCTGAATGTTTTGTGCTATGAAACATGGAGGACAAATCTGAAAAGACTGGTTTAAATCTATCTCTGATCTACTTATCTGATTGCACAGTATTTTGTTAATCTGATTACTTGACTCAGTATTTTCTTCCAAAATGTCTTCCTGTTGTTCAGGTGCAGCATTTTCACAGTTTGTTGTCAAGGATGGTTTCTGTTCCTCAACTGCAAGTTCATTATGTTGATCTGGTTCCACATTTTCTTCAAAAACATGCTCTTCCTCTGGTTGCAAAGGCATTTCTCTGTCTAACTTAGATAAACTATCATCTAAATTGGCAACTGCCTTGAATCGAAATGCTTCTTCTAGAAATGGAACCCAGTCCAGCAAAACTGTCCTCAAGCACTGTGGTTGTAACAAAACTAGTGGATCCTGGAGTCTTGCCCTGTAAAAAATTAAGAGATATTCAACTTATAACTTGTTAAATACCAGAACAAAACTACTGTCAAAATACACTGCTGAACTAACACTACAGTTAGTTAGCACTTAGTTTGCTCAACTAAGACAGCTGTTATCCAGGTACACTATTTTCTTTCCTTTG
This sequence comes from Varanus komodoensis, assembly GCF_004798865.1. Lineage (NCBI taxonomy): Eukaryota > Metazoa > Chordata > Lepidosauria > Squamata > Varanidae > Varanus > Varanus komodoensis. The sequence goes on along the minus strand of NW_025335468.1, from coordinate 10,753,883 downwards.
CATTATTTCTGGATATTCAAGTAATTCTATGTACTCTAAGAATCCAACATATTTATACTTTTTCCATGTGTTTTTACATTTGCAACTCACAACTGCTATTTTTATCTCTATCTGACATATCACTGATAAAATGCCAACACTTGGAGGTTTCCCATAGAAGACTTTCTGATCTTCCAGAATACATTAAACCACAACACCATCAGACTTAGCAAAAAAGGCTAATGGGGGAGAGATAATAGGAGTTGTAAACCAAAAGACCAGAATGGGGACAAATCTGGATCCATCTTCACATATTCTACAAATTTATTCCATTGACCTTCCCCTTTCTTCAAAGCTTGGGGCAACATACATGGTTCCCCCACTCTGTCCAGCTGTGTTATCCTCAAAGCACTTGCTGTCTTACTTACAGAGTCTCTATAGTTGCTGTCCTGAGTTCTCTGAGGTGGTCCTCTTCTGGCAGATGGCTCTGTAGTTCAACCCTTGAAAGATAACACTTTTTAGCAAATGGGAGGATTTTTTAATTCCTTCCCCTTCACCCCCAAATTTTGTTTAGTAAACATCTGTAGCTTCTGTAAAATCAATCCGAAGCAGTAAATGATTTTCAATTCTCTCACTTCACCATTTATTTGCTTACTGAGTCTCTTGCATTACAAATATAGCATTTCAGTCTTACCTAAAAACAATGACCAAGAATTCGCAGGAGAGTTCTGAACATAGTACTTATATTTCTATTATCAAGTATGTCTGTCTTCTTTTTCTAAGCTTTGTGCTCCATACCATAAATTCCAATGCATGCCTGAATTTCAGTAACTGTTCCAGTAACAAGTTGTGTTATGGCGGCATTTTAGCATGTTAATGGAAATTGGTACTTCAGGTATGCATCTTCATGAAAGTGCAGCAAGCATTAACCCAAAGCATAGGCCCTAGTAGCCAACTGATAAAGAAGTAGCTTTTCTGCCTTATGATCTTACTGAAATGGATTTTGCACAGCTAAAATTAGCTTTTACTCACTCTTTCTCCTGAGGCGGTGCTACAATGCTAGAGTTCATTTCTGGTGGTGGTTCTTCTTCAGCTTTTATGTCCTGTCTCATTTTATCAGGATTCACATGAAGGGTACCCATCTTTTCAATCTTCTCTGTGGTTTTGCGTACAAAACTAGAAACACTAAATATCAAATATGAACATTGTATGATCACCAGCAAGTTCAGGACCATAAGACAGACCAAGGTGCTGCATGGTATTTCAACAGTTAATTATTGGCATGAGATTTCACTGTTCTCTTCAGATACATAAGCTGACTGAGGTAATAGAAATATGCAAAGAAAAGCTAAATCTAAGTCTTTTTGCTGACTTGGGTGGAGCTTTCAATCCAATGTTTTTTATTGTTAAGCCAAAGCAACACTGGAGAAAATATGCAGGTTTTACGGTTAAAGATTTAGTAGTTCACATAAGCCAACTGCTAAATTTAAGCTGTATGTTCAGGGAAATCTGAGCTACTATGTGAAAAATTTAAATACTAGTCAAGATCTTTATGAAATACCACCCATACAGCTGATGAGAATGTTCCAATCCTGAACAGATTGCTAGAAATTAATTTCTGTTAAGTTTCCTTCATATCTCAGGACTTCACACTGTGTTTGAATGAACAAAGTTAAATATGATCAGGCAGCTGGCAGAGGTATTCAGGTTTACATGCATTGTTTCTACACTGTGCAAACTATTTTAATATTAATATGTTTAATAAATGTTAAGCATATTGTAACATTTGTATTGTTCCTAATGTGCAAAAATAACCCAGAATATTGACTGGATACTTTATTAGGAGCTAATACAACTCACAAAGTAGTGAGCAAGCTTTCAAATGCCCAGAAAGCTTTCAAATTCCTATGTCCAATGAAATGAAGAGTGGAAGAAAAATGATAAAATGCAGTGTATGATGGAAAAGCCCTCAAGTCTGCATATTTAACTGCCTGAAAACAGCATGCTGGAGACATTACCGCACACTTCACAAGATTAAAATTTATTAAATGGGTTGCACTAAAGAGCTCTGTAATGAAGAAACACTGACCCACTCCACAGGATCACCACACTCACCATGACTTGTAGCCTGCACTGAGCAGTTTTTAATGCCACGACCCTAGAACAGGCCATGAGTTATGCACACCAAACATGCAATCCAGATTCAGACAACATGACAAGCTGCAGCTTGAAAATTCAGAATCACCACCTGCACACACTGATATATGCCTCAGTCCACTGTGGTTTAAATACGCCATGGTGGCTTACTTGAGCTTGTAAACCAACCCAATGTCTACAATCCTTCTGAAAATATAGAAGCCAATAGTTATACTGATCTGTTTTCACAGCGAAAATCCAAATAACTACCAGCATTTATATTTTCAAAGGAGAAAGGTCAAATTTTTCTCTCAGTTACTCCTCTAGCCTGTCAATCTGAGCAGAAAAGAAATTAAAGATCATTTATGGGTGTACTGTACCAAAATGCTTAATATCAAGGGTATAGGCTTCATATATACAAACAAATATAACCAGTAAGGGATATACATGAACAGATGAATCTAGACAAAGGTTAATTAAATTTACCCCTTTATGAAGCCACTCATTTCATACAGAAAACAGAGGTTTTTTAACAATACACATAAAAAGCATTCCAGCTTGTTTTCCTCAGAAAATCTGAAAATTTCTATTGTAAATAGCATTGAAATGGAAATATTCCTATTGGCCCCCAAAGCAAAGAAGGTTTAGTGCAATGTTTCACATCTGATTTCTTGATGAGATCTATACATTTACTGTGCAATTTTGGTTCCCTCATTTTTGGTTACTGAATAGGATTTAAAAATGTAAATCCAAAAGTATCTTGCATAAGCAGAAAGGTACTTCCACTTTCCTTACCAAACTTTTCCAATTTCCCTATCCTACTGGAGTTTCCCATTCCCAATCCCACACCACTGCTAGGAATCCCTCAACTTTTTGGAGCAGTTTTTAGAAGGCACAACTGCTGTAGAAAAGGAAAATTTCACAGCATAAACAGAGTTAGATCTGTTCTTCTCAATGGTATTAGAAATTTGATTTTTACTGAATAATTATTTGGCAGTTCTGGGGTCAGTTCTCCTATGCTGAGATAGACTCATCTGATTGTCTACATACCACATGACATTTTATGGTTCCTTTCATCATGTTTTCTCTGACTAGGCTTGCAACTTGTCCCAGAACTGTTTTCTACAGATATGATTTTTCCTAAAAATAAATTTGGTTCCCAAAATTTTCAAATGTGGCCTTTGAGGCAGCAATGAATAATGGTCATTGTCTGGGGTGGGGCCTTCAGTTTATCTTATCTACTAACACACTGGTCCAATCCCATTTCAGATCTGCTGTCGTGATTCTGAATGGCTTAAGTCCTGCATCAAGAAAGGCCTTCCTTGGCACATGCCCAAAAAGTTGTTTCTACTGATTGTAAAAACTTGCCTTTTTTCCTATGGCAAAGAAAATGAATCCTACACTCTCTAGCTTCAGGAATTCACCCTTTCCAGACCAGCAATGACTAGGACTGAATGTGCCATGCTGACTGGATATAGTTAAAGACATTTAAACACTTTGCAGAAACACTACCCATACTTTAAAGCTGCAGGTTCATGGGCAAAATGCAAAGACCACTTCACTGTTCTTGAATACCTTTCTAATGACTGAAGAGACATCTAGCTAGCTTGTAAAAGCTAGGCATATAGATTAACAAGTTATGTTTAATGATTTGACAAAATAAAAAGGATGATGTAATGGGTAGGGAATTCACACATGATTTTACCTGTCCTTAACCGCTTGAAGAGAGACGAGAGGAGATGGAGAACGAAATGACAATGGAATATTGAATGGAAGAAAAGGTTCATTCCGATCAGTGTCGACCACCACAGAAGCATGAGATACATTGTCTAACAAACAAAATTAAAAATTTAATAAGTGGAATGAATTGACAGCTCATGTTTAGGAGAGACCAGATGCTATGTCCTCAACCAGATGTTTTGCCTTCTTTGGGATGCCAGAGACTAGCCAATTGTAATTGTCATGCTTTTCAAGGAGCATAGGAAGTGGCCCTGCATTTTGCACCTCCAATGTTAACAACTTTGCATATTTTCCCCCTCTGGGGAAACTATTTATTGTTCAGCTTATTTTAACCTGGTTTTAAAGCACTCACAACAAAACTGCAACTTGAACTAAGGGATAAAGGAACCAAAATAGTGTTTTGTTTGTGCAAATCTATAAATCATCAAGACTAATTTAATGAAAGATCCTATGGCACTAGGGCTTCAGGGAGGGGAGGGGCACAGGATCATTCAGATTCCCAGTTCTGTGATCAAACATAATGCTCCAACCTCTAGTCGCCCTCCCCAATACAGAAAGAATTCTGCTCTGAGGTCAGAAAACTGACTTTGGATAGGGGTTAAAATGAGCGTTGGGAAGGGAGGGAGAAACTGAAATAGCTATTTCCCCCCCTTTCCTTCCTCCCCTGGAGTTCCCCAACTGGATAGTTAAAAATGTCCAATTAGTAAAACGGCAGAGTAGGATGAATGGGAAGGTGCAGAATGCATCTTTCGCTCCTCTGACTTCGTGCTGGATGCTGATAATCTTCTGAGTTCAGGGGTTTGTCAGTCTCTCTCCTGGATTCTGCCTTTAGAGATGTTGTTCTCACTGTTATTTATCCTTATGTTTTAGAGTCGATAACACAACCAACATTCAGAACTATTGCAACACAAGCAATCGAAATTTGTAGGAGCCTCTACTGGAGCTATGACTGGAATAAGCAGCTCTGCTTTCAGAGCCTATAGCAAATACCTGGCCATTTCCTGTATGTGCATAAAAGTATTTAAGAAAAATTTATACTACCAAGTTCCAGTTGTTCTTCCTCCTGGTGTGCATGAAATTCTTTCAGTCTTTCATCTTCTGATAGGGTTTGGCTATGTAAGGAGCAAGAATCTTCATCAGACTGACTGCCTCTTCGACTAATAACACGATAAATTCCAGAATCTAATACACTGAAACTTTCCTATTAAGAAATCATAATATAAGCTTTAAAGTCCTGACCTTAAATAGCAACATCTAGAATTTGTTATATACCAAATGACTTATGCTTTGGTTTAGCCAAAAACAAGGGTGATTTAAGGCCCACTGATTGCATTACATTTTTAAACTTTTCTATTTAAATAAATGAACATTATGGGCACAGTCAGAGATGGAATGGTCCTTTGTTATTTCTAGAGATCAACAGTATAATAATACTCTTATATATGCATGATAAGAAAACACAGTAGATGTGTACATGCAATTAAATGCAGCAGATTTAATGGCATCTGAGTGTTCCATTGTGCACAAAAACAGAAGATTCAGCTTTGCAAAAAGTAAATGCTTCATGCTTTCACACTACAGTCAAACCTCAACTTTCATGGGTTAAATTTTCATGGATTTGATTATTCACAGGTTTGGGAATTAAATGGGAATTCTTTTGGAGTTTTGTGGCCTTGTCTTATTTGCAAGTCACCTTATACACCCAATATACAGGCATTTTTCTGAAAAATACTTCCCAATTGCCTGCTTCACACTTTATTACTGTATATATCAGCTTATAAGAAATAGCAAAGCAAAAATGGGGGTCACCTTATATGCCAATATATATGGTAATAACATGTGGAACAAGTGATCAGGAAGCATGCTTCAGAAAAATACCCATATATATCAGCATATAAGGTGAAAAACACCAGAAAAACAGCCCAAAATATCAACATCTTATATGCAAATCACCTTATATGCTGGTATATACAGTATATGAATTAAAAAGGAAAATTTGTGAAGCCATTGCTGCAGCTACACCAGTGGGCACAAAGACACAAACACATGCATAGTGAGAAAGAAAGAAGCAAACCAGTACATGTATGGTTAACAGTATTAAGTGTTAACCACTTAATTGGGGGGGCTGTCTAGAGATATTCATGGTTTTTCTACATTTGTGGGGTCCTGCGGCCCTAACCCTTGTGAATGTGGAGGGCCAACTATATTTTATGGGCAAAATAATCATAATATAAAAATTCTCTGTAGCACATTGTGTGAGCAAATTTGACATAGCTCTTCACATGGCACATAGTGAAACGGTGGAATTCAGAATGTAGTCGTGATATCCATGGTTTGGATAGCTTTAACAGGGGATTCATGCACAAACTCATAAGTAGAAGAATATTAAGGGCTAGTATCACAGGCAGTACACCTTGCTACAGCAGTTGCCAGGTGAACCAGGCAGGAGGGTACAGCTGTATTCAAGTTGCACTCTTGGGTTCCCAAAGCAGGCTGGCTACTGCATGAACAGAATGCTAGACTTTGGTCTGATATAGTACAGAACTTATGTTTTTATCACACCAGAAGTATCTTGGAACATAAAACAGAACTAATGTTATCAATTCTATTATAAAAAATCAATTACATGTTTGAATAGCTAAAAACATCCAATGATGCATGGCTAGTAAGTAGCATATTTTAAAGAAAAGATAACATGGGTAATGAAAAGTCAGCAGTCAAGTTTTATCTTTTATCTAACATTTTATACAGGAATATGCTTACATGTGAAGAAATGCTGCTTCTCCTGCTACTGCATGCAGAATCCAAAGGTTCAAGTTTTGAAATCAGTTCTTCAAGTTGAGCAATGATATCACTCTGTGTTGCAAGATCCAACTGTGATTTCAAATGTTCTAGCTTATCTATGGGAAGAACTTTCCTTGCCTAACAATGAACAAGATGCAAGTCTGATTAAACCAATAAAATTTACTAAATATAAGCTACTAATGTGTTAAAACAATGGAGGAGCACTACTTTATATGAAAGCAGTTAACACTTATTACTTCTGTAACATGACACAATGGCTTGGATCTAGGGATAAATAAATTTATGTTCATCCCTTTCTGTAGTGTACCTGGACATTTTCTTGTGCAGTTTACTCAAAGTATATCTACAATCTAGTCCTCCTAGGACATTGTCAAATTCAGCCTAGTAAAAAATTGTCCCCCATATTTCAGGCACAAAGGTACAAAAAGGAGGTTAACTATGGGGCATTTCTTTTGAAAGACAAGAGTTGGCACCAAAACCACAGGGAAAAAGCATTAAAATCCATTAAGAACAAGCTTTTTTATGCTGATTTGAAATTTATACCCTCAAACAGGCCAAGCATTGTCATGCAGATTTTACTATCATACTCTGACATGGTCAAAGATTAAGTCTTATATTACCTGTACAGGCTCAAGGCTCAAATCTATTCTTATTTTGATTCAAACCCACTGGGGAAATCAGTCAAACAAAGACCTTTCATATGCAGCATTTGCCCTGCCAGGGGCAATTCTGTCTGAGGTGACAAGGTCTCCCCAGCACAATATATGTCAGGTTTCAAATACAGACAAGGTTAAAGAGGCATTTTTAGAGAACCGGGTCTGTTGCAGCAACTTGTGAACAGCAAAAAGCCTCTGCAGAGGGTGGAGGTCGTCTTGAGCAATGTAGCATGACACATACGGCCTTGCTGGGAAGGGGGAAAATGAGGGCAATTCTCATCTCCCTAGCAATCCCCTACACTTTGCACCATACTGTGCTCTCCTCAGCAATCCTTTGCACCCAATAGCACATTCTCTTCAAGCAAGCTCCCTAACCTCTTGGCAAAGGCTGTAGGGAGAACAGTGGACGGGAAGCTTACCTTATATGAATTATCTTAAGTTAGTGTCTAAGCTAGTATGACAACAGTTAACATTTATACTGCAAGACTGATTATTTCTCAGAATTCCTTTGAAATTCCTTTAACAGAAGACATCTGTTTGAATGTGTTTACAGAAGGTAATTATTTGGATTACCCGACACAATAAAATAGAATTCTGGAAAAGACAACAGATTCTGGCTGCAAGATTCCAGAAGTTTCTCCTAAGCAAGCGTTCTATGCATCTTTCAACTGGCAGGAGGAAGAGATGCGAGACTTTTCCAGTAGTGTGTAAACAAAAGAGTTCATTCTTGTAAACCACAATATCATGGATATCTAGGCAAAAGAGATTATCAGAAACGTCAGTCTGAATACAGCTCTCCATTATTGCCAACTCATTCATTCATTCAGGAAGCTTCTATGCCGCCCCATTCGCCGAAGCCTTGGGGCGGCTCACAATAATAAATAAACACAATATAAAAACAATACAATTTGAGTCAACCTGGCCAATAAATAAATACATAAATATTAACAATTAAAATAACGTTTGAATAAAAAGGTCTTCGCCTGGCACCGAAAAACAAATAACAACGGTTACAAATTTTACAGTTCAATGAAAAAACATTTCTTCCATTATCAAGATATTGTCCTTACAAACACATGAAGGCTAATAAGATAATTTCCCCTCTTTCAGGATAGCTAATAACAACTTCCTTTGTAATGGTATCTATAGGCTTTCCCAGTTACATGTTGTGATTATCAGCACTGGATTCTAAAGCATGCAGAGGACTACTTTACATGTTTACCATACATGGCTGTTAAGAAAAAAAGCAAACATTTAGGGAAGTCTAATATGTGATCTGCATTGTGTGTAGCAGTTCCCAAGAAGCACACAGTGGCCAAAAATTCTTCATCCATGCTTTTCTATGTAATAGCATACCTTTAATGCTGATACACACATCCAAGTACATTGAATTACTGGAAGACATTCTTGCATGTGAGGACTAACTTGTATCAGCTATTCAAGTAAACCTTAAAAACTTCTCTCAGTTGAAGTGCAACTGTGTCAGCTATCAAAAGGTCATCTTGGTCACAAATCACAGACAGGCTAAACAAAAAATAGGATTAAAAAGAACAATTGCCCAGTTCACATTTACAGAGGCAAATTATAGGTTTCTTAACTCACCATTTGGGAGGATCTGCTCTGCCTATTTCTGTAAAAGAGCACTCTGATCAAAGGTTGTTGAGCATGACAACATGGATTATTTGGGCCCACAACATGGGCTAACTGTTGGTTTGTTTAGCTCCAAACAATCCATTGGTCTGGATCCACATTTCATGCTCAATCAGCACCAACCAGAAGTTTTTACAGACACTGGAGGCAGCATTGAGGCAGAGCACATCAAATAGGGCCAGTCACAGGCTGTTTACTACCCACAATTTGCTGTTCTGACATGCAAAGTAGCCTGTTACGATGTGCCTAATGTCCATTTAGGTATAAGTATTACCTTCAGAACCACAAGGATAAGTAAAAGGAGGTCAAAAAGAAGGGTTAAGGTTAACATAATGTCATTTCTTTGGCAATCACCACCAGCTCTGCCCACAAACATCAATTCCAAATGATTACACTCTTGATTAGTAAAAGATCTGCCGAAACACATCCATTGGGCTCTAAGTTTGCTTGCTGGTATGTGTCATCAAGTCATCTCTGACTTAGGGTGACGCTATGAATAAAAGCCTTCCAAAATGTCCTATTCATGACAGCCCTGTTTAGCTGTTCTGTAAAAGTTCACATAGAGATGGTATTATTTCTCACCATTTTCAATTAAGTTTCAAAATTTTACTAGATATAATTTATCACATAAGTACTGGATGTTTAGAAGTGAGCCTTATAGACTTTTGGACTTACAAAAATATGCATAATTTTAAAAGCACATAAAATGAGCTTTTAAGAATCAAGTACACTACAGAACATGCAATTTACCTTTTATTTCACTCCAGAGCAAAACTTGGACATTTTGGGGGATAAAAATATAAATGCCTCTTTCTGTCCATGTCATTACACAGTGCTCACTGTAAAGAAAAAGATTAAGCAGAAACATGATGCAGAAGTTCATTACCACCAAAGCTGTCACATGGTTTTAAGTGTTCAAACAAAAGGAAAACACTTGACATTTTGGAAAGGAAGCCTTGCCTTCCTTTAGGAGTAACTGATGGAAAGAATGCCCCACAAAAACAAGGCAGACAAATAATATTCATGGCCACACATTAAGGCTGCCCTTTTCCTGCCAAGTAAACCTGCACAGATATGTACTGTAAAAAGAGTAATGTGAAAAACAGTTTTATATGATTACAGTAAAGAGGTTGTAAAGAAATTACCATGTTATTGGTTGGTCGTCATGTAATACTTGTTGCTAAAGCAATATGTTTATTTCAAACAAAAAAGAACAATTGCCTGCAATTACAGTAACATTCACTTAAGCTGTTTGCATGAATTAATTGGCAATATCGTGGTGGTCAAAATGCCGGACTAACTGAAGACTTTAAGACCTGGGTTCAAATCAAAATTCACTCTCGTAAAGCTTACTAGGTCATTTGGACCAGTCACCATCACTGGGCAGCATCCAACTAGATCATGGGTCCTCAAACTATGGCCCGCAGGATGGATTCGGCCCACCATGGCCTTCCATCCGGCCCATGCCGCTGTTCCCCACCCACATGCGTGCTTGCTGCACAGGCGGGGAGGTGGTGGCTTGCTCGCTTGGAGATGGTCTTTGAGTGAGCAAGCCGCCGCCTGCCTCCTGTATGCATGCACTCACTGCTGTCTCACAGAGTGGGTGGGGAGGTGGTGGCTCGCTCGCTCGGAGATGGTTTTGGACTCGCTGAGAGATCTCTGAGCGAGCGAGCCACCACTGCGCACACCCAGTGCCGCCTCGCGTGTGCCTGATGGTACCCCCACCTCACCAGCCCGCAATGGTCACCGCAGCCTTTCAACTGGCCCCCTTTTCAAAAGGTTTGAGGACCCCTGAACTAGATACTTGGCCCCACTTATCCTGCTACCCAAAGAATCCTTGTCACAAGTGGGGCCTAAAACTTACCACAAGAGCACTACTAGGGACAACCCAAAACGAACAGAAACACTCATTTCTGGAGTACTAGGAGTGCTTGCCCAAGGGAGCTCACTAACCTGCCTCCTCCAAGAAACAAATGTTTCTTCACATTTCAGAGCTTCTTCTAGGAGTCCTACATCTCCTTTGTATAAATGGGGCCTCCCACGTATAGTGAAATCCACCTGCTGCAGAAAAGAATAAGTGGGGTGGAAAAGTAGTAGGGGGTGAATGGGAAGCAGCAAAGGCATGCGTGCCCCACTAGATTTTGACCACTGAGCTGAAATTATGTCAAGGTCTTTCTGAGGACAAAAGAGAGGGTGACAGAAGAATATATGCTGCCTTGCAGGAGTACTGCTGCAATGCAAATACAATCGTTATCAACATGTTGTGAAGGAGAGAACTTAACATGAATTGAGAATATGTTAATTAAATTTAATCTGCAGTTGCACTGAAGTACTGCTGCTAAAATATTTAGCGACTATTTACATATTTACCTTAAATAAAGCAGCCTGGGGAAAGCCAAAGACTGGGGAGAGCAGCCAGAAACAGTATATGCTGGATCCTCCCTTTAAAAAGAAACATCATTTGTGTATTAGCCCAATTGATAAAACACAGTCTTTATATTATTTGTTAAAATGCAAAATGTCAAAGTCACAAGAAAGAACTGTACTACATTTTTACAACAAAGTTTTATACAGTTTTCTTTCAAAGGAACTCTTGTTGATATTCTTATATGTACTTGGTCTAGCGCAAGAATGGGAAACTCATGGCCCTCCAAACATTTTGCCTTTAACTCCCATGACCTTCACCAGTGCCTATGCTGATGGCTGTTATAGGCCAAAGCATCCGGAGAGCCAGATGCTTGCATATGGCTGTTGGCAGGAACCAAATTCACGTCTGCGCAGTCACTTGTGTAAAAGGATGCCTGCACAGTCAAACCATATGCATGGCACTTTTCAGAAATGACTAACTGCTGGGCAGGTACTCAGGTTTTGCTATTTACACAGCATGTAAGGAGCCACAGTCACCAGGTTCCAGGCTTTCACATGCTGGACTCCTTAAGCAAGAGTCCATCACATGCTCTTCCAGCAGAATCTGCTCTAGGTATCTCCGCAACTCCCCCAAAATATAGCACCACTCTTAATGGAAAGAAGCACAGAAGAGAGCCTTTTGGTTATTGGGCAGTATAAAAACAGATTAAATAAATAAATAGGAAGAGTCTTGACTGTTATCAGGACAAGGGCTTTCTATCCAGCCACATGATCTGGATATATCCAGCAAAGAAAAGCATCTCTACCACCACTGTAGGAACCAAAACGAAGAAGAAATGAGAAAAAAAAATCTTCAGATGATCCCAAACAGAGCATGGCAGTTCTGAAAAAGACTAGTTCTTATGAACATATTATGCCTCTCCTTTGTCAGCTGCACCAGCTGCCTGTTCCAGCCCAGACTAAATTCAATACCTTGAATATGGCAGATAAAGCCCTAAACAGCTTTGAACCACATTGTCTTAGGGAGCACTTACTCCATGTATTCCTGCCTGTCTTCTAAGTTCATCAACAGAGGCCCTCCTACAAGTTCCTCTCCTCAAGCAGCTTAAAACGGAGGTTGCGAGGAGCAGGGCTTTTTCGGTGGTGGCACTCAAAGAATGGAAAACATTACCATCAGGTACCTACTCTGCTGAGTTTTGGGTGCCTGACAAAAACTTTTTTTCCAGTGCACTTGTGGCACCACTTAATTATTTTTAAATCAATTTGCACTGAATCAATTTACCTTATTTATTTTAATTGTATGTTTATTTATGTTACTTACTGGCAATTTTATTGTAACTGCTGCCCAGAGTGTGATGCTAATGGCCTTTAAACAAATTTAAGAAAGAAAGAAAGAAAGATCCAGTGATTCAATATCAAGACCAATACCTTAGAGTAACAACAGGGAGAGCAGGCACTGACAGAAGTTGTTTGAACTGATGCGTACTTAGCACCTCCCCTTCAAAGTTCACCTCCCACATCCTTGAACCAGGACGTGCACAGTATATCAGTGGCTGTTGGCTTCCACAACTCTTTCCAACTGGGAAGAAGCAAGCTCCATATTCACCATCTCTTTCCTTATTGCCAATTTTCCAAAACTTTTCCCTATTTTATCAAAAAGAGTGAATCTTTAGGAAAAAACATTTATTTATTTTTATTTATTTATTAAAACATTTTTATGCCGCCCCATTCGCCGAAGCCTCGGGGCGGCTCACATCAATAAACATGTGTTGAACATGTGTTGAACAAGGTAAGTGAAAAGCAAAAACAAAGCTTTAAAAACCTTTGGAAGGGATAGTTGCACAATGTAAATGGGTACGCAGGAAAACCATTGCAACACCCAAGGAATCAGTAGGCAGGAGAAATGATAGTAGTAAAAATTAAATTGTTGAAAGGAACTTTGAAAGACACAAAATAATTTAAAAAGTAGGCCCGCAAATGATTAATGAGACATTACATTTGCACAACAAATATTTTATGCTGTCTTAATTACCTCTCTGTGTCACATAAGTAAGAACGAGTAAGAGAAGAAATAAGCAACCTTCCATCCAAATAATCAAGCTGAACAACTCGAGAGTCAACAGTGGTTACAATCTGAACAGGAAACATCACAAATGCAGTAGTTGCCTAGAGGAATTAAAAAAGCAACAGACAAAGGGTCATTTCAGAAATAACAGAACTCCTTTCATGAAAAAAAAATGCTCTAAACTGATTACTTGGAGCCGAGAACAAAAAAACTCTATGCACTACAAAAAATTCATCTAGCTTCATTTTATTTTTGAAATGGAGAGAAGAACTCTGGAGCTGTACTTGCCACCAATGTTTAATGATCAATGAAAACACATATTTAAATATCAACACACACTGGATGAAAAGAAAAACATGTACTATGTAGCAGCTTCCAGAATTCTGCAATGTTTTTGCTTTTTATAACAAAGCATACATTATCATGCTACAGACTTTATAATTTTTCTGGTCTTATAATAAAAGGAAAATTCTCAAGAATGCTAAGACACCTTGCTACATGTATCAAATCAAGCAGGTCTGAGTATTCATTTCTATATGGAAACCTTTTGATTATTATTCAAAACTACTCCTTTTGGGAAGACATGTTTATTCTTATTCAAAATGCCTCCTTGGGCATACATGCCTAACAAAAACCATATATACAGTTTAAAAGCCCACTTGTGTTCTAGTTACACTCATCATGCCAATACTTTCTCCTCACTCTAGCAAATATGGTAAGCCCTAGAAGACTTCCTGAGCCTAGAGCCGATTGGAAGGAACCACACCGCCCTTCTGTTATCACGGAAGTACTGTGCCTGCCAAGCTCAGCCTGGTGCCAAGCCTTCACTTCTGAGGCACACCAAACATTGTCAGAAGCACAGAACAAGGTACTAGTCCTAGCCCTTCTCTCCTGACCATGCAGCAAGAAGGGGGATAGGTTCTGGGTGACCAGAGGCCAGCCATGATCTGTGGAAATGCTCTTTTGTTGAATATCTCACTCAAAACATTTTACCTTTCCTTGTTTAGATGTATTAGCCTTGATAGCAGACACTTTCCCCACATGATCACCAACAAAAACACGAAGTGCACTAGTATCCCAACAAAGAGCTGTTATTTTTCTGCCTTTGTGCTCAGAAGAAACATAAATCCGCTCTGGCTTCCCACGACGTTCCTGATTCAATTCCCAGACAACAACAAGGCCTTGACTGAAAAATGTTTATCATCATTATTAGGGCACTGCATTTATATACTATCTCAACTCTAATTTACTAATTCTTGCAAGGAACCCAAGGTAGCTTTACACTGTTGTTTACTTTTAACATGTTTATATTACCCTTCATCCAATGGATTCCAGGATGCTAAACAGGTAATGCATCAAAAAACATTCACATATACAATAAAACCATAACATTAACAAAGTGAGGCAATTCTAAAGCTTTATGTTTGGGGAAGAAAATTCACTTTAAATATGAACAATGCATCCAGCTTCCTAATGACCTTTAATAGTTTTCACTGAATGTTCCCAGGAATGGAATTTGGGTCATAGAAAACTTCCACTGAAGGTGGGGGCCTGATTTCTCCTTGTTCTTGCAGCCTCATGAAAACTGTTTTGGAGGGCTGAAGAAACTTCCAACAGGGTGGGATGTGGAGGCACTGAGGACTGTAACCCTGAGAATAGAAGGAACTCCTTTTAATAACAGAAATGAGACTTCTTCTAGAAAGGAGTTCCAACCCAGTGTATTTTAAAAGTTTAGAACTTATTTTCCACATTTACAAGAATAATATTTGTAAATAACTCCAAGAAACAGACATAGATTTCAAATCAGCAATGTAATGCATCTTTCCCATCCTTAACTTGGAAGACCACTTAGGAGACATTGAACTGCTTCCAGTGACAAGACTAAATTTGATGGGAACCTTGGGTTCTGCTGTCCCTCTCCCTCCCTCAGTTGCACACAAGGGGAGTAGATGGAAAGATTCCATTTCTAGTTTTGGTGCAAACCACAGTTTATTCAATTGCAGTAAATAATGACTTGTGCAAACCACAATTTCTCTCCAAACCAGGATCTGAAAATGCAGTTGCATAAATCACAATCTGTCAGATGCAGTCAGTGGAAGTGTCTAGCCTCCTCCCTTGCACACAAGAGAGAAGAAAGAGGGAAAAAATATGAACAGATGTAAGAAAATGCACAAGCTGTACATTTCCTTCATCTCTTTCCTCATGTTCATGATCTCAATTCTTTTTATCAGAGGCATAATAGCCCAGTACTATAACCAGAGACAAGAGATTTAAAAAAAGCATTCTCACCTTGTAGCTACAGCAACATAGTCCTCATCATGCAAGCAAAATGCAACACGGGAAATGGCACCTTCCTACCAAGACAAAGTCATCAAATTGGTCCTATTAACATTCACTTCCTTAAAAATCTCCAACCCACAGCTGCTATACAAAATCTTCCATACTGATTACTCACTCCCAGCCTCTTTTAAACATGTTTTTACCAGTTCACCAGCTCCTTGATTCAGTTCTAGTTACTGTTTCTAAACTAGCTACTATTCACATTGTAAAAGGATTTTCTCAGCCATTTAATAACCAAACAAGCAACCAAAAAGATTGAGCGCTATTTCTGTTGCAGTACTCAAAGAAGTTTTACATATTTAAATGAAAGTTTTACTCATTCACTATTGGATGTTTTAATGAAGATTCTCAGCTTCTGAAGGTTACACATCTTTCTTAGCCTGAGATTTCTTAAAGTTTCCCTTCAATCTTACCTTATGATTGAGAAAAAGCCTCTGTTTCCAGCTCTCCTTGTGAATGAGGTTCAGGCCACCACCTGAACTACCCAATGCCAACCATTTTCGAGAAACTGCTATGCATGTGCACTTCAAAAAAAAGGATACAGTAAGAAATCATCACACTGCTGCATAAAAATATTGCTATCATGGATAGTTTTACTTCCACTTTCAAGGGGAAAACCCCAGCAGACATGAGGAACTTAATCACTCTTACTACCAAGCCATTATAAGAGAACCAGGGGCTTCTTAGCACAATAACAAGACATTAGGAGGGTAGGTACTCGGAGGAGGGCTTTCTCTGCAGTGGCGCCCAATCTATGGAATGTGCTCCCCAGAGAGGTCCGCCTGGAGCCGTCGTTATTTGTTTTTCAGCACCAGGCGAAGACCTTTTTATTCAAATGTCATTTTAATTGTTAATAGTATTTATTCATTTTATTCTTTGGCCAGGGCGACTTAATTTATACTGTTAATTTATATTATTTTAAGGAAGTTTATTTATATTTGTGAGCCGACCTGAGGCTTCGGCGAATGGGGCGGCATAGAAGTCTCCTAAATAAATAAATAAATAAATAAATAAAATTTTCTCTCAATTTTAAATGAATGGCACATTTTGCATGTAGCTCTTCACCAGTTAGTATTATATGGATGTTAGTATTGCATGAACTTGTGCATTACATGGATTTATGCATACCTTCTTCCTCCAATGCAGCCATTTTCTGGCCTGGGATACTTCCAAAAGTTTTACTGTGCATCACCCAAACTTATTCATGGAACTTTAAACCAGATAATGTTTTGTTTTTGAACAGTTTCTGCCTTGTTTCTTATCAGGAAAAAACTGTTCACGAAAAAGGGACAGAACACCTGCACCTGCCTAATGCCTTGTATTTTATTTTTTTTTTTAGCAGTAGGAGCCCTCCATCGAGAAATGCCACTGGTCACTAACCAACTATATAGAGCTGATATTTAGAACAGGATTTCATGTGTTCAAATTACAGATCTCTATTAATTTAGACTAAATTGATGGTAAAGCCATTAATGTATATAACTATTTTCAACCTGAACACACACATATTTTCAGCTTTTCACCTTCAGCTTTCATACCCCATTTGCCTATTTGTAGGCAGAGACAAAGCAAGAAAAAAGGCCAAAGTTAAGAGTGAATATGCTCCAACAGCATTATGGGAAGAGAGTTGAAATCTGCTGAAATAGGCGAGTAGTTAAGAAACCTGTAAAACCCGAGATCGGACAGAGTGCTCCAACCCACAGGGAGTCAGTGATCCAACCCCAGAATATCCTCCACAGAGCCACTGCAGAAAGAGCCGTACAAGTTACTTGTATGAGAAATTTAGCCTCAGAAAGGGGGCAAAGGGGACATTCTGGTGGGAAGCAAGGGAAGGCAGTTTGGGATGCCAATATATTAGCTGTTCAGTGCCTCTGCTAGTTGTGACCCACCAAAGCTCCCTTGCTTTTCTATTTTTTGAGCTGTAGTTCCAGCTCTTTGATCACTAACCATACACCTGCTGGATAAAATTAAAAACCAGGTTTTAAAGATTAATCTAAAAGAGAAAAAAAAGCTTTTGAAGTCCTTCTCCAAGGGGCAAAAGTACAATATGCAGGCCCAGTTTTCACTGAGGCATGTTCTTGCAATGTTAACAATAGCTTATTGCAAAGTCAAACAGTTCATTGAATTGTCAGAATCTTAACTTGATCAAACTTAAAAACAAGTTTAACTAATTTTAATTTTTTCATGTTATTTGTTTAGAGTTCTGTTTTAATTGGTATTATCACTGTTAGCCAACTGGAATGTCATTCTTGGTGGAAAAGCAGGATATAAATTTAATCAGTAAATGGAACCTACCAATATGCTATATAGGCTATAGCAAACAATTTCCCATTTCCCACTCAAATCAGTACAATATCACATGTTCCCTCCTACTTTATTAAATCAAGAACATAAAGAACATGAGAATAATATGGTTAAGAGAATTTTTTTCAATTTTTTTTGAAAAATAAGAGAAAAATGGTTCACCATGAAGATCTCCCCTGCCAATCCTCAAAGCATAACATTTCCTTTTGCTTTTTAATTATTTTCTTTGCTTAAAAACTCCCCCTGCCTTAGCTGCAAAACTTCTATTAAGATTGTACAATAGACTGATTTTGCCTATGAATGTATTAAACATCTAACATTTCCAGGACCAGTCTTCACTAAATTGATGCCCACCAGATGTTTAGGACTTCATCTCCTATCAGCCTCAATGGTGCCAATTTTCAGGAATGCTTGGAGTTGCCATCCAAAAACCTGTAGGACCTTACATCAACTGCCATGGATTACAAATATATGGAAACTGTAAATGCTGTATGAGTACATCAACATCATAATTCCAACCATAACTCAAACATACCTTTAGACGACTAGAATCCAGCCTGAGAGCAGAGAGCAGTGGATTGAAGCATTCAAACTCTGCCAATACATGGCTGCAAGATTCAGGTATAACTGGCATAGACATCATCGGTTTCAGTTACAAGGGACTCCTACAAGTCAGTTACTGCTTCATATTCACTCCCACCTATAGGAATTAAATATAAAATACGATTCCTTCACTGCTTCAAGTAAAAGTTGGTTTCCTAAATATTCATTTCTGCTTTTATTACACAGGATCTAGCATTGCTAATATATCCATGAAAGACCAACAACATTCTTGCCTATATGCAGCTACTTTTGTTCCATTAGCTGCATGAAGAACACCTGACAGCAGAAACAGCTGTGTCCTCCATGTCCACTCAATGTTATCTTGTCTACTTCTAAATCTAATCTGGTGGTCCGGTTACTATTTGTTGAAGCCATCACCGACATCAGTGAGGAAGAAAGTCAGCTCCATCAAGTTCCTTCTTATGAGGATTTCAACTTCCATAAGCCAGCAGCTTGGACTAGTCTTATCCAAATCTGTTTGCATGAGTGAAAAACAGGTGCTTTCAGGTGTAAACTGAGGTAAATCTGTTTCTTTGTTCAAGGCAGAAATACTTATAGAAGTTTGCCCTGGCTCAGACTGTAAACAATCAACATGTTTGTGAGCTGCTTTCTGGTACATAAACTGCTTTGAACATTTTTTATGACCAGCAGCATATATTCTATATAGATCAACTTTCTCTCTTTGATAAATAATTTAAGTATTGCTTCTTGC
This sequence comes from Varanus komodoensis, assembly GCF_004798865.1. Classification (NCBI taxonomy): domain Eukaryota; kingdom Metazoa; phylum Chordata; class Lepidosauria; order Squamata; family Varanidae; genus Varanus; species Varanus komodoensis. The sequence continues at coordinate 10,734,526 of NW_025335468.1, read as the reverse complement.
TGATTGTCAAAACATGTCTTAGTAGTGCTCAAAAATATTTTCCATTGTGGTTGGCTTCTTAAGCTACCTAACTGAAAATAGTTCATTTTCTTAAAAGAGGAACATATTGGCTACAAAAACCCCCTTACAATGTTAAAGTTGCTAGAGAAAAAGGATGTGCAAAATAGTTCCTTATTTAGGCTGCTTTTGTAGCTTGTGTTCAGCGAAGAACTAAGAAGCAAGAACATTCAAATCTTAACACAAGCACACACAAATTTAGCAGGCCACAGTAGCTAGACGAAATTTTTGCTTGCTACTAATCTTGGTGCAAGGATAAAATCTTGACTCCACCAAGAGTACCTCAAAGACCTGAGCACAACAGTAAAGGGCCAGTCTTTGCCTTCCTTGCAATATTCAGCTTAGCTGTTACTGTATATAGTTTTTCAACTTGTTAGCAACCATTAATTCTTAGTGTATTGAAAAGAAGTGTGCAAATTTAATAAAGATTTATCCTAAGATTCAAGATAGGTTAAGGAAACAACCTATTCTTGCTGCTTTCCAACAAGATCTGGTCAATCACAAAATAGTAGAGTTGGAAAAGGCCAGAATTAACCAACCTTTCTCCAAGCTGGGGGAGGGTGTGATTTCTGAACCTTTGCCATCACATAAGAACCATATCCAGCGAGAAATGTGCTTCCAGTTCTTTTCTTACAGTTACTTTTTCAGATCAAAGGCACAAAAGCAGGCTGAATAAGTTTGAATTTCCTTACATCCCTCATTAGATAATAGTGACATGAAGTGTCTTATCTCCTACAGCGATCTCTAAAAGGATTTCTAGCCCAGAGCAGTCTCAAAAGGACTGCTCCAGAGATGCGACTGATACAGAAAAAAAGCGAACTGCACTTTGGTTTAAGTTTAAAGACAGGCTTGCACTACAATTTGGGGATGGCTAAGTGTCTTGGTCAAATAAGGAATTGTCTCCTCTTTATATCGTGTATACATCACGACCAGAATTTCAATCTACGGAGTAATAAACAATAGCGTAAGATAAAGTGTGCATGAGACAGGGAACAACTTCAGTTATATACAACCAAGCTGCAAGAGCAAGCCCATGAAGAGGACTCCTGCATACCCAACACAAATTCTCAACCGAAGTAGCGGTACCTTAAAAGAAGTTCTTCCAACCCACACCCAAACAATGCCGAATATAGTTTTCGGCCGGTTGCAGGCTCTCCGTTCTTAAATCGCCTCGGTACAGAAAAATGAAGCAAAGGGAGGGTGCGGCACCCTCGCAATTTGCGCGGCCTCTCCGCTCACTCCCACTCTCGGCCGAAGACTAGCCCAGCGACAGCCGCCCCACTCCGCCCCTGAAGGCACCCAGGCAGCGCGTGACTGCACCTCGCGCCGGCCTCTCCGCGTGCTTCCACTCCGGCGCGCCCGCCCCCCGCGAGATTGACACGCTGTCACGTCACCCCGCAGCCGCCCCCTTCTCGCACTCCGTCACGTGACGAAGGCGCGCACTCTTCTCCCCTCCCCTCGCTCCCCCCTCCTTCGGACCGTTGCTCAGGCAAGATCCCCCTCCCCCCCCAGCGCGGCGCTGACGACGACGACCTAGAACGGATCCGGGCCCGTCTGAGATACCGAAAGAAGAACGGATGGGGAAAAAAAGAAGCGAAGTCGCCCGCTGTACCGGACTCGTAAGGAACAGTCTCGTAAGGAATGAGGCAGGCGCAGCCGTGTTGTTATTGTACCGTCACCCTCCCCCCCACTTTTTTTCCCCAGGACACTGTCATGGCGGCGGCGATGCAAGCAGGCCTTCACGTGACCTGGAAAGGGCCCTGGCGACTGACAGGTTTCATCACGTGAGCAGGTAAGTGTCATGGCCGTGGTATTAGCTTCTTCTGTCACGTGACGTGGTCTTGCTCCTGGTGTGGGTTAGCTTTCTGTTTCCGGTCACGTGCTCCTCTGCCGAGCTGCCTGGCCGCCCCATGGCCCGGGAGGAGGCGGCGGCAACGGCGGCTAGGAGTTCTTTGCGCTGTGAGCGAGGAGGCGTTTGGGCTTCGGTGCCCTGGTTCTTTTGAAGAGAGCGTGTCTGTATCTCCTGCAGGAACAAGAGGAACTAGTAGTAACACCCCGGGCTCTCCGGAGCTGTGCTCACGGTAGGGAGCGTATCTGGACTCAGTGGTTCCGGGGCGGGAGGCCCGTCTCGCTTATTTCCACTGGGGCGGGGAAGCGAGGTGAGACTGGATGGGGTTTTTCTTTCTCATTGCTAATGCGTTAGACTCCCTGTGGTGCATGGGATTGGGCGGGGTGTGCATTATAGGCACCTGGAAGATACAGTATGAATCTAGTTTGACAAGGTGAGGGAGCACGTTTTTCTTAAGCGTCTCACTTTCCATCTCTGAATAGTTTTCGCTTTTCATCTGAGTATTATTTTTCTTTTGTCCTGCTTTATATTGTAGACAATACCCTTGTAGACCTCTACAAGGAAGTAGAGGCTTCTTGACTAGCTTGTTTGCTTTCTCATTCTTCTTTTTTTCTGGCCCTTCGTCAAGAACTGTGTCAATTGTAGCATAAGTAAAAGGAAAGGGTCGGTTAATGAATTGATAGGGTGATGTGTTGATGGTTAAGGGATTTGAGACCTAGACCCTGAAACTGTAGAGCATAATCTTGGGGATGAACAGACTAGTGTTCTGACAAATATATTTGAGAAGTATACTTGCATTTTATTTTCATGGTTGTGCAGTGCAAAGTATAAAATTAACGAAAGAAAACCAGTGTTTCCAGAAAAAACAGTTGCCTTTGGTGGCTGTATTACCAGATACTTCAGCATTTATCAGGTAAGTAGCTAATAAACTTCCCATTTAAAGAAAAATCATGGAGGAAAACATACATCCTTCTTTGATCTTCTTAAAGTATATTTGGCAAATGAGGGATCAGTACTTCTGTTTGCTAGGTTTTTTGGTAGAGGTTGCTTGAGGAGAAGTATTGTGAGATTATATGCACCCCAACTGGGTTCCCTCATTTATGTGAGGAATGGTTTAATAGAGTAGGGACAGAATTTTGTAGAGAAGGACATGGGTGCTAAGGAATATAGGATGATGCATCATTTTTAAATCCTTGTATTTTGCTGTGTGAATCACTGTTGCAAAAGTCAGTTCATGCATTCTCCCCCAAAAGCATGTTTGCGGGCGGGGGGCGGGGAGCAAACTTTTTGTAGGCTTTCAAGAGATCTGGAGATTATAACAGAATTGAAATATAAGATTTTGTCAGTTTTGGGATTTGGGAATAATTCATCTCAATAATGCAAACAATCGATCTTAATGTATAGTACATTTATTCAAAATGTACAATATTTTTAGTTCATCTATAAACAAAAGTTATCTGGATTAAACAATAAAAGAGTAAAAGTAGTATGCAAGAAAAGCAATAATTGGCCTAGAAAATAATATGCAGAGAAGCCCAGAGATCTTCACCCACTGGGTGGTATAGAAATGTAATAAGTGCATAAATATAGAATTTGCAAAAATAGTTATTTTAGTACAGTACTCTACAAGAAAATACTGTAAAATCTGTATCTAAAATGCCCAGGAGAAGGGGAAACTATTTGATTGGCACCAAATAATATAGGCAGTAAGCTAGTCTCCTGGGGGAGAGATTCCATAACAGGGTGCTACAGCTATGAAGACTCTTGTGTCTAACCACTCATCTGACTTAAACTCCAGTGATCTTAGTGAATAACCATTAAAGCAGCTTTCAGCCTACTGGCTGACACATTAATAGGTAATATAGTTTAATGCTTCTAAAGAGCACCATAATTTCCATAAGCTCCAGCCTGCACTGTCTCTGTTCAGGGATTATGGGAGAAGTTGCCCAAGCCATTCTGAAGGACGTAGGTTGCCTACTGCCCTTTATAGCTTTGTGACCTAAAGCCTGGAGGGGGGTGGGGGCTTTTTTGTTTGCTTGTTGCCAAAACTTGCATTGAAGCAATCTTACATTGGCCAAAGATTGTACCTAAGGGTACAATCCAGTGTCCTCTATACTTAAAGCTTGAAGGCTAATGTGCATCTAGTATATGGCATGGGGTGCTAGGGCAATTTCTGCCACTCTACACCCTACATTTCATCTAGTTAGCCATTTTTTGACCATCTAGATGAAGCTCTGCAGAGTGAGAAGGAAAGAAATTGGGGTGCTGTTTGGCTGTATCAGCCCTGCCTCATCCTCACCCCGTGCACCCCCTGAGACTGATTTCAAGTCTCACTCAGGCATCCAGCATGGGTCTTTCTACTCCAGCAGCAAGGGTGGGTGGTGCATAGGTTCCAAGTTGGGAGTCGCAGTCCAGAGTTCCCATGGGTGGAGCTCCAAATAATCTTGTGTCTCCACAGACAATTTTGGGGGGCCTAAGGACCAAGGTGGATAAAAAACAATGATTTTTTAAAAATTAAAAATCAGATTTTTTTATTTAAATCAGATTTTTTTGGATAAAATGCTTTTTGAGGAAATATCTAAAGATAGTTTCTTATTTAAGATACATGCTAGTCCAAAGGTTATTCATCATGAAATAAAGTTCTGTTCTTAATTATATAGCACGAGGCTGTATTTTTATGCAGTTTTTAATTTTTTTGTTAATTAATCCATTAATCCATTCACAATATCATGCTCTTCCAGAGGTTTCTGTAAGATTACTGGGCAATTTTTCTATCTAGAAGATATCACAGATGCTCGGTTTTGCAGAAAGCTGTGAATTTGTGCCTGCAGAGATCACATACCTCCTCTTCACAGCAATAATGTTTTAAAGTAAACATACAGAGTTGAGAAAAAGACCTTAATCCAATTGTTCCTTTGCAAATCTATGTACACAGAGTCAATCCCTTACCTCTTGAGCTTTTAAAAAAATGATTAGAAAAAGATTGTTGGAGTAGAATAGATCTGCCCAAGAACTGTGATGAGGGAGGGGCAGTAAAAAATAAAAGTGAACCCTTTTGAATGGAATAGTCCAAGTCTTTATCTCTTTGTGTCTAGCCTGAGGTTTATCATATTATTCTTTTCCGGGAGGAGAAAACCTATACTGGTGGCAGGCTGTAAAAGAGACCCAGTTTGGGAATATTTTAATGAAGTTCCTCTACCTATGGGTGAGACAGACGTGTATGCAAATTGTGTAGAAAACCAGGATTTAAATGTAGTCTTATTGATAAGTTATTTAAATCATGATTTATATCAAATCTACCCTGCTGAGGACACAGTCCCATGTGGCTGCCCATAAACTTCTGAACTCAGAAGGTGAACACAGGAAGAACTCAGCTGGATGCCCATAAAGATGATCCCTGCGTGCCCCTTTCCCCCAAAAACAATTTCAGTCATCTGAATGTTTCCTTTCTCCCCAAAAACAGAAGGAGGAGCCTGAGGCACTGCCTGGATTTGGCGAAAGCTGGCATCACCTCTCCCTTTCCTTCCCATCAGAACACCCGCCCTCCAGCTTCTGTCCCTAGGAGTCTTCAGGGCTCCAGGGCCTCAGTAGGTGCTGAAAGAACCATACCAACTTAGAGAGTGCAGAGAATCTCTTCATAGGCAGAGTCCCCTCTGCAACCTTTAAAGATTGTTCTGAGGTTATAGCAGGGGCTTTGCTTTTTCCTGTGGCTTGACAGCGCTTTTTCCTATGGGTAATCCAACAGTGACTACCAGCCAAAGGATTTTTCCTAACAGGTTTTCATAAATCTCCACTGAAGTCTTACGATATAAAGAAAGTAATCTAAAATATTTCTTTCTCAAACTATGGTAGAAAATGTTTTCTTTTTACTGTCACAGTGAATTGAAATCATTAGCAAAAAGGGAATTTTGGTGTATTTGTAATGCTGATAATTTCTTCTTGAGGCCAATGATGTCCTGCTTTGTGACCAAATGGCCCTGTCCAACCCTTTGATTCATAATGTATTTTCCATTGTTGAGCTAATGTAAAACTGTCCATGTGGAATAACAAAGTTTAGGAAATGGAGTAGCGATAGTGACAGGAATGCATATAACACCAATTGGCCTGAGCCTTTGATATTTTGAGTGTGTCAGTTGCAGAACCAAACTTTGCTTCTCCTATTGAGTGAATCCCATAATTGGAATTCTGTTCCAGAAAGGAGGGGGAGATGATTTTTAGTAATGTCCTGCTGCTCTGCATTGGATGAGCGTAGGGTTTTGCAAACATTGCATTAGGATTGTGCTGTAACCTTTTAGAGAAGTAAACACACACACACACACACACATCCTGCACAAAATGATAACCTTGATGGGATATTCAAATTGGGCAAAGTGACCTTGGGAAATCTTTTGTTGAAGACTTACGTTAAGAAAACATAAAACTTGGGTTAGCTATTTAAAATTGTCTTTTCATTCAGCCATTCAAACATTTTCATTTGCCTTTAAGAAGTTTTATTGTTTGGTTTTTCAAGGTAAAATAATGCTATCATAATTTGCCTGTAGAAATGTTTGATGAAAGACTGAAAAATGAATATCTGCAATCATTCATTTTACTTTAAAGCCAGTTTGGGAACTTCACTTGATCCTCTGCATGGGGCTGCCTACTTGTTTTTTGATTCAGTTAAAGTGGTGATTCTAATCTTTCAGTTTCTGAATGGTGCAGGGCCTGGTTATTTCAGGAACCATCTACACTCATGTGAGCTTCCATCTAAGGATACTATCCAACTCAACACAAGTGCTAACATAAATTACATTGTGCTAGTGGAAGTCACCCCTAGGACAATGTCAATATGATTTAGTGGTATGACTGGTTTTCCATGGAAACATTATGCCAGTAAGCACTATTGGCTTTGTGCTTGGGATGACTTTGTACAGTGTAGTTCATGTTAATGCTAGCCTCATATTGGATACTTTGAAGATAAAAGCATCTTTAAAACCAACAGCCCCTTGTCGAGCTTTCTGTCTCTACAGAATATGTCATCAACTCTATCTGTGTTTATATTTGATTGTTATGTATTTCCCTGCCTGTGCTGCACCTGAAGCAGGCAGTGAAATGAAGCAGGGTAGAAAAATGCAAGTTATGATGACACCAGGGCATCAGTAAGTTTTTTTTATGCATTCCAGAATGAAAGGGTGGAATTGACATGGGGCTTCCACTTTTTGCAACATCCTTGTTGTAATCTGCAGTTAACTGGGTAATCAGCTTTAGTTCAGAGAACAAAGAAATTGGTTCATCTTTCTTTTAGAGGTATGTAGAATTGGACCATATGTCCTTACAAAATATTTGCAGATGTACATTGTATCTTAAGCATGTTTCTGTGGCATCATGGCCTCAAATGCAAAGAAATCACCTTTCCCCTACATTTGAACATTTGCAGCTTTATTGATTTTTATCACTGGACCTTCCAGAAAATAAACTTGGCAGAGGTTTAGGGGTTTTCTAAATAGTTATTGAATGCTGCAACAATGTAGATTTTCACAATCCCAGCAGATTCAGCACCTTAATTCGTATTAAATCTTCCCATAACATCCATCCAGAATTACAGGAGTCAGAGTTATTATAATAAAGTAGTTAAGTCCAACAAAACTTTCATATTCCTGAAGTTTAACTATATAGTACCATCAACCAATATTTATAGCATTAAACGTATCGAACACAAAGAGATATCTTTCATTGTTTCATAAACTCTATTAACTGTTCATGTTTCTGCAATTAAGGTGTTACTCGAAAATCCCTGTGAATGGTATAAATACTGACTGTGTTTATAAAGCCCAATAAGAATAAAATTATGAACAATCACGATTATTAAGTGATCATTAGTAAGCTCAGCATAATACTGTTAAAATAAATATTGAAATAAAGAAAGGAATTAGAAACTATTTGGATTAAAAACCCTATTTGAAGGCATGGATTGATGGGATAATACATATATCAGTAGAGTCAGTGATTGATCCAAAGTTATTCAATGAGATTTGTGGTCAGGTAGGAACTAGTGACCAGATATCCTCAGTCTGACACTCCTAACCACTATGTCACCAGATCTCAGACCTGGATGCTCACTTTTTTGCATTCAGAATCTGAAAATGCCATTTGTCAGCTCTGTCTTAGTGTGGAGGCTAGCTATTTTGTCTGTCCTTTATATAGTTCAGAAAGCATGATCCTCAAATAGCAATGAAACATTCTTTTCTTGGATATAAATCATACAGAAGAAACACCCCACCAGTATCAAGAAAGTGTATGTTTGTCCTGCTCTTAAAGTAGCATCTGACTTTCCAACTTGATGTTATTCGAAAGGGAAAAGGGGGTGGATAAAAAAAAAATGGGGAGCTGGTCAGTTCTGGTGTTCCTAGATTATGCCCATGTTTATTCAAATTGTTCACTTCCAGTTATTAACTTGATTAAAAGACAAAAAATATTAACTTAATAACAGGCTTCTCATAAGAATTATCAAACACATTGTCACAAGTCACTTCTGTTCGCTAATGGGAAATGCTATATTAAAACTTAACTTTAATATATTAACTTTTAACTTTTAAAAACTTTTAAAACTTAGGAAGCAAGTTTGAATACTACCCATTTAAAAAAAAAATAAAAGAATACTGCATTGCTTTTTTAATGCAGGATCCTACAGCCACAATGGCAACATCTTCTGAAGAAGTTCTACTAGTAGTAAAGAAGGTGCGTCAAAAGAAACAAGATGGGGCTCTTTATCTTATGGCTGAAAGAATAGCCTGGGCACCTGAGGGAAAAGATCGATTCACAATCAGCCATATGTATGCAGACATAAAATGTAAGTAAAAACTCTCTAGTGAATGCCTAATACCTATCTCATCATGCCACTTTCATCGAGTACTGAAACATACAAGAAAGACAGGATCCCAGTCAAAGAAAGTTAAAACCTTATTAAATACTGAGCTCCTTTGTATATCAGTTTATGCATATTGGCCAGTGTTTCATAATACGATGTCTACTCCATCTACTTCCCTTGGCACCCAGATCAACTCTGCTCCAAACCTTTGCAAATTGCGCAGTAACTTGGGGTGGGGAGCTGCAGTGGGAAGGGAAAATCTGATCCACCCATAGTGCCTGTTGACTGGTTGGCAGACAACATTGGATTTCACAGTGGATTATCTCCAGGTGGTTATGAATTAAAATAAATTAGACTGGGGTGTCAGATAATCTTTTGTGGCAGTATATGTTATGTTGAGGAGTTGGAGTGAGGGTAGAACAAATGAGCCATTTTACTCAGATCAAGCTCAATGCAAATTTACCATTTATCTGTCTTGAGCAAGTATAAGCAGTTTGGGGCCTGTAAGGCACCAGAGTGTGACCAGCTCTTTCCTTGGCATGAGCCAAGGTCTCTAGTTAGCACTCCCCTTGGCTGGTGGTGGATCAGTTTTTGTGAGTGCTGAAAACTGAAATCAATTTCTGTTGGTACTGAAACCTGTTGATTTAAAGGAGCTGATTAGTGAAAGGATGGGCAGAAATGAATTTCCAGATGTTCTGGACTTTGGATTCAATGATTAAGAATGCTGAGGGGTGAAGTTCAAAACTTTTTGCATTTTTAATGCAACCTGAGTTAGAGTGTTAGGATTCAGGCCCCCATCTCTGCTTTGTATTCATGCTTCTGGCAGGATACATGTGCTTTGCCATGCCCCCACTGCAGCTGTTTTGTCATGGTGCTGACAACAGTTTATCAAATGGCCAAATTTCTGTTCTGTAAGCCATGGGCGGCACTTGTGAAAAATAATTGGTAGTGCTTATATGAGCAGTTTCCAGCACTGGACTCTCCAGTGCTTGTGGAATTATATGCAATTATGAAGATGGACTATAACTCGATAAGAGTCTATGACTTATGTGAATAGGGGACTAGAATAAGTTAAATACGATCCACAGACTTTCCCCTAGGGCAGTGATGGCAAACCTTTTAGAGGCCGAGTGCCCAAACTGCAACCCAGAACCCACTTATTTATCACAAAGTGCCAGCAATGCAGATTCAAATATGCCAGGGGGACAGCACAATATTAAAAGAATCTCAGTCTCTTAATTAGAACATCTGTTTACTAAATCTTAGATATTAAATTTCAATTTTTCTTAAGAAAACTCGAAGCTAAAATCTTGTGTTAATAAAAATGAATGTATTAAAACTCACAGACAATCCAAGCAAATATATATATATATATCTCCTTGGCAGTGCACTGACCGGCCATTCAAAAGCCCAGACGAGTCACGGCTTGTGATGTCATCGCCTGGCGTCGCTACTCCTTTCTGAGCATGCGCATGGCCCCTGTGTGCACTGTTATCTGATGCTTGGCTGCTGGAGCTATGCTGGGGTGACTCTGCTCGTGTGCCGACAGAGAGGGCTCTGCGTGCCCACTGCGGCACACATGCCATAGGTTTGCCACCACTGCCCTAGGGTGATTTTAGGCAGAATTATTAGGAAAGCCATCTGTCTAACCAGTGTCCATCAGGGTTGATTTTTGATTATGTGAACTGTGCATTTATTGAATCACAGTGTTCAGTATTACCGTGTTTCCCCGAAAATAAGACACTGTCTTATATTTTTTCTGGCTCACAAAAACACACTAGGTCTTATTTTCGGGGAAACACAGTAATCTGCTCACCATTTTTGGACCAATCGGAGATTCAACTTCTCTTTGCAGTAAGCTGTATTCTTGCCACACGAGTCCTCTATGATTCTTTTCTTGTACTCGATGGAATAGTTCTTTCTTTTTGCACTCGTCTGGAGGTCAAAATAATATTCTGGTTAAATCTACCATTAAATATTGTACCATACCATAATACCATAATATTGTACAGGTCGAAGACTGTACAATAGGAGTGAATGGCAGGAGTGATTGGCAAAGTGAATGGCAAAGTTAAGACTAGGGTGATCAGGGCAATCAGGGGTGCCATACCTTCCCAAGAGCAATTTGGTAACCAATTGCTGGCCAGAATGAGCGATGTGTGTTTTCACTATCGGCTCCTCACAGGCGGAGGGCATTTGGTATCACTCCACCTGTGACAGGTGCGAGCACTATAGAGGAAGCATTGACTCATGCAGCTCCGCTCCTTCCACTGCCTGGCTTCTCTATAGCGCCAACTCCTGTGGGCAGGTGCCAGGTGCTGACTGAAAAGTTTTTTGTTAATTATCAGTAAGGGAAAAGGGTTTTGTTAATCATCAGTAACCATCATCAATAATCAACTGCCACATCCCCTGCAACACTCTTTATTAGCTCTCTGTACCACGGAGGGAGCAGAGCCGCATAAGCCGGCTCCTGTCACAGGTGGAGTACATTTGGTATCACTCCGCCTGTGACAGGAGTTGGCGCTATAGAGGAAGCATCGGCTTATGTGGCTCTGCTTGCTCCACAGGGAGCGGAGGGAGCAGAGCTGCATAAACCTGTTTCCTCCGCACAGTGCATTAAGTTAAAGTTAAGTTAAAAATAAAGTTTAAAAAGGCTCTTTATGTTCCCCACTAGCCCTGGGAATAAACGCAGCTAGGTCTTATTTTTGGGGTAGGTCTTTTATTTTAGCAAGTACCAAAAATAGTACTAGGTCTTATTTTCAGGATAGGTCTTATTTTCGGGGAAGCACGGTACTTTCAACAAATTAAAGCTGTTACAATGTAAGTCAAAAAACAATGCAGTAAAAACAAGAGGCAGTTTTAAGGCAGTTACTTTATTGTTACACATGAGTAGTTTTTTGGGGAACTTCTGTTGTGTAAATTACTTTCTTTAAATATAGGTCAGAAAATCAGTCCTGAAGGAAAAGCTAAGATTCAGCTTCAGTTGGTACTGCATGCAGGAGATACAACCAACTTCCATTTCTCTAATGAAAGTACCGCAGTAAAAGAGAGAGATGCAGTAAAGGATCTTCTTCAGCAGCTATTACCCAAGTTCAAGAGGAAAGCCAATAAAGAACTTGAGGAAAAAAACAGGTAAGATGGCTAATGAAAAATAATGTTCATACCATCTAATGTCTGTTCTTAGTTTGTTGAAGTTGTTCTGCAGAAATGCCAAGAGTGTTATAGTTAAAACATTGGGGTTCCTGTCTCTAATTGTTTTCCAGAAGCATAGTTGCTTCACTAATGGCATAGGACATATATCTCTTTGACATGGAAGAGATGAAACTGGTCTCTGTAGTTAGAGACACATTGCTGTTCATTGATTCTGCAATGTAGAGTATACTAGCTTTTATTGAATCAGGTTTCATTGGTTTAGTAAAAACATAATATTATATCTTGAGTATCTGGGCTTGCAGTATCACATCAACTCTGTAGTGAAATTCTTCTGAAAGGCTTCCACTTAAGCCATCTATTTTTAGGAAACCCTTAAGAAGCACATAGAAGGTCAGTATAATGGATATTCAAAAATTGCTTGGTAACAGTGGCGAAAAAAAAAAGGTTGCAGACCTATAACCTGGAAGAAAGTCCCATTGAACTCTTTAGTTGACTTGTATAGTATTACAATTTAATTGTGTTTTTGTTGATATGAAACTGAAGAATACATTTAGAAACCATGTGTCAAATTTGAAACCCTGGTGTGTCCCCTCCTGGTTTACTCAAACCATAGGGAAGAGAAACACAGGAGCAAATTGCTTGTTCCTGGTCCTTCAAACTGGAAGTCAGAAATGCAACACAACATAGCAAGTATAAATTCTCATTTATACTTCATAGCAGCTAAGTTTGGAACAGATGTTAGGCAAACAATTCTAGAGATTTGTTTTAAAGCTCAAAACTATTTCAGAATTTGAAATGGTAGAAAGCAGTTATTTTGTAAAATAAATAAGCAGAATTCATCACTGCATTAATTCATTAAATTGCCTGTAGGTGACAGTTGGTTAAGAAGAGAAAAAAGTAGTATTCCTGAGACATAATATTATTATCCCCTCAGTGTTTCATATCTTCAGAACCAGAAGCTGTAATCTTAAATGTACTTGCTAAGGAGCAAGACCAATAAAACTCTACAGTTGATGTGCTAAGGATTGTGCTGCATTCTTAGGATTCCTAAGTGATATGAGGGAAATGTAGTTTCCTTCATTCTTAGACTATTTTATCATACATAATCTGGGTTCACACAACACAGCAACCCACACTCAGGGTTGAGAATGAGTTGAACTACAAGTGCATTGTGTAAACCCAGCTGTCCTTTAAAAAAAAAAAAAACTTTAACTGCAACCAACCCATGAAGATGACCCAAAGTTTATTTTGGGTTGTGAAATCTGTGTTGTTCTTGTTTAAGAAACAGCTGGGTGCACACAACATACCAATCAATGGTTCCATGTCAACCTGCACACAACCCTGATTGTAGGATGTTGTGTTTTATGAACATAATTGATACTTTGAGTTATATCCAGTGATTTGCTACCAAAAACATCGCAATAATTTCTGTTGTTCCACCATCATGTCCAACTACTATCAGAACTAGCACAATTAATGCAAACACCACCAGTTTTAATAAAGTTGTAATGGCTTGTGCATCATTCTGCACAACTGGAATCAAACTGCTGGATTTGACACTTGCACAGACATGACACGAACTTCTACAAGTAGAAATTTTGTTCTAGTAGTTGACACTACTGGATATCATCTCAATTTTGAAAAAAGTTAGTGACTTGTTTAACTCCTTTAGTACCCAAAATATTGTCATTGCTGTTATCTTATAAATTGCACAGAAACTCTAGTTCCTAGAGACCAATTCAATGTTTGAATCTGTCTGTAAAATTCTCTTCCCAGAATGCTTCAGGAAGATCCTCTTTTGTTCCAACTTTATAAAGACCTTGTTGTGAGTCAAGTGATCAGTGCTGAGGAATTCTGGTCCAACCGTCTAAGCATAAATGCCATGGATAATGCTACAGTAACTAATAAGCAGGAAGTGGGCATTTCAGCTGCTTTTCTGGTATGTTACATGTATGGTTTTACTTATACATATTTTACTTATTCTAGGTACATGCATGGCTTTTGATAGGAAAAACTTTTTCACATGGAATTTTACTTGAATTGCAACTAGAGTCTAAGCCACAATTGTTAGTCTTCTGAAGTGAGTGTAGCTAGTGCAAAAACAGTTTTGCTTTTAAATTCTACTATAATTAAAATCCTGCTATATTGAAATACATATTTCATGCACAACAGTATATACATACATAGGATCTCATGTGAATGTGCACAAACACATGTATTGTCATAAACTACATGTTATTGAACTGTGGGTGCCTGTTATGTTTTAGCCAAGGTGGAAAAACTATGGCTTGGATTCCAAAAGTTTGATGCATATGTCTGTGCAGTTCTTTGTGCATACAGAGGTTCTTTTAATATCTTTTGTCAGCTAGTGTTTCATTCTTCATTGAAACACAGTCCATTAAGTTTTCATATTTCAGGTGCAAAAGTTTTGGGAAGAACTGTGGCACAGTATGTATGAGTCTTATGTCAAAGGCACATCAGAATTTCCTCGCTTCATTAACTGCGTTTGCATGACATGGCAACCCATTGTAGATAACTAGCTTTTGGGCAACAAGCCGCTTTGACAACCTGTTTAAGCACAGTGATGATCCTGAGGTACCCCCTTCCCACTTTTAAATGGCTCTGAGAAGGAGCAATGAAAAGGGAGTGAACTTTAATTCTTTCCTTTCTAGACTAGATGGACACTTAGGAATTGTCCCAAAGTTGTTGAGCATTGAGAAGTGTCAGTGTAACATTTAAAACTCAGTGAATTATCTTGCTGAGGGGGGAATCTACAGGCTACCCCCTTTTGGTGCACTTAGCTTTGCAGTATTTTTCCCCAATTTGTAAGTTGTTCTGGTTGACATCTTGACAGTTAAAAGCTGTCAACTCTATTCTCTTACCTTATTATTCTGTTACAGTTTGACAACTGTAGCTGATGAGGTGGTAGACCAATTGAGACTGCATATATTTTTGACAGCTGCAAGTGTGCATTTGTGTAATTTCAAAAGACCATAACATTATGAAGGCATTTGCTCACCCCCCCCCCATTTTTTAAGGTTAACATGCCAATAAAGTTGCTCCAAAATGCTTCTTGGATGTTGGCAGAGCAACTTTCACTGGTGGCAACATGAGACTTCAAAAAAGGCCGAGGAGAACAAACATAAACAGGGTTGCAATCAGAGTAGGGGGATGATAAGGCAGTTTCTGGTACAGAGCCTCCTGGGATACCAGCTGGAGGACTGGTGGTGAAAAGGGAGGGGAGAATAACCTGAACATCCGTTAGACACACTTTGGGTGGTTCTGCAGACAAGTTACACTGTGTGGCTTATTTACAAGGTAGGTTACTATGTCACACAAACTTGTTGACTCCTTGAGAGAGACAGCAACTAAGAATTTGCTTTAGCTCAAAAAGTAATAGGATTGTTGTACTCATAACATTGGTAGTCTCCAAGCAGGACATAAGAGGAATAGCTCATTTGTTGGGAAAAATCTCTCCACCTTTACTTACAGTATGAACTGATACCAGGCAGGTAAATAATCCACCCACAGTAGTCTTTGCCAAATGCATGAGGAGAAACAGTGTCCGTAGCTGCTAAACCATTTTCAGCTCTCTCCCTGCTACCTTGCACAAGAACATACTAACCCCCCCAGCCCAGGGCAATGAAGTCCACTGAAACCCTTTTTTGAAGTTTGCTCTTAAAGGGGTAATGTAGGCAGAGGGAGAGGTCTCTTCTCTCAACAGCTTCAGACAAGAGTCCAGAGGAGTGGTAGCTGGGCTTTCCCATATAAGAAGCCTTTCTTCCTTTGTATCCTACCTCACTAGCCTTTTGTTTGGGTCTCTGTCCACTTGCCATTTCTTCTCTGCCTCCCCCTCACCTATCTGCTTTATCTAGTGCCTGTCTACTTTTCCTCCTATCTTCCTTCTCCCTCTTCCACACAAGCCTTAAGTGTGTGTTGGCTGGTGCTGTTATTTACATTGTTGCTGTTTGCAGCTGCCCCAGCACAGATAGTCTCAATGAGCTCCATGATAGGGAGGGCTCAGGTTGCCTTGATGATACAGTGTGGGGTCTGACAGTGCCCAGGTAAGAGTAAGCAAGCCCAGCCAGTTCCGCACAAACAAGCACACAAAATCTCCTCTGCACATACAGAACCTCCATCCTACAACTTTCAATATCTTTGAGTACCTATATTGACATTTCTATAGCAGTCTCTAATTCTACCATCTTTCTCTTGTCTTAGACCCTTTATTTTGCAGCAGAACTGCAGGACGTAGAAAATGTTTTTATAAGCAGGGCATCATTATTGTGGATGCCACACCAATTTCTTTAAAAGGAAATAAAAAGAGAATAGTAAAAAAGTCTAACATACTTTTAATGTTCTATGTCATTGATACTTGAAATATATTTGCTATAGGTTTTTCAAGTTCTTGGTATACTTTGTATTGTGTTACATAATCATGACATCAGTAGCTTGTGGTGTCCTTCACCAGCTTTGGCTGGTGTAATTCATTCCCAGAGCAAGGTGACTTCACCACAGTTACCTGTGCCATCATAGCATCCTGACTACAAGATTACTTAATGTGTTGTGTATTGGATTTCCCTTGGAGAACATTGGAAAAATCAACTGATTCAGAATGCAGTGGCTATACTGTTGACTGGGACCTACCACTGTGAACACATTCTGTTCTTCACTTTTCTTCATTAGCTCCCAGATACTCCAAGCTCTATTTAAGATGCCTTTAGTACTTTTTAAGTGCTCAGTGGGCTTGGGCCGTGGTATTTGAAGAACCACCATCCTTGGCCTGAACCTACCCATCAGTTACCATCTTTAGAGGCTTCAGAGATTAGGCAAGTTGTTGCTGAGGACAGAGTCTTCTGCGGTGACAGACACTTTACCAATGGCATGTTGGCTGGCGCTTTTAGCACCAGGTGGAAGTCTGTCCTGTTCTCTTGGCTATTTGATGTTTGATTCTTCCACACCCAGTACTTTAACTAAGTATCTAATATATTTTGTCACATAATTGGTTCTTATACAAATATACTTGATTTTGTAAGCCATTATGTTAGTCAAGAGGAGGAGGGATATTTAATTCAACTGACAATTTTTAATAGTTGTTAATTTCTACACAGCTGAGAAACTAGGAAAGTAGTTTCACACTAAGAACTGGACAAATACCGAACTGTTTGTCTCAAGTAACTCATGCTTAATTTCAAAGAAGAGTCAATTATATAAAATGTAAAGGGAGATCACAATTTATGTAAAAATAATTAACAGCACAATACTCTGGCTGCTAAATGGAGTCTGGGATTATTTTAAGTCCCAGCTCTTATCTCAGAAACTTGCTGTGAGTTGGCACCTGGAGCTCCAAACTCAGAGCACATTCCACCCACCTACACTGGCTCAGTGGTTGCAAGAACAACCTCAGAGATAGACTTTTTGGAGTGGGGTTACTGTGTATGCAGTATCCTGGCAGTGCCTCAGTCTCTTCTCACACTCTTGAGGCACACACTTTAAGGCTGCCTCAGTGGTTTGCATGGTGCAAGGAACATGGAGGCACCCTTCACCTCTCTGCTTCTTCCACCCTACACAGGATGCCTATAATCCTCGAAGTTTGGAGGATCATGGGCCTATGTTTTGGATTGTGCCCTAAAAGAATTAACTATAATACCAATCAAGTATTGTATTCCTTCTAAAATTTCTTACCCATTCAGTTAAGTTTTGAGGTATTCAGCAGTTTATACGAAAGGAAAACGAAGGAACGAAAAAGAAAAAAATCTATTCCAAGTAAGAGAGATAGGTTCATATGGGCTCAGATGAAAGTTGGGGAATATGGATTCCATTAAAATGTCCCGGAAAAATTAAAGAACAGATTTAAAATACCGATGTTTGAGCCTCACAAAATGAATAATTTTCTTTTGAAAAATCCAGAAATGCAGTCTATATACCAAACATCATCATCTAGTGGTGGCTTGCATGGTGGAAATGTGGAAATAGCCTCGTACTTGTGCACCCTCCCTACAATGCTCACAACCTGTCATGAGAACCCAAGCTGCTGCATTTAGGCACTGACATGTTTAAATTCTGCTTCTCAGTATAAATCAGATATGTAGTGCAGGATGATCCAACACTTCGACTCTGTTAGCACACTTTTTAGCATAGGTACTGGTTCCATGTGATAATGACCAAACAATATTTTTTTAAATATTTCTATTTTTTTCTTGCAGGCTGATGTTCGACCTCAAACAGATGGGTGCAATGGCCTGAGATATAATTTGACTTCAGATATCATTGAATCTATATTTAGGACTTATCCAGCAGGTAAATAACCAATGATACTGAATTTTATATTTGCATTTGTAGCATCTCTGCTATCTTTCGAGTTTGCTTTGCACTTTCCAAATTCATTTGGAGGCATTTCCTCTTCAATTAGACCTTTGAATCTTTGCATGTTGGTATATTTGGTCACACTTCTAGTACTGTAGCTATGGGTTAATCCAGATTTTGTGATCTGCAGATGAAAACGTTCTTTGTGCCTATGCAAGATGGTTTATCTATCAGGAGGGGAGCAACCTTTGCTGATTCCTTCCTTCTGCTGCCATCACTTGCACCCTTCAGAAGAGTGCTTTAGGAGCCCCACCCCCACCCCCCCAATATCTGGAGGAGATTTTCAACCAACACACATGGCTGCAACAGAAGGAAATTTGCAAAAGTGACCTTCCACTTTCCTCCGTTGAGTGTCCTCTAAGTTGAATAAATCAAGATTCAATGATGTACTTAACAGTTATATTTCTTATGAAGTTGTTGCTTGTGATTATTAATTCAAGATTATCAAGTGTGAGTACTGGGCAACTGTGCTTGAATTGTTTTATAAGTGAAATACACGCTCCTAAACTGAAGGTTGGAAACTGTCTTAGTGTCTAAAGTTTATTGTGTCTCTCCATGTCATAATCTCACTTCTAAAAGAGAAGAGAGATAAATCAGTGGAGCACAAAAAAGTTCTTTGTGTGCTTTGATCTCTTCTACCTCTTGTATTCCAGCTTGGTTGTAATTTGGAAAGGCAAAGGAATAATTAGTGGTGGTGTGGTACTTAGGGATAATTCCAGTTGAGAAATGGGTCTCTAGAGGAAGTAAGGGAATGAAGATAGAAAGAGGACTTCCCCTGCTCTTCTTCACTCATACTCTTCTCTTCCTTAAACCCCACCAGTTAGTTAAGAAGACTTGGCCTCAGATGACTTCCTTGAGAGGACAAAAAGGAAAGAGGTTTAGCATTCCAATTCTATTAAAAGGGACCTCTGTAAAGGGTTGTTTCCCATCCTAACTATTAGTATCACTAGAGTATTAGAGGCTCTTCTACTGTTAACTTGGCATTAGGTGCAGCAGAAAGGAGTCCGGGATTCCCCTTTCCCTTGACCAACTGGGCAAATTCCCTCCCAGAAATTCCCCGGTCCCTCAATTCCCAGACCAGATGGTGGATTCAGCACAGGACAGCCCAAGTGTGGAGAACAAACAAGTTTATTAAAAGGGTAAAACATAGGGGTGGAGGATGCTAAAACATTACAGCTAAAAGAATAAAACAGGGGAAGGGTGAAAGAAGGAGGGAAGCTGAAGAGCAGCAATTGTACAAGTTACACGTTGCTGCCCACCAAATACCTCCCAGTCCTGGGAGCTTGTTGAACCAGTTGGACCCAAAATAACAAAGCTAACCCTCTTCTGAGCTATACACAGAAACTCTACCTTTGACAGAGTCACAATATGCAAGGTGTCACAGCATTCTTTGACACAGAGGATAGGTCGCAGATAGGAACAAAAGTGTCACTGTACTCTGTCCTTTATCCCTCGCTACCACTGGTCAGGTGACCAGGGAGAGATGGCCCATTTCCCAATCCTTGGAGCCAATTATTTACTTCAGGTGTCAGTTGTTAACAAGCCATTTCCACTATCTAACATTGTTGAGGCCATAATTTCTGATAACACCCAAAATTTATCACAAAAGGAGGAGGGTGACTCCCAAGACCTTGGGCTCCGGAATCCTGCTGAGTTGGCACTAGAATTTATAACATAGTCTCTGTTTTGAAGTTTGGTTCCAGTTCCTGTTTATTTAAAGGCATGTACTTTAAAGTATGTGTCTCACTTGCCAAGTATCCATGGAGCTCTCAGAATCATTAATCTTATATAAATAGCTATAAATCAAGGGCAGAATTAATTTAAATTGCACACTCGAACACATCATATCAGAATTCATTGTTCCCAAGTAATAGATGTGGTCCACTAGTTGTTCTCTGGAACCTTGCAATTGCATCACCCGGTTAGTAGTATTAAATGGCAAATACAGGATGGTGCAAAGAGTTAATCTAGAATGAGGGTTTTTTTGGTTAGAGATAAGACAATTTCTGAGCTAAATTTCTGTTAGTGCGTCCTGCTAGCTGTTGAATGAATATTATACTCTTTGCACTGCTGGTCTAACCATTAGACTCCCTGAGCCAGCTGACGGTATACAGCAGCAGTCCAGTTCCTAGTCTTCTCAACTGTTCGTACTTTTCCGAATCATGATGGTTAATATATTCTTGGCCTGACCTGGCTGGTGTTAACTAGGTGCCTCTCCCAGTAGAGAAGGCAGCAGTGGGAAAGGTCCTTGACAAACTGAGCAAGTGGAGGCAACCCAGGGCATATGGTCCAACAGGCATTGCTCATAGGAGTTCGTGTGCTGCCATGTCAAAGTTTGAGATGGTAGCAAGCAGGTATCAGACAAAGCTGTAAGCAGTGTCAGACAACAGAATTCTTTGTCACATAGCCTGCCCTACCCTCCTTAAGTCTGTCTGCCCTTGGTTGGCAGTAGAGGATGCTGTCCATGTTTTGACATGTTGTACACTTTGTACTCATTATATGCAAATCTGATATGCAGATTAGTGTAAGAGCATTTTAAATAATGAATTTGAAATGGCCCTATAGTTTCTAAGTTTTTATAACTGTTGTGTTTCCAGTGAAACTGAAATATGCAGAAAATGTTCCTCACAATATGACGGAGAAAGAGTTCTGGACGCGATTTTTCCAGTCTCACTATTTCCATAGGGACCGGCTGAATGCAGGATCAAAAGACCTTTTTGCAGAATGTGCCAAAATGGATGAAAAGGGTATGTCATTATTTTGTTTTCTCTGGGTAATCATGCATTGTGTTTTCTAGACTTATTTGTGAGCTTCAAACAACATAAAGAGGAGCTGCTGTTGAAACTTCTAAAATATTTATTGGGAACAGTATGCAGCTCTCCATTTCTTTTGCCTTAGTGCTTGAATTTAGACATTGCGGGTAGATCCCAGAGGCAATGAAATTAATGTAGATAGTAGCACCTTCTGAGCCCAGTTGCAGAGACGAACCATTGTGACTTACTGTGATTCACAAGCACAGGTAGACACAATGGTCTGTTCCAGCATTTCTCCCTACCACAGTTGCTTCTTTGTTGTCTAAACTTGGACAATACAGCCACTCCAGAACAAGAGAACTGCCTAGCAACAGTGACGGTCGCTGCTCTTGCCAAGCAGCTAGCCTGAGAACGTGGCTGTCAGCTGCCCCAGTTTGATGCAGCTGTCAAGATAGGTCCTGGCTCCTCCTACCTCTATCCCCAAAGGTCTTAGAGGCAGAACCTGGGCATTTTCAGCTCCCCTGCACTTTCTTTGCTGCACTTCAGGATGTGAGCCCTGTTTGGGCACCAAAGACTGCTTGATAGCTGTGGCAGGCTGAAGTTGGCTGATGTTTGTCAAAGAGAGAAACCTCATTCCTCTCTACAATATCCCACAGTATACAGCCTGGAGAAATGAGAGGGAAGACAGCAAACCATGATGAGCCCAATTGTCTGGCAGGCTCATTGTGGCTGCTTGCTACTTCAGATGAACTCACTGTGATAATTTACTGTGATTGGTTTCCATGATGTGTGAATCCACCCCTTGTGGTCATGGTGAGGTATCGAGGCTTATTGCAGCCTCATTACTGACCCAGTACCTTTATAATTCGTTATGGAAGTGGTCATGCATAGAGACTTAAACATC
The DNA here is from genome assembly GCF_004798865.1 of Varanus komodoensis. Lineage (NCBI taxonomy): Eukaryota > Metazoa > Chordata > Lepidosauria > Squamata > Varanidae > Varanus > Varanus komodoensis. The sequence goes on along the minus strand of NW_025335468.1, from coordinate 10,712,597 downwards.
ACTGTTTGGTATTGTGCAGGTTTAATTACTGCTCTGCCCTACTTACCAAGCTTATGATTTTACTGAGAGTTCAAAGGGCCTGTCTCAATATGGTATACAGACTTGCAAATGCAAGCTTTAGATTTTTTTCTTCTCCTCCTAGGTTTAAGAACAATAGTGTCTCAAGGAGTGAAAAATCCTTTATTAGATTTAACAGCTTTGGAAGATAAATCCTTAGATGAAGTAAGTACAGGAGATTTAAAATTATAAATGTATAATTGCATAATATATGAATTAGGCATTAGTTCTACTGGTCTGGCACTCTAGTGCCAAGTATATGAGGAGGTACATAGTCCTCGTGACCACGAAAATCTGTAAAAACTGTGAATCCCGGTAGAGTGTGCACTGCTGGTGGATATCTAGCTGATTTTGGGTCAAGATTCCTAGTGCTACATCTTGCAAAGAATGCTAGAGTAAGTGGGTATTTGCCTGATCCTGCAAGGCCCAAGTACTTAAGCAAGTGCCCCTATTTAGACTACGTAAGAGGTCAGTAAACTGCTAAGAGGTTGAATGTATTGGTAGCCTAAAGTAATATCTAGTGTGCTTCTAAAACACAGTCATGAGAGAAATTGCCTATCAGCAATATATTGCATGAGCTTTTGTATTCGGAAAGGGCTTGTTTTTCATATTTCCCTTTGACTCAATTGAAAATTGGGGTGGTTTTCTTGACTGCAACCAATTTCCTGATTACTTGAAAGTAATGAATCATGATTTGGACACTAAAAGCATAATAACTCCCTCAGAAAACCAGGCTTAATTATGTACACTTGAAGAAGGGATGAGTAATTAAAAGTTTGGGATCTGATTTCCTTAAAAGTCATCCTATACATCATTCTTCCCAACCTCACACCCTCCTGATGTGTTGGCTGCGGTTCCTATAATACACAGGTAGTGTGCCATTTCCCTGCTGGCTAGGAATGAGGGAAGTTGTAGCTTGACAGTTCAGGAAAGCATGAGGTCAGAATACTGTAAAGTATTGCGCCTGAGAGGAACTACTGTTGAAAATTCAATTGTTTATTGGGAACAGTGTATAGCTGTCAATTTGTCTTGCCTTGTATGGCAGAGTTTTGACATAGGGAGTGGGTTCCAGAGGCATTTAACCATTCAGTTACATTGCATTGCTTAGCTGAAATATCTCTGCTTTGATGGCTTCAGTCAAGCACAAAACAATGAGTCTCTGTAAGCGACCTAAGTGCATTTGTCACAGCCCCTGCTCTAGACCCCATCATAAAGTCAGTAGACCAGTAATTCTTGCTTACATTTTTTTTTCTCTCATCAACCATGACATAGAATACTCAGACATTTCATATTTGCTTCCTTTTCAGGGTTATGGTATTTCTTTGGCACCTTCCACTTCCAACTCTGCAAAATCAATAAAGGAGAGTAGCAATGCTGCCATTATAAAACGCTTTAACCATCACAGTGCCATGGTTCTTGCAGCTGGCCTCAGGAAACAGTAAGTTTCAGCACAGAACTAGACATGAGAATTCTAGGGCTGTAAGGAAAACCTTCCTGATCATTTAATAAGCTGCAAGGTTGTTCTGATTCTGCAAGGACAGAAGCCCTATTGCACAACATTAAATGTTGCTCATGGTTTATTACATCTAAATGGAGATACAGTCACTATGGCAGGACACAAACCACCTGCTAAACTTCATCACTAGGATACATAATTCTGTTTAAGCTTAACAGGATTTCACAGTGTTTCTATTCTGATAAGCAGTGGTGGATTTCAGCAATTTTTTTTTCCAATTCTGCAAATGCCCATATTTTTTGCACACATGAAACATATAGATGCATTTTAGGTCACATGATTTGCGCAAATGGGATGGCCTTTAAATTTGCCAGACTATTCTGTGCTTGTCAAAGAACTTGTCAGCTCCATCCTCTGCTTCAGTGCTCCCACTCCACCTTTGCTGGGGAAGTACCTGCCCACCAACCCACCCACTCACACCAGTCCATGCGCATATAAGAGTTCTGTCTGTGTGTGCACAGGGATCAGGGGCTTTAATTCTAATCTGAACTCTAATCAAACTTGTGCTGAATGGTTAACAAGAAATTAATACAATGTTGAACTCACGGTTTTCAGAGAAGCACAAAATGATCACTACAGTGAGACCAGCAGTATGGATGGAAATTCCAGGGATTCTGATTTCTTTCAGCCGCCAGTAAAAAAGGTAAAGCTGCCTGTGTATCTTCTAAATGAACAGCATGCAGATTCTGTCCCTTCCTGCAGAATGTAACTGCTACATCCTTATCAAAGCTCTGACTACATCTATCTTCTAGGTAAAGCTGCAAGAGTCCATTGAATATGAAGATTTGGAAAACAACAACAGCATTAAAACTATTGCACTAAACTTAAAGAAATCAGATAGGTATGTTCTGTAGCAAAAATACCATGCTTTGGTTCTTTTATAATAACAGTGAAAACGTTGTTGCTTGAAAAGAGCATTTTTCCCTGCTGGCTTTTTCTGTTCATTTCAGGAAAAAAAATTCTTTTAACTGAAGTATACTGAAGAGTACAGGGCATTCAATTATGTATTGTATGGCAAAAAGTAAAGTTCCTGCCTTCATGCTTAAAACTTACCAGATGCACAGTGGAGAAATAGAGAAAATGAAAAGCTAGAACATCTTTGAGTTGGATCCAGAGGTGCCTTTCTGAATAGTGAAACTTTTTTCCTCTTTTGGAAGGATTGTTTACATTGTCACCAGACATTTTCCCTATGAGGGAAATGAAGCTAAATTCAAATATATTTTTGTTGTTCAAGAGCTGGAATGAGCAAATGCGTAACAACTGCTGGGAGAAGTGTTGTATAACAGTTCAAAATTGTATGTTCTCATCTACAAGAATATGTGGAATAGCACTAGCAACTATTTTTCTTCCACTTAAAAGTCTTTGAACGCAACTCTATTTCTCACTTTCCAAGTTAACTGAAGAAATTTTAAGTTATTGTAATTTTTTCATTGGCCCATGCAATGCTTTATCACTTTTGTTTGTCTGTTAGCATCTTCAGAATGCTAATTTCTCTGGCTGAAATCCTCACAGCTGTGTGAATATAGATTCAAGTACACTGTTTAAAGCAAAAGCCTCCCAGAGCAGCTTACAGATGAATTAATACAGTCCCCTCTGCTGGGTTTACTGTATAAAAGACACAAGACAAAAGGAAAAGGAGATGACTCAGATTAACATACTCTTGAAGTTACTGACCATCTGAAATAGAAACACTTAATCTTGCCTGATGGAGTGATTACAACTGGATGACAGATGAGGAAGAGGCAGAAGGAGCCAGTCTGTCAGGACCATCCTGCTTCCCTTCTCTTCCTCTGCCAAATTCCATTTGCGACCATTTTTTTATCAGCAGTCTTTCATGTTTGCTGGATGCTGCTCCAAGGTGCTGCTGACACACAAGAAGAGCTTGTGGGAAGTGTCACAAGAGACTGTACTGCCTAATATAGCACAGTGCTGTTTTAAGTCCTTTGAATAGATTTTTATCTATTCAAGTGTAAATTTGAATTCTGGGTGTACATACTTTGGACCTGAACCTATATAGAAGTCTGTTTTACAGTCACAGTGGGACCCAATGCTGGCTCAGCAGGAAACTAGCACCACAACTTGAATTGAGGCAAAGTAGTCATTTCCAAAACAGGGTAGGTTAGCCGAATGAACAGAAAAGATCTCCACTGATCTGTCCGGCAACAAGCAGTTCAGCTCAAGGACGTACTAGCTTTCTGGTCTATTGGTGGGTCTCACCACAGCAGCACTGAATAACTGTCTCAGAGTTTAATATTAAATGGCACAAGCACACCTTTTTCAAATGAGTTCAAATTCCAAGCAGCTCTGAGGGATTTTCCAACTGGCATGGGAGGCATTCCTGTTGACACTCAGGTCATTCTGTGGAATACAGAAATGGCCTGAGCAATTGACACGATCGCCCCCAAGTGCCCTCTTCCCTCCTGCAGAGCCCAAATGACTCCTTGGTATATGCCAGAGCTGAGGACAGTGAAGCGAGAGGGAAGACAGCTAGAGCACAGATGGTGGAGAACTCGAAACAAATCCAGCCAAACGTGGCGTAGTACTCATTATCAAGCCTATTCCGTGGCGGTGAAGGCAGCAAGGAAACATTCTTTTGCTGCCAGCATCGTGTCCTCATTGTGTTGCCCAGCAGAGCTATTCTGTGTGGTTCAGGGCTTGTTGCACTCTAGCCCTGAAGGATATTTGATTGAACCCTCAGATGCATGCCGTGAGGAATTTTCATGACACTTTGAGGATAAAATCGCTTGAAGTCGTAGCAACATGGACTCCACATTTATTCCAGTTCCATCAGCAGAGGTTTCCAGTGTGCCGTCTTGTTCCATTCTACTGGATGAGTTTCAGCTTTTGCAGCCTGATGATGTGGACAGAGTGCTTGGATCTGACCTGCTCGCTTGATCCTTGCCCTTCCTGGTTGGTAGGAAAATCTGTAGAGAGCATTTGAGTCTGGGTCCAGGAGGCTGTTAATGCCTCTTTTAGAGAGGGAGTGGTGCCTTCCACTTTAAAAACAGAGATTATTGCACCACTCCTTAAGAAACCTACCCTGGATCCAGTCAATGTGACCAATTGCTGACTTCCCCTTTTTGGACAAGGTGATTGAGCAGGTTGTGACCAGGCAGTTCCAGGCTCTCCTGGAGGAACTGATTATCTAGACCAGTGGTGGCGAACCTATGGCACGTGTGCTGCAGCGGGCACGCAGAGCCTTCTCTGTCGGCACGCGAGCCAAGTCGCCCCAGCATTGCCCCAGCAGCCGAGCATCAGATAACAGCGCACACAGGGTCCATGCGCATGCTCGGAAAGGAGTAGCAGCGCTAGGCAATGAGGTCACAAGCTGCAATTCATTAGCTGCAACTTGTCCAAGCTTTCGCATGGCCAGTCAGTGCGCTGCCAAGGATTTTTTTTTTTCTTGGACTGGCTGTGAGGGTTTTTTTTCTGAATTAAAACCTCAGTATTCAGGTTTTATTGCAGTGTTGGCACTTTGCGATAAATAAGTGGGTTTTGGGTTGCAGCATGGGCACTCGGTTTCTAAGTTTGGCATCACTGATCTAGACCCATTTCATTTGTGCTTTAGACTTGGTTTTGGAATGGAAACTGCCTTGGTCTCCCTGTGGGATGACCTATGCTGGGAGAAAGGTTGGGGGAGCGCAACCATGTTGAGTCTCCTGAACCTCTCAGTGGTTTTCAATGTCATCAACCATGGTGTCCTTCTGGAGAGGTTGGCTAAGCTGGGAGTTGGGCATTACTTTGCAGTGGTTCTGCTCCTACCTGGCTGACTATCTGCAAATGGACGCGATGGCCTTCATGGCCCCTTCCAACTCTATGATTCTGTGATCTGCATGAAACTGCTGGGGGAGGTCATCATTTCCATCATCCCCAGGTGAGACAGTGACTGTTCAGAACTCAGTAATGGGCTGGATGTAAGCCAGTGAGATGCAGCTCATTCCAGATAAGATGGAGATACTTTTGGTGGGGAGTCTGTCTGTTCAACTGGGGAGTTTTCAACTTATTCTGGGTGGGGTAATGTTCTGCCTAAAAGATAAGATTCGTAGCCTTGGAGTACTCTTGGATTTCAAGTTGTCAGTTGTTGGCATGGTTTGCAGGAGCACTTTTTCTCAGCTCTGGCTGATTTATCAGCCGTGTCCCTACTTAGATGAGCGGAGCCTTGCCACAGTTATCCTTGTACTAGTAACCTCCCACTTTTTACTGTAATGCACTTTCTCTGAGGCTGCCTTTGTAAATGTTCCGGACCTTGCAACTTGTCCAAAATGGGCCAGCATGCCTGCAGATTAGGACCAACGTTCACGAGCATATCATGCCGGTCCTACACAGGTTACACTGGCTGCTGGTTGCCGTCTGAGCCCAATTCAAAGAGCTCATGATAACATTCAGGTTTGGGTTATTGGAGGCAGCACCTTACTTCATATGTACCAGCCTGTTCACTGTGGTCCTCCCCCTAATGAAGTAAGGGGGGAGTTTTCAAGGAGAAAGGCTTTTTCCAGCACAGCACCCCAACTTTGCAATTGAATTCCACTCAAGGTCCAGTTGGCACCTACTCTTTTGACTTTTAGGCATCACCTAAAGGCTTCTTTGTTTAACAGTATTTTAATACTGAATTTTTATGTATTATTTTTTATGCTGATGCCAACAGGACATGATCTTAAATGAGAGATTTATTTATTTTAATGTTTTATGTTCTATTCTTGGGTGTGGGTATGTGTGTGTGTGTAAATAATTGAGCATTTCATTCTACTTTTTCTCTGTTTTGATTTTACCTAATTCTCATGATGATGATGATGATGATTGGTCATTGTAATTTAATGTTATATTGTGCTTGTATTGTTTTATGTTGTTGGAGTTTAACATGTTATAAGCCACCTAGAAAGCCTATGATTTGGTGGGGCAGCATAAAAAATTGAATAAACAAATATATGATTACAATGAAATATATATAAATGCCTAACTTCTAATAGATTTCATTGATGTCTTGCAATAGAGGGGATTATTTTTGTTTGTGGTGCCAAAAAACCAATATGCAGCTTTTATAACAAAACAAAAAAGTGTCCTCACCACAGGAGATGGTGCCTAAAGGCATTTTTAATCACTGAGAATTAATTTCTTGTTCCTAGAAAGTTAATGATAAACTTTTCTGTGATCGACAGGTATTATCATGGTCCAACACCAATTCAGTCACAGCAATATGCAACTAGCCATGATATTATTAATTCTTTGTATAGTATTAGAGAAGAAATGGAAGTCTACGTACCCAAACTAACTCAGGTAAAATAAATGTGTTTGTTTTGTTAAAAAAATAATCCAACCTGGAGTCTGAGCATTCATGTACTTTGAGGATTTAATGCCACTGAAGCTGTTCAGCTGTTGGATATTCTTGTGGAAGGCATTTTATATTCCTTCTCCTTTACATATTGTGAAATAGTTCCAGAATTATTTTTTTAACAAGCATAATATATTAAGCTAGGAAGTGAACTTAAAAAAATAGATTTCATGATTTGCATAATCTCAGCAGATATAGTTTAAGCCACTTTAGTCTTGAAAATTGTAACAGCCACATGCGTAACCCCAGCTTTATTTATCTTTTGTGCAAACAGTGTGCTTTGCACTGTATGCAACACAATTGAGCAGATCTCTGCACCACGAAGATTATAATGGAAATTTTAATATAGAGCAACAAGAGGAACAGCAGAGGAGGCAGAAATGGCTAGAAGAATGTGCATTTGCCAGTTTTGTGTATTTGGGCTTATATGGAAACAAACTAGTTCACACTATTGGGTTTTCTAGCTTGTGATTGCGTATGGTACCTGATAGAGACTCTCTACAGTTTCAGACAGTCTTTCTTAACCCCACCTGGAAATGCCAGTGTTTGCATGGAGGATAGTTAATGTGAACCAAGCCTTCCACTGTAAACCCAAAAACAACAAGAAAGATTGCTCCCAGGACAAACTCACTTCTCTTTAAAGAGAATCCTCAGAAAGTGCATGTATAACTTTATCAAAGCCTTTACAGCAGGGGTCTCAAACTCAGGGCCCGCGGGCCAATTGCCGGGATGGGCGGGGCCCGGGGGAGGGGCCCTGCGGCCTTCAAAGCGCCGGCGGCGCCCGGGCCGGCCATGGGATGAGCGGCCCACCCCCACTGCGGTGGTGGAATACTTGATGCGGTCCAGCCTCACCCAGACTCTGCTTCCAGCGGCCCCCAGGTAAGTTGAGTTTGAGACCCCTGCTTTACAGTATGAGTGATATTGTTAGGTTCAGTCAGTTCCAGAGGTTAGGAGGGGATATATGGGGAAGGTGGTCTCATAGGTATATTGGAACCAGACTAATTTGATACATGGCCACACATCATAATGAGCTGCTTCATTTAGGATGTCACGGCTGAATTATAAACGTCATAGTGCTTTGCCAGTCCTTCCTTTGCTTTTTGTGCACCTGGCCCCCATGATACTGTTCTCTTCTCCCTTCTTCTCCCACCTTCAGAGGCTTAGCATGCAGGCAGTGAAAATTCAAATACACTGTGCTTAAGCATACTAATTTCTGGTGGTTTGGGGACTTAACTCCTTGCTTGCTTGTCCTATTTCTTATTAGGCTGATTTCTGATTTAGCTTTTCATTTCATTTGGTTAGATTTGAATTGTTTTAGAAGTGTCTTACATTTATATTGATATTATTATAAAATGCCCTGAGAATATTTATAGCTGTAAGGCCTCTATAAATATGATATATTTACTTGGGAGTATATCTGGAGTTGTCAGTATAATATATCACTAAAGTAAAATTTGTTCCGTATAGCAAAAATAGTGTGGCATATAGTGATTATGCCTGTTTATATAAGCCCTGACAGTGTAAATTGCGCCTTTGTTTGTGCAGTTAAAGTGACTGAAAATGTCTTGTGCCTTTCAAGGTTCTCTCAAGCGGTGCTGCAAGTAGTACTATCACAGCCCTGTCACCTGGAGGAGCACTTATGCAGGGTGGAACACAGCAAGCCATAAATCGTAAGTGCATGGTGCCTTTCTTGCTTCTGCATTAGCAAATATCCAGAATAGTCTCATGTGGCCATGTGGGCATTGTAGGCGAGTTCTTATTAGTATGCATGGCTAGTGAACAGAATTGATAGGTATGACTAGTGGTGCAGTCCAAGGTTTGACAGAGTACTTGTTCTGATTGGTTCACTTAGGACATTCCAATAGTTTGCTGACAAACCTTTTCTGCTCTATAGCACTCAGAGTACTTACAAATTGCTGCGTGTGTTTATGGTGTACTGCTCCATGTAACTGTGCTACTTCAGGTTATGCATCAGGTGTTAATGCAACACTCAAGAACTATTAGGCATCATGGAAGAAGATTGGGACACAACAGAACGAATAAATATAATGATCCAGTTTCCAGATCACAGTGGGGAAAATAAGCCTCAGAGGCTTATTTCCTCTCTACAGTCATGAGAACCAAGCTATTGATTTGAGGGAAGTGGGGGGAATGGCTTTGTACTTGTAAGGGATCCTCTTGCATTGCAGCTGATTTCTGAGTGGACAGATTCCATTATAAATGGAACTTATCCCCGTTTCTTTCAAACGACAGAGATGGTGCCAAATGATGTTCAGTCTGAACTGAAGCACTTGTATGTGGCAGTTGGAGAGCTGTTACGACACTTCTGGTCCTGCTTTCCTGTTAACACACCATTCCTAGAAGAGAAGGTAGGAAGGTTATGCTATAAGGCTTTGCTTATCACCACTTTACGAACACTGCAGCATTCTATTCTGTAGCAAAGTACGCCTCAGCTTCATGTGCTGGGACCTGTTGATTAATAATGAAAATTCTCCCTAGAATGAATAGTGTGTCACATAAAAACATCTATTACTGGGGGACACAATGAAAACTTTTATGTATAGCCATCTGTAGAATTGACAAAAGGACTCCTGATATAGCACCTAACTATTCAAAGCAAACATATTTTTAGATAGCTTCCAAAAATGTGGTATTGTCTACTTAGATTTTCAAGGGAACTTTGAAAATTAAGAGGTACAAGTAAAATGCTATAGAAATTATTTCAATATATGAAGGTATTATATATAAGTACATTGCATATTAAGCAGACACATTTTAATTTTTATACAAGTTTAAAGAATAACTTTTAAAAACTTGTAGCATGCTGAGCAAGAGTGTAGTATGCTTTCCCATTCAAGAAGAACATGTAGTGATATTTACAGTAAATAAATTTGCATTATTAGAAATGTGAAAGAACTAAGTTCTTAAAGCAAAAGAGTTTCATTTAACATTTTATTTTCTCTCGTTCTCTTAGGTTGTGAAAATGAGGAGTAGTTTGGAAAAATTTCAAGTTACAAAACTCTGTCCATTCCAAGATAAAATTCGAAGACAGTATTTAAGCACAAATGTAAGAAAAGAAAAGCCACTCCATTCTCTTACCCACCTTAAAAATCTAGTATTAAGGGTAGTGTCCTTTATTGTAGGGTACTATTGCAGGAGTGGCCAAAGCGGCTCTTTAGTTTATTTTGCAGCTTGCCACTCACTGCTGTGGGCGCCCACTTGCCACCCCTCCACTGCCCACAGGCGCCTGCGTGCCACCCACGGACACCTGCCTGCAGTTTTCAACCATCTGACATTTACTGTGTGTGGCAATTCTGTTGAGCAAGTCTGGCCACCCCTTTACTGTAGCATACAAATAATCATTGCCCATTGTTAGGAAGATCCAATGACAACGTTAAGGAGCTTCAGAGCTATACAGAACAGGTTTCATTAACTTTACAGATCTGGAGGTTTTTTTATTAACTTTCTTTTCTACAGTAAACAATTAGACCTACAGAAACAATTTCTGGAATGAGCAATCTTATTTTTAAAAAGAGCTGTATCTACCTGATTCTAACACATGATAAAATGGACAGCTCTGTCATCTTGTTGAACTCAATGAGATGTAACTAAAGACCTTGTGGAATCACTATCCTGCCTCTAAACTGTGTCATGATGGTGCTCTCTGCTCTTTCATAACTGAATAAATTCTGGCTTGGATCCAGGTTCTTCTTTCCATGGAGAGTCTGGTTCCATGCATCCAGGAAAGGTTTCTGAATAAGTAGGGCATTTCTGCTGCTAGTATTGAGGGAGAGGGGGCAATCTTCAGCTACTGCTATTTTATGTCCCCTGAAGTATGTTCTGGAAGATTGGGGGATCCTCTGGAACAGGGATGAGAGGTGGTGCTAGGGATTGCAGAACAAGGGGGGAAGTTGATGAAGATCGCCTCTCTTCTCCCCTTCCACTAACAGGAAGGAGCATTCTGAGTAGAACTTTCCCCAGAGAGAAAAACAGCTGGAATCAAGTGTTTGATTCTCCACTGGGGGCTTTCTTCTCTCTATTACACTTTGGTTATTATGGTCCAAGATAAGAATAAAGTTGTTCCCTTCTGTGCAAGTTCTTTAAAATTCTTTTCTAACTTGCTAGCTACATATTACTTGTGTTTACTATCGCTGGGTAATTGTTGGCCAGTAAAAATACCTGGAACACGGGAAATAAACCCACCTAGAAATGATACCTTCATCCTAGCATTCTACACTGTAATGTCACGAGTATCTGGGTCATTTATTTCTTTTTGTAATTAGAAGTAAGGGTGGAATAAAAGTCTTCGATGTTGATCAACTTATTGATAAATTTTATTGTTAGTTGTAACAAGCCTTATATCTCTTTCAGCTGATAAGTCACATAGAAGAGATGCTGCAGACAGCCTACAATAAATTCCACACCTGGCAGTCCCGGCGTATGCTGAAAAAGACGTGAAGACATAGTGATGGCAAAATTTATGAGTGGGAAGAATTTGCAATAGCTGTAGGAACACAACTACTCAGTGTGTAGATCTTACAGACATTGCAGGGAAAGTCAGCATCATGTGGACTGTTGAAAATGATGCTAACTGAACCTGCAGACTTTTTGGAAAGAGGTCAAACTTGAAAACTAGGGCGTTAAAAGGAACCAAACCAGAAGAGCTAAGTGGCAAAAAAAAGTCTATATATAAAAAGACACTGTTTACTGCAGTTACTCAGGAACTGCTTTTGATTTTCGTAAAGAGCTGCTTTCAGAAATAAAACTTTAAAAGGGTGTATTAATAAAATCCAAGATTGTTTGTCTAGTTTTTTAAAGTGTATCACACAGGGTAGAACTTAACATTTCTTTCTTCACTGTATCCTGGCATTTTATTGAATTCTGTTTGTACTTCTAGAAACAAGTTTAACATTTTAAATATAATGGAGGGAGTGTTTTGCCTCAAATTCCCTAAGAGCATAGATGCTCTAAGATGTGTTTTTGCCAGGTTTCCCTACAAATCAACAGCCAATGCACTGAAAAAGTTTGGTGTTCAAAGGAGACACACATGACAGAAAGTGCAAAATTTTATGCAGGATTTTTACTAGCCATTAATTGCATGTTTTCCTTTGAGTGTGTGTGCTACTGCAGGTTTTTTTTTTAAGTATGACATTAGTTTGGAAGCGAAAAATAATTTTTAAAGTAAGCTTAAGCTTACAGAAGTAATAACTTTTTATATCTTTAAAAAAGAACTATCTTTAATGTGCTTTTCTCAGTTCTCTCCTGATGACTGTTAGCGCTATATTTGGCGACTAGATAATCATTGAAGAGTGAATTTACAGTACTTTAGATATATTTGGAATCTGTACCACATTCTGGTCCAAACAGGAGACAATTCACTCTTACCTAAGATGTACCTGCCATGTATTAAATACTTGACTTATTAAAACAAAGTAAACTTGTTTTATATAGTCCATGGAGTCAGACTCCTTATATTTTGTTGTCTTAATGTCTTCCTCATTAACGGTTTTTCCTAGGACCAATCAAATCGCTTAGATAATGTGCAATGAGATGTATTGACATTTCATGAATGATTTATTCCCTCATAAACTATGGCTTTTAGTGGCAGTGGTTGGAATTCAGTGGAAATATAGCAACTGTGTTCATGCCCAGAAAGGATTATTAAGGGAACTGGAATTGTATTACTAATTTAAAGTGTACTGGCATGAAGAATTGCTTCCCATCTTCAGTGTTCATGCGTTCTAGTACTCACCAGTTTGAATCAGAAGAGTTTCTCCTTGTGTAAGAGTGTGTATGTATGTACATGCTTACACAGTGCATTTCATTGATTTGAAATTTTGCAACAATCAGAATATTGAGCAGGCCACTGTATCTATATGAAAATATTATGGAGTAGATGTAAGGCATTATTTTTAAACTTGACGCTGCTTGCCTTTTCAAAGAGGCTGCATGTTGCTGTCTGCTACAGAAAAGGAAAACATGTTGTTTTGATGTTAGACCCAAAAGATTAAGTGATTTGTGAAAAGCTGCAATTAATCATGATAATAAAAACTGATGCTGCTATGGGAATTCCATTTGGCTCTGAAATATGGCTCTGGTAGTATGTGATTACTTGTATCCTTGGGTAAGCTACTCAAGGAAGTGTAATTAATTCTAATGATCTTGTTGGCATTGTACCGGTGATAGATTTGAACTACACATATCTTTGAGCATCACCTCTTCAGCAAAGTTAGTATTTGCCTGCATGTTTAAACTCCTTCAACACATTCTCAGATTAAGAACTCCTTTGGTTAGGCTTGAAGGCTACATTGACATGCACACATTCTAGTTGATCTTGCAGCTGCGGAGGTATAAGAAAAAATACTTTGCACAATTCTTGGAGCAATAATTAGCGGATGTGAATTATAAAGCTGGGTTTAGTTGAAATTATTGTTCGGAAAGGTAACTAGAGGGACGGTCATTTGGTAAAGCATCTCCTTCCTGATATTTTGGATTGTTGTAAATGTACAAGGTTTTGAAGAAAACCATAGTTGTAGAAATATTCCCAAGCAGACCTAAGCACTTTGAATGTCATTTTTAATTATTTGACAAACAAGAACCCTAAGATTTTTCCTATTAGGAGATGGCGATAACAATTTTCATGCACACTTTCTTTAGAGAGCACTTCTCTATCCTTGCCGTCCTACCTACACTGAGTACTTGAGCATGGTCCAAAACTATTGAGTGATGGTAGCTTGGGTTTGTTTTTGGTTAACCCATACAGTCTTTGGAATCTGAAGCAGAATTTGTATTTAATAGAAACTCATAGCTTGTATCACTGGCATTGATGAAAAGCTGTAGAATAAACCTGAATTCTGTAGTCGTCTTGTTAATGCTATAGGGTGTCTATTTTGTGACTTTAACCCAGAGCAAGCACCAAAGCTCAAGAAACAAAATTGTGTTTATACATCTGAATAATTTTTAGAAGTCCATAATAACAAATCACATTTAAATGTATTATTTATTTGTTTGTTTATTAAAACATTTCTATGCTGCCCCTTGCCGAAGCCTCGGGGCGGCTCACAACATCAAATAAAATAAACAATAAATTAAAACAATAACAGTATTAATATATTAGGCTTCTATTGCTGCCCTTCTATTGCTGCCCTGCTAGTATTTGTAATGTTCAGTGTTCTCATTACTACTGCAAACAAAAGCCACAGGAACTTACTAAATATTCATGGCAGGGAGAAACCTTGAACTGCCTCTGAATGTCTGAAATGTTGCCATAATTACATAATGAGAAGAACATTCTGAAGCCTGTGGAAGTACGCTACTGATGCTTATCAGAAGTGAGTCACTGAAATTAGAATATTGCAAAGGCCTTACAAAGAGGAATGGGTTCTACCCTTGTCATGCAGCCTCTGTCCTAGGATTGTCATTGATTTGCTGCTCTGCCTGGAAGCCTAGTGTCCATGTTTTACAAAGTCTGCATTCACTTTGATCAGATCTGAATCTAGTGATGGATTCTAGATTGACTGTTCTGAAGTTGCTGCAGAAATTTTAACCACCTTTCTGGTGACAGAAACTGTAGAGACCTTACTATGATTTCGCACTGTGAGACCCTAAATGGCTGTGTCCCAACCAATGGTGCAGCTAGGGCCAGGCTCTGGGATTGGAAGACTCCTTGCCATGCCCCTAGAGCCCGTGGAGGCCTGAAAAGACTAGAGAATGGCGGCAGCACCTGGGCCCACTCTAGACTGGCACTACCTACTGTAGCATTTTTAAAAGATTTTAAACAAAATGCATGCTTACAGATGATCATTTTATTCTTTTTAGTTAAACTCGTTTCCTATTTTTAAAAGATCTTATTTACAAGACAATGGACAGTAGTCTATACTGCTACACTCCCACTGGAACAAGATGGATTTTATGGTTCTAAAATCCCTGAAAAGGAATGGAAAGTATCATTTCTAGATTGGGATAGTCAGTGGAATTCTCTCCTTTAAACTCTGCTGACCTCCAGAAGCAAGCATTTCTGCTTATTTCACTGGGCTTGCAAAACCGCAAAAATCTCCTTTATGCAAATAATTACTCCTAATGCACAAACAATAGGATACTGCTTGATGTATTTAGTACCAGAACAGCAGATGTACACAGTTTTATTGCCATAGTCGTCATGATGCTGTGATTTAAGTGAGTAAAATGTAACATTACA
The DNA here is from genome assembly GCF_004798865.1 of Varanus komodoensis. Lineage (NCBI taxonomy): Eukaryota > Metazoa > Chordata > Lepidosauria > Squamata > Varanidae > Varanus > Varanus komodoensis. Next base: position 10,697,498 of record NW_025335468.1, on the reverse strand, counting down.
TGCTTAGAATTTTTTGCTTTGTTTTCTCAGGATTGGCAAACAGTTTGCTGAAAATATCAGAAACATGTAAGTGGTCGTAAATCAAGTACTACATAGGACTGAAGAAAAGTTCGAAGCAATGCATACAGCTACCTACAGGGGTCCTCACAAGACCATAAAATCAATAGTATAAAATAATCCAGAGTGGTTCCAACATACTTGAGATCCCACCATCTCACCCTTATATTAAGTTTAAAGTACAGTTCTCTTGATTTGGTCAAAAGTGCCTTAAAATGTATATAGTCTGTGCAAGTCAGGGCATCTCACCCAGAAGCCCTGTGAAAGAGAAACTTTGAGGAAGCATAATAAAGATTGGGGAGGGGGAGCATGCGAGGTGTCTTTTGACTGCAAAGATAGAATTAACACTTTCCCGCTCCATTGGCTTAATTGTTCCTGAGCTGCATATCTCATCCACAGGAGAGCCATAATATCCTTTAATGGTCTTCCCCCAATTACTGCAGTGATAACAGTACCGTCTCATGAGGGAATGCAGTTTGTAGGCATTTCATTAAAAATGCAGTGCTCCTGAAGGAGCCACCCCTAATAATTACCATAAGCAGCATATTTAATAGCATTGCTCTGTGTTCCCTTAATCTGGCTACTGGGACTATTGACCCAGTGACCTGGACTCTGAAATCTCATCAATATAGTACTGATGTCCAACTCTGAGGATGAGTGTGTTTGTTTTTTGCATTTGACACAGGGCTGTAGTCTTTGTCCTTATCACTGGCAACTATGATTCCATATGAGGGCAAATATGCACTGACTAGGCAACATGACACTCAGTAGGGCAAATGGTTTTCAGTATGAAGCATGTGCAACAGCTGGAAAAGCTCTGTAGCACTGCTGCTGTTGATACATCCTCAGGTGACAGGCAGTCTTCTAATTCCAGTGATTCCAGTAAGAGGTCTTCTAATTCGAAGTGTGGCCTTTTCTGGAGTGTGAGGACCTGATGACCATCTATGCCTTGGTAATGACTCTGATGGACTCCTGCAGTGGGTTTGGTATCGGCAGCCCTTGAATACCCTTGGAAGATTCGGCTTCTACCTACCACTTGTTGGGCAGCTGGGGAGGGGGAGAATCAATGTAGCCAACCAATGCTGTGGCGATTGAACTGACTTCCAGGTTTAGATCAGGGTGCTGTCCAAAACTCTCTGTAGCTCTCCTTGGCATGCTTTTGGAGAGTCGTTCTCTGTATTAACCCAAGCATCTCTTAAGATCCAGCGGCGATGCTGTGGAGGTCCTAATCCCCGCTCAACCATGCAATCCACTGGTGACCTGGGGCCACTTACTCCCTCTCAGCCTAAGCCATCACACAGGGTTGTTATTGTGAGGATGAAATTGAGAGGAGAACTTTGTAAGCTGCCTTGGGTTGCTTTTGAGAGGAAGAAAGGATTGGTATCAATGTAATAATTTTATCTTGGTGCTGGCCACAGTAATACTTTAACATTGGGCTGTACACTTCTGGAAAGCAATGTAGTGTTTTCCTTTTCAGAAAGTCTCCAAGAAAATGATGTATTCTGGCTTTTACCAGTTCATGTTGAATATTTGTGGGCTTCTTTCAAATTAAGCTGCTCATGTTGGACAAAACACTGGTTCTGTGCACAGATTCATAAAGCTAAGCGCTCATGCCACATAGCTATGAAATATTGTGACAGTCTCTGCCTTTCCGTTGTGTTGCTGTAAAGCCATCTGTCCCTTGTGGCACAAACACAATCCTGAAAAGGAAAGCAGAGCCCCTTCCTACCATGGAAACAAATCCTTGCTCCAAGGAGGTGATGTTTATTGAAGTGACTTTCTAAAAATGAAATGTAACCATTCACAACAGGAGTCATAGCAACACAGACTGTCCAAGAGGCAGCTCTCTTGTACTGTTCTTGCCCATGTGCTGAGGCTTTCATAGTCTACCTTTTGAATGGCGCATGTGAACACAAGATTAATTTTTAAAAACAATTTATTAACTGGCATGGAAAACACAAAAGTGGAAAGGAAGTGCCAAAACAAACAGAATGAAAATACAGTCTCAAAGGTGTCAGTTTTTTTAATTCATGAGCCCAGTATGTATTGGGGTGGAGCGCCTTTGTCAGGGGAGCACAGACCAGGAAGAAAACAGCTGCATTGCTGCTTTTAATGAAATTGATGTCTGTCTGCAAATCATGTTCAAAATACCTTAAGTTAATCACCAAAGCTCTGAGTGTGTGTCTGATGCTGGATTAGTGCAATGCATCAAATGCCTTGAGAATAGGTTGGATGTTTCATAGGAAAAGCCACAGTGGATTGGTTCAAAGGCCTAGCTAGTCCAGCACTCTCCACACATGCTGGCAAACCAGCTGCCCACAGGGTCCCCCAAGCAGGATGGGTGCAAGACCCCCTCCTGCCCAAGCTCCTTAGCAACCAGTGTATCCAGGCAGGCCACCTCTGGTCAAGGAAGCAGCACACAGCCAGCAAGGCTAGGGGCTACCGATAGCCTCCTCCCTCATGGATCTGCTCAATCCCATTTTAAAGTCATCCAGATTGGAGGCCATCACTTCCCATGGCAGCAAATTCCATATATGCTGCACAAAGAAGTGCTTCCTTTTATCTGTTCTAAACCTCCCACCAATCAGCTTTATGAAATGACCCTGGGTTCAAGTGTTACGGGAGAAAGAGAAAATGTTTCCCTCTTCTCTGTCCATACCAATGCAGAATGTAGATTGATTTGCCCAGGCTGACGCATACAACATGAAGCTGAAAGCATTTCATGGAAAGTCTGTTTGCTTCTCAGCCCATTCAAGCTGTCTGCATTTTAAAACTCAAAGCATCTCAGACCTATACCTTTTAAGCTGACCATATGAATTTTTACTTTATTTTATATGATACTATACAGCCATGAAATCCAGGCAGTATTAAACAGGTGAAATAAATTATACTGTAAAACCTCTTGTGTAATTTTTAACTCCAGAGAGCACTTTTTTAAAAAGATCCTGCTTGCAACCTCACATGATTGCATTGTTCATTCTGCAAACAAGGTACTGTGAGTGTGGCAGGCTAGTTGTTACTGTCGCTCTCCATTTATACCCAGGGGGGGCAACATGCCTGCTCCCACCTAATGATCCAATCGCCCAAATTTTCTGATAGCAGTCAGTTCAGACCTCTGGCAAGAGTGAGGTCTTCTCCAGCAGACCACCAGGAGGGGAGCACAGAGGTGACCCCACCCATTTCTGGTTTTGGCCTGGCTTTCCAACAGGATGCAATCCCTGACAGATGACCCAAGAGAGCACGTCAAGACAGCAGCTCACCGATTTGTATCATATGCTTATTAGCTGACCAAACAGTGTCATTCATGCTGCGACAAACAGCAGCGTTCGTTGTTAGGTGCTGCTACATGCCACGAGTATCTGTGGCATGATGGGAATCCTGACAAAATGCTTGGGCCCATCTCCGCCTGGCCCTGACATGGACTGGATCATTTTGGGCCTCTACACGGAGGCCTCATCTGACTCCTGCAGCCATCTTTGCCGCCACTGACGTCCTAAGAAAGCCAAGACATCCTCGAGGATTTCAAAGAGGAGGATGCCCTATTACACCGCAGGTACTGCGCACCTCTCCCTTCTTTTGTGTTTTGGCACATTCCTGTGGTGCGGGCATGTGTTCCTCACCTGGGTACCAGTGATGTTGAAGGAAACAGAACAGCAGAGATGAAGTGCTGATGGGACTGTCTTACCCACTTTCTTGCAATGTTCTTTTGGGTTGCACAGGTTACCAGTTTGCATTCAGGATGGTTTCAATGCAACAGCGTTGTGTTTGCATTTGTCTTGCAGTTAAATGTGAATGTCTGACTACAACCTGATGCCTGCTGATGCCTGAATGCAACTTGAAGCTTGAAGGCCATATGCAGGGCACACAGTTTTTCCTAAATACCTTTTTATCTATAATCCTTGCATTGCCTGGACTGCCTCTGACATGGGTGGGGAGGAGTTGCATTGCAGTGTTTCTTAAATGAAGCCCCCGTAAAAGAGATAAAATTGTCTCCATATTTTGCTACGAATGCAATGACAAGCACACAGTGTACTCACAGAAGAAGTATAAGGTTTATTTATAGTTGCTGCTTTCAAACCATTTGCACTAATGCACTCTGTCTAAAAAAGACTCCACCATAGAGTTAGATGATCTCCACTTCCTCCAGCAGTAGGAAGTTCATGGGCAGCCTTAGCTGGATTTGGATTCCTTGGACAAGTCTGAGGGCATCTTTATAATAGTTGGTATCTTTACAAATATGCTAGCCACCTGCTTCCATGGCAACAGGTTTTCTCCAGCACATCAGCTCCCCAGAAAGAAGGGAGGCCTGCAACCCATGATTCTTCACCATCAGCAAGCTCTTACCTCTCCATGTCCAAGGACATGGTAAACTGCTAGCAGTCAGAGCAGAGAAGATGGGGCAAGATGGTGGCCATGTGCCCTCCTTCACAGGGGACTGACCTCCACTAGAAGGCTGCAGAAGTACTGTCCTCTGTTTGAAGGTGTCCTATTGGAAGGGCAGTCATCAGTGCCCAGGACAAAGAGAGAGAACTGTAAGAACAATGGCCCATCAAGAATTTGCACCTGAGCAATGGTGCAAATTAGAAGGCCAGATACTGAAGATGAAACTCAAACACTTTGACCACCTAATGAGAAGGAAGGATTCACTGGAGAAGAGCCTAATGCTGGGAATAATTGATGGCAAAAGGAGAAGGGGACAGCAGAGAATGAGGTGGCTAGATGGAGTCACTGAAGCAGTTGGTGTGAACTTAAGTTGACTCCCTGGGATGGGGGAGGACAGGAAGGCCTGGAGGAATGTTGCCCATGGGGTCGTGATGGGTCGATGCAACTTCACAACTAACAACAACAGCAAGCAGGAGGCACCCAGGTCAGGTCATTTTACCCTGCAGTGAAGCACAGTGTTTCTACATTTGCCTCCATACATGCAAATCTTAGGCAATTAGCTGCCCTCGTGTTAGTGATGCATGCACCCTTCTTTTGATGATTCACAAGTGGCCAACCTAAACTGGACCCATAAGCTGACCTGGAAAAAGGCAGCAGATTTTGTGCTTCACTGCTATTCCAATTGCAGAAACAGCTGCTTTGATTACAAAATCTGCTCAGAAGGCCCCATCCCTGAAGGGGGACCATTGAGGAACATTAACATCCTTGAGTCAAAGTTTGGATTTCCAGCACCCCTCACTCTAAAACAAAAAGACAAGGAGAAATGATGGCCCCATTGACATAATGCTATTCACCCTCTGATGTTTTGTTCATCCTTGAGCCTTGTTCCATGAGCCACATTCCTGAATGCCTATTTCTATTCCAGCATTTAGAAGGAATGTCTCTTGAGTTGGCCCTTCCTGGCTACCCATCTGCTATGTGGCTTGAGGCGGGATTTTTGGTAAAGGAATTTGCAACAAACAGTATGTTTTGGACATGATGTGTTTGAGGAAATTGCCCAGAAAGGCAACTGGGAACTGAGAAAGATCTCTTGAAATGTATTTTGTTTCAAAAGGTATTTTGAAATGTGAAAAGTGCTTTGTTTATAAAATGACAGGCAGGGAAGGTTTATGCAACCTAGGGAGGCAGCAAGTACATCTCCTCTGTAAATGAGCCCTCCTCAGCACATCCATATAGCAGCACCTTGGGCAAAACCCCTCCTGTAATCTGCAACATCTGAAATCTATCTTTAAATATGTGTTTCAGGCTGCCTTGCATGCCCCCTCCACCCCAAAAAGCCTTCAAAGAAGCTTATAAAATGAAAACATCAATTTTTTTAAAAAAATCCCAACAAAATAATACGCACATGAACAATACATGATAAATAAGGTATAGTGATAGCAGAAGAAGCCACATCAGCACTGCAACCCATTTTCAAAAGCAAGGAAGGGGAACAAAAATATTTGTTTCATGCTTTGGAAATAAATGAGCCAAGGTACCAGTGTTGCCTTGTAGCTTTACAGAATAGGAAAGGACAGAACTTTGCCCCAAGGAACTGACAGTCTAAAATCTGAAAACGGAAGCAACAGAGGAGGTGTGGATAAACAAAAGGGTATACTATATGGGAACAGTTTGGTTGCATGTGCTTAGGTTTAGTTAACTAAGTTACAGAGGACTTGGGATCGAGGCAGACGTGCCCAAAGCTTCACAGAAAAGGAAGCCGTAACAGGATCACTGCCCTGGGCGCTGGCAGCCATCTGGCTGCGGCATTCTGCAGTGGCTGCGGATTCCACACCCTTCTCAGATGATGCGCTGGGGAGGGCTGGCGTAGCCGCCTGGCTCCGAATGCACATTGGTAGGTTCTAGCGTGTGCTAAGTAAACCAGTAGGATAACTTTTGCTCAAGCAGCAGTGGTGTTCAGCATTTTTATAGTCACCCTCAAAGCATGAGGGTGGCAAGTGGCTTCAATGGGACCATTTTTCCTTCTGGCTGTCAGCTGGAAACCCTGCTTGAAAATCAAAAGAGCCTTTTTGCAGCCTGCTTAAGATGGATAGATGGACTGCCAAAGAAACTATCAGGGAGACAACTGATCACTTGTAGCCCAATTTATTTCACACCCATTCCCAACCAGGCTATGCATGTATTCAGGTGTTACTAATCTGGGCCCCTTCTTTGGTGAGGCAGTTCCTAACGGCCCACGACTGCCTTTTCCAGAACAATCTGGGTAGTTCTGTAAGGTAATTTTCTCTCTTGATGCTTTCCAACCCATTAAGATCATGAGAGGGTTGCAAACATTGTTAATAAGCCATTTACTTTGTGTCAGACATGTGGAGGTACCCAAGCCCAAACAGCAGCACATTGTGGCATCTGACCCAGTGAGCTCTATGGCTGAGCAGGGAGTAGAATCCGGATCACCTGAGTCCCAATCCAACTTTCTAACCACTATCCCACACTGGATCTAATGAAATGACCCAGCTCGTTCCGCCTCTTCTCATATGGCTTACCCTGCAAACCAGCCACCATCCTTGTTGCCCTTTACTGCACCAATTCCAACCTTAAACAGGACGGCGTTTGGTTCCACTGCCTTGCCTTTGCTTGTGCCTCAGTAGCAGTGAATGTTTGCCTCATCGCTGCCTGTTCCCCAATATATGGGACAGTCAGAGGATCACCAGATGCTGCCCATATGGAAGGGTCCAACAAGTTATTTACCTTTTTAAAAAATCAAAGGCAACTCAACAGTCACAAAAAAAAAAAAAAATGTAGGCTTTTGAGATCTCCACTTTAACTCAATGAAACTTGGTGTCTTGCACCAGCTGCGGGTTGGACCCAATGGCCTTCTTGGGACCTTCCAACTCTACTATGCTATGAGTCTGTGATACTTTATCAGTCAAGATGTTTTTTAAAAGTGAAGCAGGCACGGAGGCTCAAGTCAAGAAGCCAGCATAGCCTGAGTCTAAAGTCTTATGGATAACAAGGCTGTAGAGGGGTGTCTGCATTACAGCCCCTTGGGATCCCCAGAATGCAGAGAACCTGGCAGGGATGGGCCAGAATGGGAGCTGGTGGAGAGATCCAGCCCTGCTGGGCGAGAAGATGTGTACTGGTCTGGAGAGGAAGCAACCCCGCTGCACTTGGTAGGCATGTCATGAGTGGAGCTGGCTGGAGCTGGGGGTCAGACTAGATGGCCTGGAAGACCCCATCTGTTCCTATGTTTCTGAGCTCATGATTTGGTATCACTGATTGGCCACATGCATACAAAGCTGCCTTGAACAGCTTCCCATCGGTCTACCTAGATCAGTACTGTGCAGCTCCACCTGCAATTATTCTTTTCCAGTATTGCAGGCCCAGATCATTCCCAGACCTGCTTTCCTGAAACAGGAGGTTGCAGCAGAGCAGGCGCTTCTGTTATGAACACTCCTTCCTTTCCATCGGAAGAGAAAAATAGTCCAGGCTTGCAGAGAGTTCTTTTTAAATGAAGGGAACAGAAAAGAATGGTTTCCTTCCCATTTTTCTGTTCACCTGAGCACATGTTCACACACCCCTTTTGAACCCTGCTCCTGGCCACTTGTTCCCTCCTCCTTTCCCCTAATTGGCTAATAGGGTACTGAGAGTTTACACTCTTTCTGCCCGCCTACCCCACACTGCCCCAACACCGGCCCTTCTTCCCAATCCAGCCCTGCCCCTGGTGGGCTACAATAGGCTCATTTTGTTCTGCCCAGCTTGTCAATAAACAATCAGGAAGCATTTGGCCCTCCTGTCTACATGCCTGTTTCCCCATACCTTGTGCTATCTGATTTTAGCCCCTCCCCTCCTTTGGGCTAAGTAATTTTCTTTGTTACCCTTTTAAATCTCTTTACTCCCTTGTTTCAAATCATCCTTTCACACCTATTACTTCTATCAGTCCAGGAGTGTTGGACTTCTTTCAGCAGAAGGCTTGAATGCAGTTCCAGGGGAAAAGCCCTGCAACTCCCAGCATCTCCCAGTCAACATGACCGGATGAGAAATGCTGGCAGTTTAGGACTTTCTCTGTCCAAAAATGCATAGGACCGTACCCACAGTCATAGGTTGGACTGAGAAGTTTTGCTTCCATGCAAATACGCTTGGGAACTTAAGACAATCTAAACATTTTAAAGCAATCACATGGTTAAGATGTGTATACCCACAACCCATTTATTTCCTCCTGTTCTCTTGGATTTTTTCTTTTGTAGCCTTCAGTCCTTTTCCCCCATGAGATTTAAAGGCCCAGAATATGAGTCTGTGTAGACTCAAGATATTCTCTGGATTCAATACTGTCCCAGTCTCAATGCAACAGTACCAGAGACAAGTATGCCCCGGGGTTGTAAGAGAAGCAGTTCTAAGAGATTAGACTCAGAGCACCAAAGCCCAAGAAAGCAGTGTTAAGTACCTGAACCTGTGTTATGTACTTTTTCCATGCTTCTGCCTCCTATGACATCATTTTATAAAGACTGAAACAGTGAGAGGTCCATTTGATCCACTAGCTGTAATCCAACAAATTACCGCAAGTTCTGTGGTTCCGATTTTTAAATCTTTGTGTTACCTTTAATTGCAAAAAGTCAGGCATCTTATGTGCAAAAGACTCGGTCAAAATCACTGGTCTTACCTAAGTGGCTCATTAGCAGAAATTATCATCCGGAACATGAGTAGCCAGGCTAGAATTAAGTTATCTGAGCACTGGGCGCATTTGTGGAGTTTCACTGCAGAGCAGTCTGAAATATGTGAAGGCCTTGCCTGTAGCCAGCAAGGTGTGGCAGTGCCATGGCAGGCCAGGAGGGGGCAGTCTTGCCCCTTCTGTGTGTTTGGCAGACACATGGAGGGACACACCGAAATGGCCCACGAGTTACAGGATCTTGCTTCTCGGATCCTGCCCCCCACCCAAAGGTGACCCCAGCCAAAGAATTGTGCACATTTGTTTAAGAGGCAGGGCATGCCTTCCAGAGTGCCACTGGGGTGGTTTGAGGGGATGGCTCAAAACTGCCAATAGGGGGATTACAAAAACTGTCCTGAAGGCAATTTCTGTGATCAACTGGGGGGAAAAATAAAAGAGAAAGAACTGCAGCAAGCCAAAAATGGCCTGGAGGAAAGACCTGCTCCTCCCATGGAAGTGCCCAGGTGGGGAAGAGATGGCCAACATCCCACAGGAAGCCTGAACATCTGCTGGGCTCATTATGGGTTGCTCTTCTAACAGCGAACTCACTATGGCTTATTGTTGGAATGGGTCAGCATCACAAGCAAATGAACTCAATATCTTTTGTGCAGCTTACATGGTAAGGATCTGAGAGGGACACTTCATGGTTCAGATGAGGGTGGTCCAACTTCTCATACCTCAAAGGCCACATGAGGACTCTGACATGAAACTGCACAATGAATTACATTTCCATATCATAAAGTGTTCACAATATTTCATATTGATATATTTAATTAACCCCTGAACAAGGGAGAAAACCAGGATACGACCTCAGGACACTCTGAGAACACTCTGTGGACCTGGGATCTCTCGTCAGCAGGAGCAGGCAAGGGGTGCTGGCCCAACCCACTCTCCTCTTGAGCCTCAGGAAGAGAACTGGACAGGACGGCAGCCTCACGCGAGGTTGCTGCCATCAGGCCCATGCCATTGCTGGGGTCTGGACTGGGGGTGCTCCAGGCGGCGAGAAGGCCCGGGGCCTCATGCCACCCACGGGCCACATGTGGGACTGCCCCAGTTTAGACAGTTTTTCTGAAATGTTACTTACTGGCTGTCTTTATGAGGTTTTATGTTTTATATCCTGAGAAAATTAAGAGACTCATATCTTAAACTGTTGTTTTATTTTTTCAAGAAATAACTTGATACAGACTTGATGTTAAAATGAGATTAAGGTTAGTTTTAATACATGGTCCAACCTATATTCTACATGTGGCATTTATGGCTCAGATTCTCTCTTGGATGTTATTTTGCTGCATTCTTACTGCAATGTTATGACCTTGGGACTTCAGCAAACAGCAAGAAGCGCAACTGACTGGCAGAGCTGGAAGAGGTTCACTTTGCAGACAGCACTCCGAAGCCATTGCTAAATAATACATGCACCCACAGCAACGATCGAACTAGATTTATCACACAGCCCCAAAACAGGCCACGTTTATGAGTGCTGTTATGAAATCAGGCCAACAAGGACTCTCAACTCTGAATGAACCCCTTACTGGAGGAAGCTAGAAGAAAATGGGCATTTGCCAAGGCTGAGGCCTCATGCTTGCTTATTTACTTATTATAGTGCTCTCTAATGATTAAGCTGATGGTGGCCTTTCCCCCTTTTTTCTCTCTTGCAAGTGTGCTATATAGACCCCAAATCAGAAAAGCTGCTACTTGAGGGCATGCCATGACATATGTTGGGCTTGTTCTGCCTCTAGGCCTTCTTCCCAGAGCAGATTGGCTGATGACCCTCAGAGTAGATCTGGTTAGCCCCCCCCCCCCCCCCCGGTTTCCCAAATGATCAGCTCAGAGGCAACCATGGAATGGAATATACTTGCTTTACAGCTGCCAGTGGCTTAATTTCCTCAATTAATGGTATGAAAAGTGGGGGGGGGGAGGAATCCTGCTCTGGAGTTGCCGATGGAAGTAAGGGCATCTTAAAGCCCCACTCTCAGCCTTCTGAATCAATTGTATTAAATACAGCTAATTCTTTTAGTGGGGAAGGCTGCTTTCCCCTTTCTTTCTTTGGTCCAGAGTGAGTGCTACTTTTACAAAGGCTGAAGTTTCCCCCATTTTTTGCCATAACAGCACAGCTGCTGCCAACATAGTGCTCCTTTTGTGAAATAGAGCACACATAATCTTGCTAGCCAAGTGGAGTAAAGGATGTGTTTGCTTCCCCAGAAATGCTGAAAAGCAAATATAAGTAAATGAAAGCCAAAACTGCTTTGCTCTTGCTTCAGCCCTAAATTTGCCCTTTGAAATGTGGAAAAGGATGGCTGCATGGCTGTGCATGCGTGATATTCAAAAAAGGGATGTGCTCCAAATCTTCCCTTCTTTCTGTTGCTCATCAATATTTCAGCAGAGCTACCAGACAGCAGACAAGCAGAACTCAGCTGATCCCTCTGGCTCCGCTGGCTGCAACCTTGGATAACCTGCATGCAGACTTTCAAATGAGATGCTGGGCCTCATCTATGCCCTGAAGTCCCTGAACCGCCATTCCACCCACAAGCCAAATAACCTTCCTTTATCGTTTTCTCTCTCATCTTAGCAAAGATGCCAGAAAAGCAGTGGGTGGGTTCACTCAGGGCCGTCTTAACAGCAGTGGGGGCCCCAGGCAAAGCAGTGTCCTGGGGCCCCTACGACAACTACAACTACTGCTAATTTTGGAAGTTTTTCAATTTTCCAAGGGTTAACATACGCAGATTAGTATGGGGCCCACGGGCAAGTGCCCATCAGGCCCATGCGTTAAGACATCCCTGGGTTCACTGGACTGTTCTAAGGGCAAAACATTCAGGTAAGCCTGGCAGCACAGATAGAAAATTAATCCCCTTTCTTAAAAATGCCAATGTTTATATTGAAAGCTCAGTACATTACAGTAATCCAGCAGCAAATCCGACCGAGCAGGTCCAGCCCTACCATTAGGCAGAGTGAAGCAATGGCCTCAGGCAGCAGATCCTAGGGGACAGCACTGACTTTATCCTGAAGACCCCAGCTGCTCCCCTCTGCTGGAGGAGAGCTGTACTTGCCACACAGCCTGTCCTGGAGCCCCAAACTCATGTGCGACTTCAGGGGTGGTGGGTGATACTATCACACATATTGCAATAGCACAAGTATTGCAGGAAGCGACAGGATGGGGAAAGGGTCCCACACTGTCCTTTGCCTCAAGCAGCAAAACGCCTGAGGCCAGTCCTGTCGCTGAGCTCAATGGCACCTTCGAATCAATATGCATGGGGATGGCAAGGCACTGGTGTGGCTCTGGCAGGATCGGTCACCACAAAGGACCCTCCATGCACGGCAAGTGTAAGCTAAAACTGCAGAGCTTTGCATTCGTGGTCAGGAGAAGGGCCTTTCTTGACCTTCCGAAACTCTATTTTTGGAAGCCTCCTATATGCCCAATATCTCTTACAGTGTTTCTAAGCCAGAAGAAATGTCCTTGAGCAACCTTTGCTGAGAAGGAGAAATAAGTTTTGCCAGCAAAGTAGGGAAACCGGGTGCCCAGAGAATAGGAGAATATGCAGGAAAAGGTACCCAGAGGGGATACGCTCCCTCGCCCACCTTCAGTCTCCACATTCCCACAGGCCTGTCTACACATATGTGAACAGGGCAGGTCAGGACTACAGAGGCAGGATGCCAAGACTCGGACCGGACAGTCTGACAGGCTGGGCAGCATGCAGGCCAGGTGCCACCAAGGACTCCACTCCTGCAGGGGAATTAGGTCTGGTTTACTCAAGAAGCAGAAGGGAATGTGCGGTCTCTGTATCGCTTCAGCAGAAGGAAACTGCTTGCAGAAAGGGACTTTCTGCCTCTTTCATCGCCTCTTCCCTGAAGCCCCAGCACACCCTCCTCTGGAGCCATACCTGTGAGTATGGATGGAGGGAGACTACCTTCTCTGCACACTGAAAAACAGCTTGGCAGGGAGCAAGGCCATCCTGGAGGGCCCTCCCTCCTTGCTGCGTGCGTTCAGGAGAAGGCTTGCACACCGTTTCTTCATGCAGTCAGGAACCCTGAAGAAGCCACAAAGGAGAACTCTCTGCACATGAAGGCCCATTTCGGAACTTCTGCTGAATCCATGATCAACGAAGACGGAGCCCACGTGCACAGTGCTGCTGCAGCTCCTTCCCACATCCAGTTTACACCTGGCAAAGCTATGAAAAGATGTGCTGCAGTCAGGGATGTCGCAGGGTTTGCCCGGTTTGCAGGTCGTCAGGCACCTTTTCTCCACTGCTCACTGAAGGAACTGGGACTTCCTTCTCACCAGGTTTTGATTCCGTCACCAGCACACATTTGCATTAATGCATATTAGCCCTACTGCAAATCCATGCATGCTAGGTTCGTCCATGTCCACCAGACGCAGTAATGCTGACATGTGCACAGGATTTAGCACAATTCACACCTAAAAGTGAACACCTCACTGGTAAGTCCACAGATTCCATAAAGGGCTGGTTTGGTGCAGAATCCACTGCAGATTTCTCCAGCATCCCCAGTTACAGTCCAACCTCTCTCCTGCTTCTTTAATGTAAACCAAGCAACACAAATCCCTTGGACAAAGGCTCCAACATTGTTCTTCTGTTCTTATCTGTCCTTTCCACACATACAGCTAGAGGGGGGAGGCCTGCAGGCCTGGGCACAGCTGGTGTGACACCCGGAAGTGGGGGCCTTCGCCTGGGAGGCGTGGGGCTCTTTAAGGCCTTTGCACAGAGGGCCAGTGGGACACAGCCATGTCAGGAGTCATCCCACACCTTCCCCACTGCACAGGAATCAGGCCTGTTGCTGCCTGCCCACCTTGGCCAAGAGGAATGTTAAGGAGGCCAAGCTACTGTGGCACACGTTGGGGGAAATCCAACCAAAGTGATATAATGAACTTTAAAAACGAAGGATCTGCCCCGTTTCACAACACCAGTCTGCCTGAGGCAGCCACCTCACTCTGTCTGGGAGGAGGCGCTCCCTGTGAGAGCTTTTGCTTTGCACATGGCACAGAACGTGTATCAAAGGGTTCGGGGACCCCTTCCCGGTGACCCCCTTTCCCCCACAGGGACCCTGACAGGGGTTGCATGTTTATGGTGGGCAAGGCAGATGCCAGCAAGACCAAAGGTGGGTCACCCATTGCAACCTGTCTGTCTGTCTGTCTGTCTGTCTCTCTCACACACACACACACAGAGCTTTTCTTTCTCTCTGCCACCACTTTCACTCTCTCCTGATTTCCCTTTCACTCGCCTGCCAAAGATCTGAAGGGCTTCTGAAATTATGCCAAAGGCCACATGTAAGAGCTCCAGGTCGCCCACCCTGCTCTAAAAAGGTCTGTTGACTTCAGGCTCAGGACTGCCCAGGCTCAAAGGTTAAGCAGATAATGTGGCAGAGCTGACTGGCACTCAGCATTTAACTTTATTAAAGGGAATGCTTCAACCAGATGCAAATAAAGGAAATGTATGTATTTATGTATTTTGTATCCTGCTGTGAGCCGCCCCGAGGCTTCATTGCGATGGGGGCGGCATAAAAATGTTTCAAATAACTAAATAAATAAATGGGAGGGGCATCATTTATCACTGCTAAACCAGGTAAAAGAGGCTACCCCAGTGATCCCTTTGCTTATTGTAGATTGAACACTGAACTCTGGTGAAAGGCAAGATACTGGTCCAATCAATTACAGGCAGTCCCCGGGTTACAAACAAGTTCCATTCCTGAGAAAATGGAAATTTGTCTTTAAGTCGAATGTGTATGTAAGTCGGATCACGTAGATTTGACCCTCCACATTCATGGGGGGTTAGGGGTGCAGGACTCCCATGAAAGTGGAAAAGCCATGAATATCTCTGCCCTGCTCCCCACCCAAGCTCATCAGTGCCTCCTCTTTGCAGCAAGGAAATGCCAAAGAGGATTCCCTCTCTGGATGGGTCTTGCAGAAAGGCATGCTTTGGAGGTCTCCTTCGCTCCCCTTTCACTTCCTCTCTATGGTGATGACATTTTTCTGCAGTAATTTCTTTAAAGTAATAGGCTTTTTGGCAGTGAATCTGTAGGTACAGGTTGTTCGTAACTTGGGCTTTTGTAACTCAGGGATTGGCAGTAATCCATCCACGCATCACCTTACTCTGGAAAGACCTTACTTTTACATTTTTTAAAAAAATCAGTTTCAGGAAAAAAGTTTGGAGTACAAACATTGAATCAGTTGTAGTAAAATACAACAGCATCAGCAAAAGTGCACGCATTGGTAACTTCCAAGCAAACATGCTGTGGGGAGCACCAAGTAGCAAACATTTCCACCTGGACGTAGCACCACTTGCATCGCAACATCAACAGCTTTCAGTTTATTCATTCAACAGCTTACTTCTTGAGGATACATAATCGTTCACTTATCAATTCTGGAAGACAATATATGTAACATATGTTTTACTAATGCCTGTTGATTTAATAACATCAGTTTTTCCCCACAATCCATTTTTTAAAAAAATATATGTAAGATAAACTAATTATAAGATTGAAAACATGCACACACATTTAGGTTTTCTAAAATTAACTTCATGCTACATAAAATTGGAATAAGAAAGTACATATATTTACCTTGACCTGAAGTTGCAACCTATTCAGATCTAAGTCTTAGTATTCAGTAGAGATTACACATACAGTATATCACAGAAGTGAGTACACCCCTCACATTTAGTAAATATTTTATCTTTTCATGTGACAACCCTGAAGAAATGACACTTTGCTACAATGTAGTGAGTATACAGCTTGTAGAACAGTGTAAATTTGCTGTCCCCTCAGAATAACTCCACACACAGCCATTAATGTCTAAACCACTGGCAACAAAAGTGAGTACACGCCTAAGTGAAACTGTCCAAATTAGGCCCAAAGTGTCAATATTTTGTGTGGCCACCATTATTTTCCAGCACTGCCTTAACCCTCTTGGGCATGGAGTTCACCAGAGCTTCACAGGTTACCACTGGAGTCCTCTTCCACTCCTCCATGACGGCATCACGGAGCTGGTGGATGTTAGAGACCTTGCACTCCTCCACCTTCTGTTTCAGGATGCCCCACAGATGCTCGATAGGGTTTAGGTCTGGAGACATGCTTGGCCAGTCCATCACCTTTACCCTCAGCTTCTTTAGCAAGGCAGTGGTCGTCTTGGAGGTGTGTTTGGGGTCATTATCATGTTGGAATACTGCCCTGCGGTCCAGTCTCCGAAGGGGGGGGGGATCATGCTCTGCTTCAGTATGTCACAGTACATGTTGGCATTCATGGTTCCCTCAATGAACTGTAGCTCCCCAGTGCCGGCAGCACTCATGCAGCCCCAGACCATGACACTCCCACCACCATGCTTGACTGTAGGCAAGACACCCTTGTCTTTGTACTCCTCACCTGGTTGTCACCACACATGCTCGACACCATCTGAACCAAGTAAGTTTATCTTGGTCTCATTAGACCACAGGACATGGTTCCACTAATCCATGTCCTTAGTCTGCTTGTCTTCAGCAAACTGTTTGCGGGCTTTCTTGTGCATCATCTTTAGAAGAGGCTTCCTTCTGGGACGACAGCCCTGCAGACCAATATGATGCAGTGTGCGGCGTATGGTCTGAGCACTGACAGGGTGACCCACCACCCCTTCAACCTCTGCAGCAATGCTGGCAGCACTCATACGTCTATTTCCCAAAGCCAGCCTCTGGATATGACGCTGAACACGTGCACTCAACTTCTTCGGTCAACCATGGCGAGGCCTGTTCTGAGTGGAACCTGTCCTGTTAAACTGCTGTATGGTCTTGGCCACCGTGTTGCAGCTCAGTTTCAGGGTCTTGGCGATCTTCTTATAGCCTAGGCCATCTTTATGTAGAGCAACAATTCTTTTTTTTAGATCCTCAGAGAGTTCTTTGCCATGAGGTGCCATGTTGAACTACCAGTGACCAGTATGAGAGTGAGAGCCATAACACCAAATTTAACACACCTGCTCCCCATTCATACCTGAGACCTTGTAACACTAACGAGTCACATGACACCGGGGAGGGGAAATGGCTAATAATCCCCAATTTGGACAGTTTCACTTAGGGGTGTACTCATTTTTGTTGCCAGCGGTTTAGACATTAATGGCTGTGTGTTGAGTTATTTTGAGGGCACAGAAAATTTACTGTTATACAAGCTGTATACTCACTACTTTACATTGTAGCAAAGTGTCATTTCTTCAGGGTTTTCACATGAAAAGATAAAATATTTACAAAATGTGAGGGGTGTACTCACTTCTATGATATACTGTAAGTAAGTGTTCACAGGAGTAAAATCTCCTGCAGTTATGTTAAGGATTTTTTTAGAACCAAAAAGTGGGCTTGGTGTTGCCATTTTTATACTTGAGGACAAGCGGCCAATGAGCAGCTTGTGCTGCTGAGGAGAGGTGATCAGACAGCAAATCGTGACCCCTCTTTTCTTTCCCTGCCTTGCAGCAGAAGCTGGGAAGGTGGAGAAGGGCCCTTACAAAGCCTCCCTGCAGCAGTTCCTCTGCTGAGTTCCCCCACGTGGCAGGTGTGGGCACGAGCAGGAAGCACCAGAGCTGCCACTGTCTACTCGCCAGCAGTCTCTCTGGGTGATGTAGAGCAGACGGCGAGTCCTCTGCTCATGGACTTGCTGCAATCATTCTTGGTGGAGCCATTTGGCACCTGCAGGTCCACGCTGCTCGGAGAGCAACTGCAGGCGAGCCAGATGGCTGGCTGGTTCTCCCGTGAAGCCAAACGACACTCCACCTCAGGTGGCAGAACGGGAGCGATGGCAGACCGCTCCCCCTTGCTGGCAGGAGCACTGTCCGCTGAGGCCTGGCAAGGCAGCAGAGTTAACAGTTGTTAACAGGAAAACGTCCTCCTGCCTGGGTGGGGGCATCTTGTGTCACTGGTAGTGAGTACAGCGAATTGGGGGCCGCTTCTCCCAGGATCACCCACTGCCTCTTTTGCCCCTTCCTCCATCTGTGTGGTTCGACTGAGCCAACCCACCCTTTCCCACTGAGCCACGCAGTGGGCACACCAGCAGGGTCATCTTTCAGAGAGGGCAAGTGGGCCAACAGAGGTTGCAGGAGCCCAGCCCTCAAGAGAAAGATGAGACCAGCCAGGGATCTCTCTGAGGACGGTAGGCAGGAGGGAGGAGAATTTGGCTTGCTGGGTTGAATCCTCCTCGCCGGGCAACTCAGGGTGAACTCAGATGGAGCCTACCCCTTCCACGATCAGCTTTCTGTGTTGCAACACACAATGAAAGGAAGAGGTGGTTGCTTACATGTTCTGCCTGGGGCCAATCCATACTTGCTTTTATCATGGTGCAGTAACATCTGCTTAGCCCACCCACTGGCACACTGCCCAGCCCACCGTCCTAAAGCACTTTCTCCCTTAGCCTTCTGGTACTTCTACACCACTCCTATGATGTCCCCTCCAGTGATTGCTGTTTCTGCGTGCTAGTGAGTTAGGTATATTCCAGTCTAGTGGCCTTAGAACTCTTATCAGTGAGAGTGACCTGAATGTTGGAGAACTTGTTTTCCCCCTCACTTTGCACTTTGACTTCAAGGAGTTAGGGACTGACCTGCAGGAAATCTGTGGGTTGCCCTCCATTTCTCCTCCCATGACCAGGGTGCTCGATTAACCATTATAATGTGAGGTAGAGTGGCTACTTTTCAACATGCATCCACAGAGTTGTGCAAGTATGAATAATCGCACAATCTTTCTTTGGAAACCTGAGTTTGCCAGTGGGTTGTTTTTTTGTTTTTTAACTAGAAGAGCAACATGAACTGCCTCTTTTCCAGCCAGCGCAGCACTTCACGGTGGCTTACGACTTGGTGCTTGTGCTACAGACACAAATGAATTACCTCATGGGACTTAAGCGCTCCCACTTCTCCAATTACATACTATTCACTGGCAGGCAGTACTTGATTGTATGAGAACAAGAGCACATATTCTCCTGCATGCATGAAGGTCTGCCCACAAAGCAGCAACTCCATGTGGAAAGTGTAGCAGCAGCACTGGGGTGCCTCCGAAACAAGGGGCTGCAGCGTAGACTCTGCCCCAGGAAGCACCAGGGGCCTCATCCAGCCAGTTGAGGCCCCAAGAGAAGGAAAGAAGCACTTGCATCCGCTACTATTATTTGCAGCATCAATTCACTGCTTAATCTTTAGAATAAGCATGTCATCATGGAACAGGTTTTTTTTAAACGCGCTTAATTTTTTGTAAGTAATTCCCCTTCCCCGATTTTTTTCCCTCCAGAGTAGGTGCAGGTAACCCAGTCCGCTTCTTCCAAAGCACCCTTACCTCTAAGCTAAGCTCCAGAACGGCATGGCGGGCGTGTGGGGAGACGGAGCTGCGGGAGGCGAGGTACAGTCATGCCCGCTTTGGCCCTGGTCAGTGTTACCAGGCCGCGATGCCTTTGCACCGTGCTTCCTCAGCCCGAAGCACACCCCTTCCCGCGCCCGAAGCCCAGGCTCCCCGCGGCCCTCTCGCCTCTCCTCCCGGGCTCTCCCGCCTCCGCCCGCCAGCGGGCCGACGCGAGCACGCAGCAGCCGTTCCGCGCCCGCGTGCTCCCGGCCCGGCCCAGCCCACACCCAAGCACGGACAGGCCTCCTCCAGACGTGCGCCCCGGCACGTCTGGCCCGCGCCGCAGCCGCCCCCTGACGTCACTCGCGGGACCTCCATTTAAGCGCCCGCCGCCCTCCACCTCCTCGCGGTACTGCAGCGGCAATTGGGCGACGGCTCGCTGGTGGGGCGCTTTGCTAGGACGACCCAGGTAAGCCGGGGGCGCGGTGGGAGGCGCACAGAGCTGCCCGCCTTGCCTGCGCCGGCTGGAGGCGGCCCTCGGAGAAGCGCTCCCGCTGCGACGGGATGCTCCGAGCTGGAACGCCGTGCTTTGCATCCAGTATTGATCTTACTCTGAGTAGTAATTGTAAGCAACGAATCAACTCAGGCTGCCACGGGGTATAATAAACTTTTGTGTGCGGCGCGCGTGCATGCGCGCCAGTGAAAGATGACGGGACAGGATCCTGCAGACGCGCCTTCCCCAACCTGGTGCTTTCCAGATACGCTGGACTGCAGCATGTGTCCTGGGGAGGATGGGAGTTGCAGGGCACCAGGTTGGGGAAGGATGAGGCAGGCTATTGCTAGATTCGGAGTCGATCACCACAAACCGCCTCCGCTGCTCCGCGCCTGCTACAGTGCTATTGTTTTGCGCTGAAGAGAGGCTGAGCTGCTATTTGCCTTGACCCGAGAGGGGTGGGTTATGTAACGTGCGAGATGGAGGGAAGCGAGGGTTTAGTAAAGTGATGCTCCATTTGCGCGGAGAGCCAGCGCCCACTGTAGACGTGAAACCTGGGACGTTGAATGAACTACAGGCTGGGAGGGAGGGCAAGCGGACTGCGTGTTGCTGCAGCCTGTGAACCCTCGGTGTGCGCTGACGTACACGTGCCGAGATTCAGAGCGGGGCTCGTGGCCTGGCGGGATGGGGAGGCAAGAGGCGATGCGGGCTTGCTTTGGTCCGCCCCGGGCACAAGAGACGGGAAACGCGGCTTTCGGGAACGGCCGGGGCTCGGCCAGCGTGTTGCTGGGAAGAGAAGGAAAAGCCAAAGCGGTGGCGGGGAGGGTGCAGTCTCCGGCTACTTCGGAATCGCCGCTCTTCCGACTCGCCCGCTCCTTCCGTTTCCAGAGCAGGAGCAACGCCATGCCCGGCCTTGGAGGCGTCAGCGGCTGGCTTGCACGCCCCGGCCATGGAAGGTCCTCCTGCTGAGAAAGCGGGCGTCAGCCTCCTCCCATCTTCCCTTTCCGGAAAGCCCTTTTGCATTTAGCTTGAGGGAATAAGGCGGAAAGAGGGAGGTGTGCAGAGCGGGGAGGCGGGCTCAGGTGCGCGTGTGCTTTAGTGAAAAGTGAATTGGTCTCGATGGCAGCCTGATGCGACTGTGCATGCCGCCGCCGCCGCCGCCGCCTCTGAAGCGCAGCCCTGAAGTTTTAAGAAAGTGTTGCTACTCTGTTTCTGGGCGTCACTTTCCCTTCTTCTGGGGAAGCAGAATTGCTGCCTTCTTCCTGAAGGCTGCTTGTGAAAACCTAGTTGCAAGTTGAACTCTTAACCTCAGAGTTTCCTCAACCAAAGCGTCCTCCAGATCTGCTGGACTGCAATTTCCTGCAGCAGTGGGGGATGTTGAGGGCACCAGAAGAAAGATTGCGCTACCTGGCAGACCCTAACGGAAGGTCTGCAGCCTCCTCCCACTGCTACTTAAGGCCACAACCAAATGCAGACTGCATAGCTGTAACACTGGCCCCTTTTTCCTCCTCCCCCCCCTTTTTTTGCGTGGGGGGGTTGCTTTTTAAAGCCATCTTGCCAGCTGCAGACTGGAGGCTCCGGTCCCTCCCTGAAGCTGCGCCCGCCCCAGGAAGGGAGTGTGGGAGAACAGCTTGCCGTAGAGCCAGCCTCGAGGAGTGCTCCTTGAGCCCCGAGGCGGGCAGCTAAGCTGCTCCGTTGCCTTTGCCCTGTCGGGGAAGGCAAAGGGTGGGAGGACAGCCGGCTCGGTTTCACATGCCCCCACCTTCTCCGGCAGCCTGCTCCTGTGTCCTTGGGCTGAAATCACTCCCCACTCATGTTGTAAATCCCTCAGGGCAGAGTCCAGGGCTCCCCCCCCGATGCTTGCAAGAAGAGCTAATCGGGCTTGAATAAGGGAGAGGGACCAGCCCAACAAAGTGAGTTTTATGCCTGAGGGATGAATTGAACTAGTTTTCCTAGTTGGATTATTACACCACACATCTGAGGACAAGTTCCACAAGTCCACTTCACCATCTGCAGCAATCTTCATGCAGGTGAAGGCTACAGTGGGGCTTCCCAGGCTCATTTGCATTAATTTAACTTTTGCTGAAATACAGCTCTCTTGCCACAGATTCTGGCTTGCACAACGTAAGAGTGGGGCATCTTCTTTGCAGCCTCGCCTTTATTGGTTATGGGTTTGCAAACGGGGTTTCCTCTGCAAGGCACAGTTCCTCAAACAGATGTATTCCAACTCGCAGCAGAGTGGCAAATGCAGCATCTCCAAAAGGGCAAAGCTGCCTGATCCTGTGCAATAGCTAATCCAGTGATGGATTTTCCATGTAATAAAGCACTTTTGGGGTTAATGTTGAGTCATGCCCAGCTTTGAACTGGCTGCGAATGCAGACTCCTGCTGGTAGGGCTTATAAAAAGCAGCCTTTAGCACACAGAACATGAGTCATGTTTAATTAAATAGTCAAATTCCATATTAGGAAGGATTTTCTGAAAACATGGGATATATGGAAATGTTCCTAAGTAGTTCCCTGTCCTTCCTTCTCTAATTTATGCCATTCTGTTAAAAATACGTAGCTGACTACACCTGGGTGAACGTGTGTCCTAAAAGGAGCAAGGAGGAACTGGGTTCTGTCGGATTCGAAGTGGCCACACTTCAGTACAAGTTTTACTCATTAGATTTTTGTAAAGTTCATGCACTGCCACAGACGCTTCCAAAATCCTAATCACAATTGGGTGGTAGGGTCAATACTGTATGCATAAATTCTTCAACCAGCAAATCAGCAACTGCATCCAATGACAGAAGTCTAGTCTAGGCCCATAGCCAGCCAAGAGGTTGAGGGTCAGTTGATCCAGTTTTCAGGCTTTTAAAAGATAAAACTGTACTTTAAAAAAACATTTTGTAAAAAAAAGTAGGGGGCATCCCCCTCCTGGCCACAATTAAGACACCAAGTTTCTGTTTGTACCAGTTCACAGCAGCATCTGAGGAAAAATATACTCAGTGGCGTACTCTGTATCCATACCCAGTTCACTACACTGCTGCGATTTCTACCTTCCGCCTTTTTGTCTTTCTGAAAGACTGCAGACATTTGCAGCTGCACTGAGACTGGGGACCTCCTCCTTCTCCAAAGCTGCAGCTGAGGGACTGCTCCCTGTAGGGAAATGCTGGACATATGGACAGTCTCGATGCGAGATTGCAATCTTGGCATGCTGGGCCGTTGTATGAGTAAAAAGGTTTCTATCATGCCCGCTCCCCTTTGGCAAGGACCCTTAAGGCAGCTTGTATTGCTTCTCCACTGTATAACCTTCGGAGAATCCCTGTGAAATTGAGCAGTCCATGAGTTAGTCACCGGCCCAAAGTCATCCAGTGAGTTCTGTGACTGAGTGGAAACTAGACCCTGGAGATCCTGAGTCCCAGCCCAGCACTGCAGCACACTGGCTTTCCACCATTTGAACACCGTCTTGAAGGAGATGGGATGCATCGCCCCAGCAGCTCTCAGTGGTCCAGCATCTGTATCCTTGACGCCTACCTCAAGCTCTGCCCCCCACCACATCCTGCCACCCCCCATCACTACCTTCCGTGATTCCTTGTGCCATATGCGCCTCCTTTCATAGGTTTGGGGGTGGTGATCTTCTGCCCCCAGGGCTTGCTTCCTCCAGTTTTGGTTTGAATGGCATCTCTTTGTCACTGGCTTTCAGTCTGGACAAACTAGCATTCTGATCCCTGAAAGCCCACTGGATTCTAGTAATACTTCCTAAATGTTGGAAGGTGCCCACTGATCTGCGATCCTGTCCTCTTCCACGTGAGCCCCTTGTGACCTTGGAGTGGCAGGCATGCACCTCAACTCCCCCTGAGACTGGATTTCCAAACTGTTATGTTCCCTGCCACTGCTAACCACCTGGCTTCTGGCTAGCCCCAGCTTCTGACTCAGAATGACATCCTGCATCCACCCTGGGTGTGCCTTTGGCATCCTGGAGATTTTCCTCTTTCACCCAGCTAGTTTTCAGTCCAATTCTTGTTCCTTTGGCTGCTGCCACTATGGCCAGCTTCAGCAGCTGGCACTATGTGTACACTGATTTTTTCCTAAAATGTGTTTAATCATGGAGCAAATACTGCCATAAGTATGTGCATCATCTGCCTGAAAAGCAGATGATTAATGAGGTCGGTTCCTGCTCTTAAGTCTGCATCTTGTCTCTCATTGCTGGCTTTTATACTTCATACTCCCTTGTTTGCCTTCAAATTTAGTAGACCTTTTTTTTTATGATATATCCTAATTTTTAAAAAGCCCCTCCATTGACTTCCATTTATAGAATGCAAAGACTCTGGAAGGTCTCACTGGCTTAATAAGTATCCAGGGCTGCTGTTGCATAGAGTTCATATATCAAGCAAGATGGTATCAGGTTGTACCCTGGAGCAGGGTTGGCTTTATAACTCTTGGACTTCTGTGATGCACACATGCACAGTGTCAGAGCAAGAATTGCTTTTGCCACTCCTGTGAGGAGAAACCTGTGCCTCTTAGTTTCTCAGCTGCAACTTGAACTTTATGCCTGAATACATACTAATCAAACTGATAAGAGGCTTCATTGCTTGATATTGTTCTTGCCAGATCCACTGGTCAGATATGGTACGGTATTGATTGTACATGTCATTTTGCTCCTTCTGGAAACCTGTTTTCCATCTGTAACCCCTTCCGTGTTTCAGACCTGGTTTAATAAGATAATATGAAGATGTTGTTATTCATTAAATTTCTGTACAGCCCAAAGCCAAAGCTCTCTGGATGGTTTAAATTATTAAGTCACCCATCCAGATATCAACCAGGCTGAATGCTGCTTAGCTTCCAAGATAAGGCAGCAGCAGTCACTACAGGCTATACAGAAGGTATGGAGGTAGCAGTTGGATCCAGAGTAAATTTGCAGAATGTAAATTCTACTGAATTTGATGAGAAAAATGAATATTTTCGCTTTTATTTATTATATTTCTATACTGCCCTTTAGTGAAAGCTCTCTGGGGACTTTAGAAAGAATAAAACTTTAAAATACTATATAAAAATGTCTACACTAACACTATATACACAAGCAATTTTAAACATTCAGCAGTAAGAAAATCCAGACTAGTTTCCTACCGAATTCATTAGGCAGCTGGAGTGCAAAGTACCTGGCAACTTACCTTCTACCTACCCAGCCCTTTCTCACGTGCCTCTTAATTGTTAGAAGCACAGTCCTTGCAAAAACATAAAGGAATCTGCTAAAATCCACATGTTATAAAATCAAGCTAAATACAGATTTTGAGAAATTGCACATTGTGTGTGGTGGGTCATATATGTGATATCTGGGTGATGGGATGCAAGCTAGAAATGGTCTGTTCTAACATACCGTAGTCAGAAATACATGAAGTGATGGAAATTAAATGTGGGGCTTTTTCTGATATCTTTCCCTTTCTCAGCAGCACTACAAGATGTCTCTTAAGGGAAAGCTGATTGAAAATGTTCACAAAGATGAACACCATCACCCCCACAACAAGATCACTGTGGTTGGAGTTGGTGCAGTTGGCATGGCTTGTGCCATAAGCATTTTGATGAAGGTATGTGGGTTTTGCACCATGCGTTCTGCAAGTCCAACTTGCCATGCCTCATGTCTGTTGCAGTCCCTTTCGAAATAGATTGCAACTCTGCCTCCAACACATGGGTTTGTGTCCACATTAATGTACCCTATAATGGTCTTCAAGATGGTGCATAGCAACTGTTCCTAGCTTGGTACTTTCTCTGGCATAAGTTTTTTTCCCCCCAAATGCACCAAGGCCCATCTGGAGCTGCCCATATTTTGGTGTCAGTATTGCCGTCACAGGCACATAGTGTAAGAACTGCCTTATACAGAGATGGACTCTTGGTCCATCCAGTCCAGCATTGCTGAAACTGGGCAGGTTCACGTGACGCTTTAAGCCCGGGGCTCACAGTTGCCGGGGGGCCCAGCTAGCTGTGCCTGCCTGTGACAGTTCAGCAGAGTGAGTGTCTGCAGGAACCACTGTCCCTTTTTGCCCCAGCAGGTATCTGAGAGGACATCACACTGGAGCACAGAGGGAAGCAGGAAGACAGCCCATCCTTGCTCGCTGCCCAGCTGTGGTGCCAGGCCCTGCCTGTTTAGGCCACACACGTGCCTGGCACTGGCAGCTGTACCCCCTGGGGGAGAGGGAAGGGGCCCCTGTGCTGCTTCCTCTTGAGCGGAATGAGCCTCTTCCAGCTGCTTCCGCCTCCGGCTTCATGCAGGCCTCAAGGAGGAGGCAGCCCAGGGCAAGCAGGATCCCTTGGGCTGGGCTGCAGCTCTTCTTTGCTGCTCTGGCCAAGGGGCTCTCATACTTCTGGGCACGATCAGGGCATAGTGTGTAGTCTAGGTTCAGGCAGTGTGCTCAGTCACAGGGCTTCCTAAACCCTCAGTCAAGCTATGGCTACTTGGAAGGGTTTATAAGCCAGCCAAGGGTGACTTATGAACCACCCCAAGGGAAGCAGGGGGGTTTCTCGTAACATGGGAAGCCACTCCCTCATGGCTTAGCATGTCATATGAACCCAGACACTGACTGGCACTGGGTCTACATTGTTCCAGGCAGGACCCTTTCTAAGCCCCACGTGCAGAAACGAGGGGTTGAACTGGGGACCTGCATGCGAAATGTGTGCTCTGCCACTGAGCTGCAGCCCCTCCCTGGCCACGGTACCTCATCCTGATCCTCGTATTTAACCAATGCAAAAATACTGTGATCTTAACTAGATTTTAGGAAGGGCAACTGTGATCAGAGTATAATTACAAAGAGGAATGCTTGCTTCTGGAGTGAACATCTGAGGGTTGGATCTGCTGCTCGGCTGTCCACCAGTACTGCTGGCTGAGTAGATTTCCCCTTCCCACTGGGGTCCCAAGTGCCTGCAAGTCTACTCTGAAGAGCCAAGGGCGTGCTGTGCAGCAGGTTTGCAGGGCCTGCAAAGGGGAGGAGAGCAAGGAGGGATCGCAGTTGGAACGTGCAGTTATATAGACATACAGCATCAGATCTAACCTACAAAGTTTAGTATGCAGCCGCAGTTTCGTTCATGGGCAACTATGTATGCCTAGATCAGGTATGAAGGGCACAGCTAGAGGCTCCTGCATTACTGTGAGGTCACTCCAGGGGGTGAAGCACTTTTGTAGCTCCACTCCGACTCATGCCAAATACAATCTGTCGGCCATACTCGCCAGCTTATCAGTGGCTCTGTGATCCTAGCTTTGCTGCCTTCCTGGGGCTGTAGGCTTGCCAAGAGCCCCGTGGGCTTTGGCTACAGGATGGTTCAGAACATGAAATGAAATCACAAATACATAAATAAACATTTGGTTCTAAGTAGGTCACGGTACAAGGGTGACGGCCAGTCTTTGGTTAGGAAGATGCCAGCGTGTGCAGGCCTATGCTGGAGTCAGGTCGGTCAAAGTCAGTGGCTTGATGCTTTCTGTTTACTCTTGGTCTGTTCTAGGAATTGGCGGATGAACTTGCCCTGGTTGATGTTGTGGAGGACAAGCTGAAGGGAGAGATGCTGGACCTTCAGCATGGCAGCCTTTTTCTTCGGACACCAAAGATCGTCTCCGGCAAAGGTTTGTTTGTTTATTTAGGAAATTTATAGGCCATCCATCACTGTTGCCTCTGGATGGCTTACGGCATTATTCTAAATCCTAAATAAAATAAATTAGCTATTCCACGAACTGAGCATAAAACTGACATATTTGAAATAAATTAAATAAATCATATACAATTAAAATTGGTTGATGTTAAAATATTGATCAAATAAAAGGTCTTGACCTGGCGCTGAAAAGCATATAATGACGTTGCCAGGCTGACCTCTCTAGGGAGCTCATTCCATAGTCAGGGCGCCACCACAGAGAAAGCTCTTCTCCGAGTGCTCTTGTCTCCTGACCTCTTTCAAAGAGGGTTCCCGGAGGAGGGCCTCTGATGCCGATCTTAGGGGGCGGAAGGACATATAGGGGGAAAAAGTGTTCCTTTAGGTATCCTGGTCATTTAGGGCTTTATAGGTAATAACCACCACCTTGAACTGAGCCCAAACTTGGATGGGAAGCCAATGGAGCTGATAGAGGACTGGAGTTATGTGAGAATAACAACCAGTCCCCGACAGTATCATGGCAGCTCTGTTTTGCATCATCTGAAGTATCCAGATCGTCTTCAAGGGCAGCCCCACATAGAGCGCGTTACAGTAATCCAAGCGGGAAGTACTCTCGCTTTATGTCAGGAGTCTCAGATTGTAGCCTTGGGAAATCTACTTGAGGAGATCTACCAAGCAGTGCCTGGTGCAAATGACTTGCACTTCAAGTTGAAGAATTTTGAAACCAGGAATTCTCTTTGAGAAGCAGAACTGAATGGAGCTCACAGTCCTTTTCTGCACACCTCTATTTTGGCATCATAATTTAGGGCCAGGTCGTGGCTTCTGTTTTCAGTTGGGTGTCTGAAACCCTGATCTGCTGCAAATTAACCAAAGATCTACACCCACTGTCCTTGCTCTATGCTGTACAGATGATCATTTATTTCAGACACTATAATTCTAGTAATAGGGTAACATTCAGATTTCACGGAATGGCCTCTGTCTGTGGAAGCTGAGATTATTCCATTCTTGCTTAGCCATTACTGAACATGGTGGTGCTTGGCCTTGTGTGTCCTTTGAGCTTCAGTGTGTTAGTGATGAACTGAAAGCTTAACAAGCTGCTGAGCATCAGATCTATCCTGAAAACATTAGGGAGTTGGTGATGCAGTTACTACTATATTATTAATAAATTTCATTTCTATACTGCCTGTAGCTGAAGCTCTCCAGGCAGTTTACAACAAACAGTTACTGTTTATGTGCTATAAGTTGCCCTGTTTTAAAAAGCAGAAACAGGTTGATTGGCTGTAATAGTGAAAATCAGATTCATGGCTAGTAAACCCATTGTACAACTCTAGCAAAATTGGTAAATGGGATTGTGAACCCAGCCGGAGTGTCTCATGGCACAAGAAGCAAGCCTGCATGGTTTCCCTGCTACACAGGTTTTTGCGTGGGTGGGCCTAAGTGGGTTTTGTGCTGGCATGGTTTCCACCCTCCTCCCTTAGTTGTCCTCACTGTTTATTTATTTATTTATTAAAACATTTTTATGCCGCCCCATTCGCCGAAGCCTCGGGGCGGCTTACAACATTGGCATGTATCGCATCAGCCACCTCACCTGAACGTTAATCCCATGCTGCATAGCAGGAATGTTGTTTCTTATTGTGGTTTCTAAAAGCCAAATATACCATGTCGGAATATCACAGCTAAAAGCTACTGTGCTTTGTTGTGTCTGAACCTGCTTGTGCAGTCATAATTTGAGCAGGCCCACTGAAATCAGTAGGGTTCAAATTGATTTCAGTGGGTTTGCTTTTACATCTGGTTAAGCACAACTGGCTGGGGTATGCGAGGAGGTGGAGACCTTTCTTTCTAAACTTCCCCACGATTGTGCTCTGTATTTACAGCAGTGTAGCAATAGGTATTTCACTGGATTTAGTCATTGTTGTTATGTTCTGTTGGCTGAACGGACATGCTCACTTAGTCTTTCTCTTTCCCTGGCTCATTGTCCAAGTCTCAAATGCGAAAGTGTTGGCAGTGCAGCTAAGGTATTGTAAGAAAGTTTTCTAGTGTGGTGTTTGACTGGTAATGGGTAGGAAAGCATCCTCAACTGATCTTTAGGGCACCCGTGGGACAAGTGACAGGGAAAATGTGTTAATAGTTCCTTTTCCTTTAAAAAGTACTTCTAGATTACTTTAAGAGTATGTGAAAGGAACTTTTCTAAAAAGGGTGGGCAAGAAAAACTGTTCTACCAATGTTGGAAATGAAGAAAGGGGCATCAGCCACGTATGGCAACAGCTTTTCTGGCCCTGGGATGACCTGAAAATAAAAGTCGTCTGCAAAGAATGAAATCCCCACAAATTAAAAAGAAGATGCAACTGAAGGACAGTTGTGCTGCTATGTAAATTTTTGTTTCTTCTGCTATAATTGCTGTCACAGTTGATGGAGTTCTCCTTCCCTGACCACAGTCCTGCCTTTGTGAACAGTTCAGCTGTGATAGTACATGAAAAGAGCATTTAATGACTTTCTCCCTTCTTAATGAGATGTCCATTGAAACAAAGAGCCCAGTTTTGACCGCCTTGGTCAGTGCTTCCATTCTTTTTCCCTAGGAAGACCATTGAAAACTGTAGCTCTAGAAGAACCCTGGCCTTTGCACAAAGCCATCTGGGTTTGTTTTGTTTCTGTTTATGCTGTTAAAAGAAAAATTCCAGAGGAAGTTTTTCTGATAGTAACACCTAATTTTGTAAACATGCACAAGAAGTATGGTTTGGAGTATGTGTATGTCTGCAGTTGTAGTAGCTACTCCAGTATTTGCATATGGAACCATGGCAACATTTAGACAGTGTTTTTGAAACCAATTCCCAGTCCCTACTGATGAAGGATGGCAAAGATGTAGCCCTTCTAATGTTACTGGACTGTTATTTCTAGCACCTCCCAACATTAGCTATGCTGACAGGGGCTGATGGGAGCTGGAGTACACCAACATCTGACATGATGCGTGTTCTTCACCCTTTCTCTTGATGATAGCAATCAGCGCTTGGAAGCATATGGTCAGTTTCTGGAAGAGTGTGAAATCAACATTACTCAGTATTTTCTAGGAGGCACATTGTCTCTACACAGTTCACACCTGTTTGCCCGCCCCTTGGCACAATGGTAACCAAGTTTTCACGCTTGTGATTTCTGCCTTCCTCATTTCTCATGATGTTGTGCGCATTCTGTTTGTGCATTGCTGAATGTGGTTTGACTGACTGTCTTTTCTCTTTTTGGCAGACTATGCTGTAACTGCAAACTCTAAGCTGGTTATCATCACCGCTGGAGCTCGCCAGCAGGAAGGTGAATCTCGCCTTAATTTGGTTCAGCGCAATGTGAACATCTTCAAATTCATCATTCCCAATGTTGTCAAGCACAGCCCTGACTGCAAGCTGCTGGTTGTTTCCAATCCAGGTTGGTCTAGCCTGTTCTGACTGTTTTTGGAATGTCATTTGTCCTCCTGTTCCTCCATTTTCTAATGAAAGAAACCAGGAAATTTCTAAAGAAATTCCAGGTTGCCCCTTAACTATGAAACCTTTGGTTTGGATCCGAGTTTAGCCTTATTTCAAGCATGCCTTTTGAAATGAATGGGACTTCTATTACATTATTTCCATGGGTCTATTCAATGTTTGACCAGATTTGGAGGATCCAGTCCTTTGTTCCTATTGATCATGAACATTCATAGTTTCCTACGAATCACTGAATTAATTTCTACCCACATTTGCAAGCTCTGATAGGGCTGACACAGGCACCAGAGCCTGCCAGAGATGCTAAAGACCATCCTTGAGAATAGCTATGTGTGTTCCCCTGTCTTCCCTCTTGGGAGACCGTTCTTCACTCTCAACACAATAATACTTAGGAGAAATGCAGAAAATGATAAAAGGTTGGCTTGGATCTGAATTCATTGCTTAATAATTACACAAGTGGGACCCGTAACAAAATGTTGTAGTGTGGAGAGCTCCTTGCTCAGTATTTCAGCTGGGCTGTTCCATTTTTCTTGGTTTATTGGGTGAGGTGGGTGTCCTTCAAGCAATCTTTCAGCTTCCTGTCTCCAGTGAACATGTTCAGTCCTCACTGAATATTTTTAAACTAAGTACCAGGTTACAAAAGTCTGGTCTAGAGGCTGGTAAGAACCCTGATTGGTGTTAAATCATAGTTACGGTCAGTGCTGACATTTCTTGAGCAGTAGGTAAATTTATTTATTGGATTTGTTTGAAAGCCACCTATTATCATAATGCTCTCTGGGCAGCTATGATACAATTAAAATAGAAGGCAGTATAAAACCACAGTATATATAAACAAAAATAAGACATAAATTAATATATTTAAAGCAGTGCAATTAATATAGATGGTCTGTGTGTGCCAAAAAAGAAAGGCTAGGCATCGAAAGCTCAATAAAACAGGCACCTGAAGAATCTCTGGTGATAGAGCAGTCCAGAAATGGAGTGTCACCACAGAAGAGGAGGAGGAGGGAGGATACGTTGGCTCTCAAGTGCTTAACTATGGTCAGGAAGAAGTCGTCATTAGCAGTTCTCAAGGAGAAGCTTCACCGTGCTTCATGGCAGGGCTAGCCTTCTTTTCTTAGGATATCCTTGAGCCCCATGTGCACCCCAGGATCATTAATTGAAAAAAATGGCAGCAGCTGGAGAGCCCCACTTGGTCTGTGATGGCATCATCTGTGGTACTCGGCTCTTGCTACAGGTGTGGATGCACAAGATAAGTGTTGAGGGTGCCCTTTTGCCTGTAAGCACATGGGCTACCAGAAGTTAATTCCTTGAATATGAAGCTTTTGTTTCATTTTTATTAATCTTTGCTTTGTCTGAGCCTGACAAACCGTAGTTAAACTATGATCTGTTGAAACAATATCTTTTAACCCACTTTGTGAAGTTGGCTTGATTCAAGTAAGGCATAGTTACAATTAATCCATTTGCCTGGTTCCAAAGAAAGGGCAAGCTGCATTCATCAAAAATAGAATCAAAAGCCTCTGAACATTGGCCACAAAATTAGCCAACCCAAACTCCTCACCCCACTTGTGCAGAACTGGAAACAGAATTATAGGCAGCCATGCTTGGCTTCAAGATGTTGTGATTCTTTGCCCATATGGACACAAATGGTTGATTCCCAGTAGGAAGCCAGATGTCACAATGGATGACCTTGCTTATGGGGCACTCATGATTTGTAGGGATGCGTGGAGCACAGAAGCCTTCTGGTTACTGTAAACTCTTTCAATGCCCTGTTCATAGACTGTTGATGCCTAACACAGACAATCTAAGCTGTTTAGGGGTAAAATGGTCTAGAGTTAACCCATCATTTGTCACTGTTCTGTGTAAACATCCTTTCTGCGTCCTTAATATGACAGTCATTTCTAACCAAGTAGTCTTTCCTATTGTCAGTGGATATTCTGACGTATGTGGCATGGAAGATCAGTGGATTTCCTAAGCACCGGGTTATCGGAAGTGGCTGCAACCTGGACTCTGCGCGTTTCCGCCACCTTATGGCTGATAGGTTGGGTATCCACCCTCTCAGCTGCCATGGCTGGATTGTTGGAGAGCATGGAGACTCCAGCGGTAAGCATGGGTCTTTCCTCCTTATATGAAGCCCATTTTCCATCAGCTGGTGAACATATTAGTTAAGCATCCATGGCTCTTCAATGCGTAATTAATGTAGCAGCGCCCTCCCGTTTGCTGAACAAGCTGGACTCCCACAGTCTCCAGCCAGCATGACCAGTGGATGTTGTAACTTAACACATCTGCTGGGCACAAGGTTATAGAAGGCTGCAGTAGGCCAAATTATCATTTGGCCTTTGCCAAGACTCTGGAAACCTTTGATGCATAATCTATTTGCTACCAAATAACACATTAATTCCTAGCCTATTCTATATTCTTAGGTGGTGGGGAAGGGATTCGGAAAATACAAGTACAGGATTTACACTGGCCAGCTAAAAGAAATGGAGAACTGGTGATAGCAAAGTAAGAGAAGACTGGCCATCTCATAGGAACAAACCCATCTGTTGAACTTGGTCTGTGTGCACTTGACAGTCCATGCAAAAAAATTCCCTGCTCCTCTCAGTATAAAGTTTTACCCTTCCTTGCTGCAAGAAGGTAACACTAGATGATCTATATTTGACTTGGGATGGTTCTGTTCTGAAAAGGTCATCTTTGTAATCCAAGTAGGCCAAAGCCTACCAGACTGAATTCTACCCTTCACTTTCAGCAGGAATAAATCTTTTCATTTGAGAGACCCTTGAGGAATGCTGGAGTTCTTTAAAGACATTTGTTTGTTGGAATTTTATCCCACTGCATTAGCTGATAAGGCATCAAACATGCGCCTTTAACATCTTGTATTTAGAAGTTAAAGGGCTAAGTCAGGTCTTGCACAGATCAGCTAGTAAACTGTCTGTAACACAAGATGCAGTGATGTGAATGTGCTCCAGAAGACACCTGACACTTCCTTGCCGGCATTTTTTAAATGGTAGAGGACCAAATAAATAAAAGCTAAATCAAGTCCAAATTTCTTGATTTTTTTTTAGGCTCTTACTTATCAAAGCATTTAATATACCAGGATGTATCATGGCGCAGATAACAAGCCATTCTTTCCCCAAGCCATTCTCACTAGAAACATCTCTCAGTGAGGTTGTGTTATACCAAATATTACACCTACTTAGAATAGACCCAGTGAAATGTTATAAATTGTAGAGGTAAAATCTGAGAATGCTTTATTTATTTATATTTATTTTTGGATTTATATCCTGCCCTTTTCCTACAAAGGGCTCAAGGCAGCTTACATCTCCTCCATCTTATCCCCACAACAACAACTCTGTGAGGTAGGTTGGGCTGAGAGTGTGACTGGCCCGAAGTCACCCAGTTGGCTCCATGGTGGAGCGGGGAATGGAACCCAGGTCATCTGAGTCCCAGTCACATGCTCTTAACCACTGCACCACACTGGCTCTTTGAGGCTGTAGTCTGAGGGATATGATAAATTGTACTGAAAATGTTGTTAATGTTTTTCAGTACCTGTCTGGAGTGGTGTGAACGTTGCTGGTGTGTCCCTGAAAGCTTTACATCCTGAAATAGGAACTGATGCAGACAAGGAGAATTGGAAACAGGTCCACAAAGATGTGGTAGACAGGTAACTTTTTAAAAACCTATTTCAGTGTTTGAAAGAACCAGGACTAAAACACAAAATCCAGTATCAGACTGACTTCCCTAGCCCTCTGGGGCATATTCTGAGGTTGTGCTGGGACACAGAACTGTTTCTGTCAGCAAAATGACTGATGTTTTGCCGAAATGTAGAGCAGGTTCATGGTGTCTAGCCATTAGCATTACTTAGGCTGAACTAGCAGAAACCAACATTTGAATATCACTTTTCCTGCTCACCTGGGAAACCTGTTGCATTAGAAGTTATTGACTGTTATACAAGCAATGGTTTTCTGCTAGTGCAACTCTATTTACTTTCCTTTACACAGTAGCATCTCTACAGCCGGAAAACAATTAACTTGTTTCATTTTTAAAAAAACTGAAACACCATTGCAGCTCAACTGAAGCACAGGACAGGCAGTTAATGTTGTTGCTTAAAGATAATGACTTCCTTAAAACTTGACCAGAAATATTACCAGGGCTTTTGCTGACCGATCTCACTTTTTAATATCTTCCTCTGCAGTGCTTATGAGGTTATTAAGCTGAAGGGATACACATCCTGGGCAATTGGTCTCTCTGTGGCTGATCTAGCTGAAACCATCATGAAGAATTTAAGGAGAGTGCATCCAATTTCTACAATGGTGAAGGTAATGCAGCCTTATGAGTTACAATGCCCAAGGTTGCTTATAGTTGCTCCAGCCTCACTGATTTTTCAATAAAACATAGGTAGTTGGGCTTTAAAAGAAATCTTTAGCATTAACGTCTCTCTCCTTTACTAATTCTTACGTTGGAACAAATTTTTCCAGCACATTAACATTGTTGATACACGTCTTCAAAGATACAAACCCAGACTATAAGGCAGTCTAAATTATTTTTAAAACATGTTCTTAATAACAAAAGTTCTGAGATTAATTTTGTTGGTTGAATAGCCAAAGTAATGGCAGAAGCAGTGGCAATTTGGACCATTTCAAGGAAGACAGTTGGAGAAATCATGATGTTTGCCTGTAATAGGCATACGCTGTTTTTGTTGACTGGAAGGCAGTATTTGGCAAACCTGTTCCACCCAGATGCTTTGCATACCAAAGATGCTTTCCATTTCCAAAGGGGGTGGCTTTTATCTCCCTATTAATGAGAATATGTTTCTGCACATAAATAGACATGCTGTTTCACTCACTCAAAAAATATTCTCTTTTGTCAGGGCATGCATGGAGTGAAAGATGATGTCTTCCTAAGTGTTCCTTGTGTCCTCGGCTACTCGGGCATTACAGATGTGGTAAAGATGACTCTGAAGAGTGAAGAGGAAGAAAAATTGAGGAAAAGTGCAGACACTCTCTGGGGAATCCAGAAGGAGCTTCAATTTTAAGTTTGCTCTCCTATCACTTCACTGCTTCCTAGTGTTTAATGGGTCTTAGTCCATTGTTTTATTGCACTTTTCAAATAGGTCAACTCTGTTATGATGTCTATCAACTAGAAAGACATGCAAAACTAAAACTACACACAAAATGCTGTTTCTTATTCAGTAGGAAACAAGCGGGGCATGTAATCTGTCTATCATGTCTTTGATCTGTGGTCAGAACTGGATTGTACCCTAGTCTTGTTAACTGGTATTAAGTAGATCCAGCACGTTCCAACCTAGCACTGCCAAATGAAATCCTCTTTCTTTTCCTCAGGTAAATATGCCACTTGAAAAGATAACTCAATTAGTCTTCCAAAAACTGCAGGAAAGATACAAAGAAAGTTTTGTGATCAAGGAGGATTGACAAATACACTGACCAATGTTTAAGAGATGACTTAGTCCCCACAAATGAGCAGCTCTAATGTATCTTTCCTGACACTGCTGCTTTTCAAGTCTTGTGCATACTGTTCAAGAGAACCTCCTGTGCTTTGCTGGAATAGTAGTCCTAAGTGTAAAGTTAAAAACCTTTGTAAACAACAACTGATGCAATTGTCGAACTGTAGTACCAGCCCAACCAACAAAATAAAGAATGAACTGCTACTTCTGTCTTTATGTCTGGCATAGTGTTACACAGTGTGATACAACTCATTGAGTAGTGTTATTAGACTGAAAACCAGTTTTAATCCCCTGCAGAAGGGGAGAGTACTGCTGCTCACAGTGGAAATTTATGTCTAAACTTTACTGGAAAGGATATAGGTATCAATTCACTTGTCCACTTCACTTTATCTGCAAGATACCATATAATCGTGGTTGGTACTGGGCCCTTTTCTCTCAATGCTTTCAAAAATCCCTTCCAAGAGGTAGACAGTATAACAATCTGTTTCTTTCTACCCTAAAACAGCTGTGACATTTCATAAAAAGCAACACTTGTCATATTTGTGCAGCCTTTGCTTTCAGACATAATGATCAGCCATTGCTGCTTCATGCTGGAATCCTCAGTGTAATCTGAAACTTGCAGCACTGAGCAGGGAGTTCAGTCTATAATCTCTATTTTGAGACTGGGCTGAAAATGCAGGCTTCATGGCCACAAGAGCTGTCCTAATCTGGGGACAGCCCTGCTGCAGCAAACCAAAGGTCTCTGGAGTCCAA
Organism: Varanus komodoensis; assembly: GCF_004798865.1. Taxonomy (NCBI): domain Eukaryota; kingdom Metazoa; phylum Chordata; class Lepidosauria; order Squamata; family Varanidae; genus Varanus; species Varanus komodoensis. Next base: position 10,660,292 of record NW_025335468.1, on the reverse strand, counting down.
CATCCTGCTCTCTTCAGTGGTCAAGCTGTGCCATCAGGAAGCCTGCAAGGAGGATAAGTCCCACTACAATGCCCCAGCAACACAGCCTTTGGGTAGCCCCATCCTCCATTAGTTCGCCTCATTTTAATTTCTTTTAAAAAACCACCTAAAGCAAAGATGACTACCACAGCTTGCAACAGCAAATTTATGTTGATATTAAATCTTCTAAGGACAGTGTCTCATCATTTACTTAATTTTGGAGCTGGGTGGGGGGGGGGGAGAAGGAACAGAAATTCCTAGTACCAGTGGTGCTGACTCAAGAGCAATTCTAGACATACTTATGTCTCTAAATTCACATGGGATTAGACTATAAAACTGATGTTTAAATAACAGGACACACTTATCCCACCGTCTAATAACTTGTATTGTTTTTATTGTAAATCACACTACACAGTGAAAATATTACCAACTGCATCCCACACGTTAAATTAAAGCACAGACGTATTCACTGCACAAACGTCTGGAGCACAGGAAAAAATGTTATGCAACACATTTTATTCAGCCCAGCCATCAACTCACCAATGCAAAAGGTTTACAGAGAATAGAAAGTGCATTAATAAAAAGCTAGTCCTTACAAAAAAGATGAAAAAGAAAATATATTATCCATTCAAAGTCTCTTACAATTGAATGATGCAATAACTTATTCTGGCCACATACGGATTAAAAAGAAAACAGAATACGACTTCTGTGTGCACCACTCCTTGCACCATGGGTCAGTAGAGGTCACTGAGACCAGCAGTCTTTCTTGCTTTCTGCATAAGTGCCCTCAGTTGAAACTGCTTGCGAGACAAGAGACGGACATGCTAAGAAGAGAGAAAACGGCCAGAGTAAATCAACTGCATGATAACACAGAAACTGCATACTTTTCCTTGATCCAAACCACTTGGAAAGAAGAATTCCTTTACTGAAATGACTGCCTAGCGCATCAGGTCCAGATTCTTGCAAAGTAAAAGAATACAATTGCAGCAAGTACACTTATACAAAGCAAAGTGGGTTTAAGTTGGCAACTTGCACAGTGACATTTTAAGGCTCTGGTAAAGTATGTGCAATATCAGTTCCTCATTAAATAGCTAAAGCCCACAAAGCCATTAGCTGTGGAACGAGAGGGTGGTGGGCGCATACTCATAGTGTAAAACTGGAAAAATAAATGTTGGTCATTTTTATGACAAGCTTACCATATTTTCAAACATCCAATTACTACCAACCAACAATCAACTAATGTCTGAAATTCATTAGTTTACTGAAGTAGAGACCAACATGCATTGTTAAATGGCCAAATTTGTGTTCATTTGCTTGCCCTCTGACTGACTGTTTTTTTAATGAATCCAGCTCATCAGAAGTAATATATAAAGAAATAAGTATCCAAAAGTAGAAGGCAAATGTGAAGAATTAATAGCACAATCATTTGTAAAGGATGGGACCTGCGCAAAGGGTAGACCTGTGCATCGCAGAGACTCCTGGAGAAATTGCTCTGGTGATCGCAGCTTTTTGACCCCTGCCAACTGTGCCTCAGACCACATGGCTTTCACTTTGTTCCACAGAGCTTAACAGGAGCCACTAAGAATCAAGCCATCACCATCTGGGATTGTTCTATGAGTCGCTAAATGCCTTGGCCCTGACCAGATGCTCAGTCAAAGAAAAGATCTTGCTAAATGTTGTAAGTTATTCACAAAATTGGCAGAGTGTACGTGTGTACGAAGACCTCTTTGAAATGATATGCTCAAAACATATGTTCCATGCAGCCCCTAAGTATTCGAAAGTAGAACTGGAGCAGGTGGCTTCAGGGAGTTGTGGGTAACCAGGGGAGAGTACTTTGGGCTTTCAAAGCAGAAATCAGGAGGTGGACAGAACATTACAGAGACATTGAGGTGAGAGGGGGCAGAACAAAAGGCGAAAGCTCAGCAATGTTCACCATAGCACAGGCTTGTGCTTTCTGGTTGTCATGTGTGAAAGGCTCTACAACAGTTTTGATTATGATGTGAGAGACATGGAAAAGGAAACCAGACATTGCATGTATTTCCTCTCTCATCTTCACTACAACAGATTCCAAAAGGCATTAACATTCAGAACTTGGACAATTATTGGTTCCAACAGAAACCAATAAGAATCATGTTCGATGCCAAATACAGATTACTGAGCATTTATTTTAATATTTATTTAAAAGAACTAAATATTTATTTAATATTTAACTAAACCTACCTTCAGAAAGATATCAAGATCTATAACTCCACGTCTGAGTGCTTCACCCAGATAAAAGATGGTATCTTCAATGGCATTTTCTTCAGCATACAAGTTCAAAATCTGTTTGTAAAGAGGTGCTGTGGGAATAATAACTTCATCTATGTCATTATTTTCTGACTGACTTTCCATTTTTTCCAAGGCAGAACTCAGCTCCTCATCTTTTTTTTTCAGGAGATCAATGTTCTTGTCAACTTCAGCCTAAAACACATGTTGGTACATTTATTTTTAAATGACTTTATATCCACGTAATCGGCATCCTAAATTTCATGTAAATACCACTAAATGTCTTTATATATTTAATCCTTTCAAAGCATTTCTGTGTGAAAACAGTGTAAGAAGAACATTTCAGTATCAGACCAAAGGCCTACCATCTTTCTACAGGCAGGCCTATTTTAGCATGCTATTTATCAGTGCCTGCTCAGATGCCTGTGGGAAGCCCACAAGCAGAACAAGACCTTAACAGCACCCTCCACCCATTGCACTGTTTTCCGCACCACACAGTGGAGGCCTCTCAGCTGTCCACTGCATGCCAGAAGCAGCAGGCACAATGGACAAGGAAAGGAGAAGTTGCAGCCACTCTGAGCAACAAAAATTGCCTGCATTGTTATTCAGAGAGAAGCAGAAAGTGACACACCCAAGTGTTGATTAGCTTAAAAGGGAAAAGAAGGGGCCATCTAGTCCTTCATTTTGCTTACCACTTCCTGGTCTAGGCGAGTTACCATCTCTTCAAGCTTTTGGTGACCCTTTTTCAGATCTTCTTCTGTGCGCTTCAAGGCATTCAGCTCTGCCTGGGCACGGTCCATTTCTTCTTTCATTCGCCATCTCAACTTATCACTGACTGCCGAAATAAGAGATGCTCGAATCGTATCTTCACTAATTGTACCATCCCTGCTGGAACCTGCAGAATAAAATTCAACAGTCACAGAATCATCCCTTCTATCTTTAAGGTGACTTGTAGGATATGATTATACATTTGTAAGTATTTTAAGAGTAAAAGTTAGAGAATATTATAGCAGATTAATGTGCAGAAATTATACATTAGAAGGTGTATCCATGAACTTCCAGGATACTTAAAAATCTATTTGTTCCTCTCGTTAAGTTAAGGCCCTGCCTATTATCATAGAATGCAACTGTGAAGTATAAAACCAATTAGTTTCCACAGAATTTTGCATTTAGAGCAACAAGCATTGAGTGAGCTTTTATCTGTTCATTTATTTCAGTAGTAGGAAAAACAGGCCATGAACAAAGATTTTTCCCATGAGACACTCAAGCTTAATGGCCAGCCAGTTGTACCTGAATGATTCAGAGGTAAATGGATACACCCTCAAATTTAAAACTTCATTATGAAAAAGAGTGTGTTTTTATGAGACTAGTAGCTTCAATAGTTTAAGCAACTTTGTTAGAAAAGAATGATTGCAACAAAGTAACATGCCGCAAATAAAAAAATTCTGTTTTATTTTTCATACATTTTTATTCTACATTGTATGTGTCATAGAGGTATATATAAAACACTACACAGCAATTTTTATTGCCATTTGACATATATTCCCAAATTTTTGTCATGCACAAGTGTTTCTTATTCAAATCCTTCCTTTCAAATGTACAATCTACAAGTTCACATGACAGAGTCTGATACACAGTTTTCTCACTGACTCCTCCCAGATAAAACTGTCTCAGGAGTTCCTTTAGACTTAAGGTATGACATTTATTAAACATAAATGCCCTTCATTAATTATCTTAATTGGTGATGACTTAATTAGTAATCTACAGAGAGAGTTTGGGTAAGTGTTCCATAAATTGTTCAAATCACACACATCACAATAATCTCAAACCCGGCGAGAATTAGCAACAGCACTCTAGTATTAAAACTGTATTTTACCTTAACAGACCAAAGTGCCCCCAGTTTTCATATGTAGTTTGCTGCCATCCATACGCTCTTACTATTAAAATGCCTCTTCTGAATTACAGCCTTTTTCACAATTATCAGTCCACTTTTTTTCCTTTTAAGGTGTTCCCAGCACTATAAACAGTACCTAGTTTGCAAAAGTCATAATGCTATTGTCCATCCCAGTAATGTCCTGACCAGTCGATCTCCTGCATTAACTCTATGTCCAATCAACAAAGACAAGAGAACTACTGAAAATGTCGATTTGTGCTGTAGTTTCTGGATCTGTTCTGCCTTGCTGCTGATTCATTCCTTCTGGTCAGATTTTCATGTTGAAATATCTTTGGGGATCAGTCTCTAATCTGATTTTCCTATTTCAAATTTGGGACTTCACTTTATGAAAAATAAAGCATTCATTTTCAGCCTGTTTTTCTTCCTGCTTTCCTTTTCTTTCACTGAAGTTTTAATGAGTATAGACTTCTCAACTTCGCAATAAATTGATAGCTGTATATCTTGAATTTTTAGGTTCATTTCCATGCATTTCACGTCCACGTACCAATTTCAGCATACACCAATTAATTCTTATTCATTCTTTTTCCTGTTGTTCATCTGGTTCTTGGACTTCTGTTCAGTTGGAATTCATAGTCCTAAGTTAATGTCTACTGAGTTGATCATTGCTCCCTAAATTCTCTCTGCTCTTCTCTTGAAAATATATATGGTTGGCATATATAAAAAGCACTGAGAACTGGTGGCCAACAAGGAAAAATCCTTCTGAATAACAAATTAAGTCAATTAAACTAAACATTCTTTTAATACAAAAACATTGGCATACCTCAGAATTCTGCACATTGCTGATTTAACATGGAAATGTTTTATTCCAGAGCTTCTTCTAATAGATTTCTGCCCCCAAAAGTCTCCAAACATTGACAGTATTACGTTTCCATTATATTAAAATTGCAACAAAAACAATAATAAGACATTCTTACAGAACAGAGGGTTCTAGGTTGCATCCCATCCAGAAATATACTGAAAAAATATGCTTAACCCACAGAGAAATATCTTCCCTTTCATATTCTGATAAGTAATGTTTTTTCATGTAACCCTTTAAGCTTAAAGTACATGTATTACTCTGAAGAATGAACATGTGCAAAAAAAAAAAAAAAAAAAAAAAAAAAAAAATTTTTTTATAAAAAAATTTAAAAAAAAAAAAAATTTATAACTCAAAAAAAAAAAAAAATTAAAAAAAAAAAAAAAAAAGGAAATAAGCAAGCTTTGTTTGGCACTTAATGCTAGAAGCATACAATTTATGATGCTCATCCAAATAAAGTATTTATAAGGAATTTATTTAAGCTCCAATATGAAAGTGATGAGCATGGATCAGCATCTGTAGAACAAAGACTAGCTAATGAAGCATTTTTAGACAGACTATTCATTCTTCCCATTAAATATAAACATTGAATTTGGAGTTAAAATGTTTACTTAAATGTTAGTGTGACTAGAAAATGAGAAACACAAGTCAGATTTAAAATTTAGATGACAGCCAGGATATTTAATTCTATGTTCTCTTAGCATTTAAAAAAAGTATTATGGAAGTTTTGTAAGCATCAACTGCTGCTCAAACTATTAGGCTTTCAAAACTGCAAAGACCGAGGGCAAAATGGTACATAGTACTCATTACATTTTCTAATATATCTACCTTTTGTCAGTGAATGTGATGGGAAGAGTTAAGGTCATCACTTTGTAACACTGTATATAGGAAAAATATAGTCTCACATGGTTTGTGTGAACTGCAAACTGTGGATAAAAAAGTGCATTAGCAGCATTAATATAGCCGGTTTTAGTTAGCCAAAGTGACATAAGAGTGATTGGTGATCTAAGCAAATGTGTTCATGTAAATCAAGATACAACATTTTAATTCCTCTCGACTGATTTAACTGTCAGGAAAATGTAATGAAAATTCCTTTAACAGAATAATACTTGCATAGTTTCTACATGACAGGAAAAATGGGTAATTTAAAACAAGTATTCTACTAGGCTTAGGATGGATATTCTGTGAATTTCTGATGTTTCTTTTATATATTATAATATATTAGCACACAGTTGGCCCATTACCCTTCTCAAACCAAGGCTTTAGACTGGGCAGCAGCAGATGTGTAAAATTCATTAAGAGCAATGGCCCTTTGTGGATTTACTAAACATGATGATGATAACCAGTATTTGTACAATTATTTTTAGCAATTTCTGAGCCACTTAGCACAGAAAGCTGGAATCTTTTTGGTCACTGAAGATTACTATCCAAATTTTGCTCCCTTACTACTATTTAAATCAGGAAATCATATGAATACAAAACTAAAATGCTGTTTCCAGTAGGAAGAGCAGAGAAGCCTTGCACATTGCCTTTAAAAGACACGAATGTTTCACACCTTAAGTTATACTGAGAGCAGCATGCCAAGTTACTGTAGAGACTGCAGCTCTGATGAGTCATGTTCCATCCAGATATTGTGTTTTTATCTACTTCAAAAGTTATACACTGCAGTGCTTGCTATGGAAATTAGCCCTAAGTTGTGACATTTTCCTGTGAATTACTTAACATTTTCAAGATCCAAAGTCTGTGTTCTGAAACTATTGCTCCTTTTTCAAACTTGTTCTTAAAGAATTTCATTTTATTGTTGTGTTGATTAAACATTTTATATTCCATATAAAGACTTCTAAGTACCAAAAGCGTGAAGACACTTTCAAAAAGTGACTTAAAATATTTTGTTAATCCTCTGGTCCTTCTGAAAGTTTCCTCTGGTCCATTCCGTCTCCTGCCTCATTAATCAAAGGAATAAAACAGCACAAGTGGTTGGTTTGACTAGCCAGGGTCAATAATATGCTTTCTCTATTTATTATGGATATTTCATCAATATGATTTCTGGCAAGCTTCTGAAGCAGGAACATAGCTGTGGCTTCTCTCCAATGTGTCTAACATGAGGCTGTCTATGCTCCTCCCACTTCTAAAGGCAATAGTTCAAGAAGCACTGGATTAAAACAAAATGCAACTAAATACAAGAAAACAGGAATCTGCTTGTATTCTCACAGAACTTGCACCTTACTCAAGGCACCTATTTGTAAGCATGCAATCCAAGATTACACTGACTAGGTGCACACAACATGATAATTCACACTCAGGGTTGAGTTGGGGTTAGTATGGGTTATTCTCGAATCATGGCTTGTCAGGATATTTGAACCTAATAAACCATGGTTTGCTAACCATGAAGAAAATCAATGGTTTGTTGTTGGGTTGTTTGTGTGAACCAAGCCAGTGTGCAAGAGAAAAAGATGGGCCTACAGAAAAGCTTTTAGAATACAGTATACACAAATAGCAAAACAAATGCACACAGCCCAAGCAAGTTAGCTGTTCCACATGTTAAAGCAGTCAACTATTGTTCAAAATAGAGATATCACAACCCAAAAGATGCTCCCAAAAAGCCAATACACAAAACAAAATACTGTAGAGATATGGGTTCTAAGTTTTTTCTGCAATCACATATAACATAAATAGTGTACACTACAAATACTCAAAACTTAGAACCAGTTACACATTCTTGGACAAAACTGCTTACTTATTGAAGGCTCTGTCCACAACTTAAAGCAAGAACACATCAGAAATATTATGTGTGTGCAAATGGATTGTAAAAGTGCAAAGACTAAGGAAAGTTATCACCACATACTCATATAGGGAAACGATAATGGTTTACAGAGCTCCTTCAAGAGCATGAACCCTTAACATTTTCTATCACTTCCATAATTAGACACCCTTTGAGGCAATTTAATGGCACATAGCCATTTATTCCAGTTAGCACTCAAGATATTTAACCTTTGCCATAAAGAGTCTGGTTTCAGAAATGACCTTACAGTACTGCAGGGTAGCAGTTGAATCAGAAGGAAAAGCCAAGGCTGGATTTGGCAGTGGAAGCAGCTGATTTTTAAAAAAATCTTTGTCACTAAGAAATAACTATTATGTGAAATATTGTATATAACTTTCAAAAGAGATTGTGCATTGCTGTTATAACCCAGCAGTGAATCTTAATTATTGGTAGTGGGATGACACCAAACAAAGTATTAACATTAGGATGTGGAAGTTTACATAGATCAAATCGGCTTAGTTGTGCCAGATTTGCCTGAACAGAGAGGCAATTTAAGAAGAATCATTTGATTTGAATAGGCCCCCCAATACAGGGCCCCAATGGTGAGTCTGCAATTTTCACTTTTTCAAACAATGCTGCACACCAGCCCTTTAGAGCAGATCAGCAATTTTGTTCAGATAAAGTGTTACCCACAAAAACTCAATTATGCAATCCTATGCATGTTCAGACAGAAAAGGTTCTACAATTCCCAGCATTCCTCAGTTGGCTAGGGAACGCTGGGACTATAGAATATTTTCCATCTGAATATGCATTAAGACTGCAGTATTGAACACCTTGAGGTTAATACCTTAATAAATTACTTGGTTTATTTTCTTGAAGTAATAAGCCCTTCTTTCTGAGAATAAAAATGTAAAGGAAATAAACTTTACATCAGTCCAAATTATCTATCCTTTAACTAAGACTGCTCTGGATTGAAATGCTCTTGCTCCTTGACAGTATGGCTTAAGCCTAAAATGCCATAAGGTGATGGATTCTGAATATCTTTTGTGTACAGGATTTGCAGCCTGTATTTGCTCTAAATATCCCTAAGACTACAAATTATTCTTTGCTGATGATATACTTAAGAGCTCTTCCATTTCTTTGCTTCTATGCTCTCTTATCCTATAGGCTAAACAGAACAAAACAGAACTCAAGCGATCACAAACACTCATCTCCTGCACACGTTAATCAAAGATGCAAAATACTTAATCTAGTTTCAGAATAACATAACGTCATCTTAAGTCTTATTCTAAAGACAAAAAATACAACATAAAGCACAAACTAAACACAAAATTCCCCAACGTGCTGTCCTCCAGATATTGTGCACTTTAACTCCCATCTGCCACAGGCAAATGAGAACAGTGGTCCACAACATCTAAACGGCACCATGTTTGAGGAGACTAGGCTAACAAAACCTAACAAAGTCTTTCTGGATGTAACTGCAATTTCCTTTTTTCTATATATTCAGATTAAATTTCAATAAACAGAAATTTTAATCTAGAACAGACAACAGAAAAGATAGGAGAATAAGCAGTGATACTTTCAAGAGGCACCTAAGGTTGAAACCTGCCACACCACAACTTTATGTCAGAATGGTACATTAAAGATCAACTCTGTACTAACTGTAAGTGCTAAAGGTGCTTATTTCATGAGACTTAATTCTAAAGAGCATGATTAGCCCTAGGGGGACAATAATAGGTATCACTGAGATATTTCCATTATTTCACAGGCAAACTCTCAAAGTATCATAAAAGAGCTTCTGCCCAAATATGGAACCCATGACCAGTCCAGTACTGTCTACTGTGAACTAACAGCTCCTTTCCAGGGTCTCAGGCAAAGGTCTTTCCCTGTTACCTGATCCTTTTAACTTGGAATTGCAGGAACTGAACCCAAGACATTCTGCACAGAAAGCACATACTCTACAACTGAGCCATGAGCCCTCATTTTGACTCCATCCTTTTAGTGGCAGCAACCAAAGCTTGCTGGACTAACCAAAATGCAAGCTCATGAGGAACAAGGGAACATGGCTTCCCAGTTTGGAACCTTGCCCATATTAGCATCAGCAATTAACTTGCAATACCAATATGGTTTTTATCTAAATAATTCACCTTAAAGCTTACTGATGTTCTTAGAATTTGAAGGCGATTCTATTTCAGCTACATAAAAGTGATACTTACCCCACAGGTTAAACAGAAGTCTGCAAACCAAGACATCCTGTGGAAGATGTTACCATGTACAGCACTGTATACAAGTGTCACCAGAAACTTGAATATTCCAGCAAGAACTAAGGTCTTGGAAGACCATCTTGGCAAGTCAAAATGGTGAACAAGGGAAAAGCTATTAGCTAACAATATAAAATATAAAAGCAAACTTTACATTGACCATTGCGGTTGCTTATTCACAAATGCACAATGCACTTTGTTTCAGCGATTTCCAATAGTACATCTTGGTGATGAGTAATTGCACTTAATACTCAACAGTAGTGCTTACTGCTTCTCTAATTTTGATGTGTATAACAAAACAAGTAGCTTACATCTGAAAATGTTCAAGCTGAACTACATGAGTACAACAGGATTTTCCTACTCCTTTTTCACTAGACTCTGTTGTATCCCTCCAGTGCCTAAGTATAAGGGAACCCCCCAGAACAGTGTGAGATGTATATCAGGAGGCTGCCTTACAAAAGTGGAATGTTATTTCCATTCACACAAGAGAAAATCTGAATCCAAGCCATTATATGCACTCAATGACCAATGGCTTGGATTCAGCCATTGGGGTAAATAATGACCAATGGCTATTACCAGTTAATTTTAATAATATTAAGTATGGCTGCATTATTTTTATGTATCCTAAATAAAGGTTAGGGAAAGTATTACAAATCTGGCATGTCTAATAGCAGACTGAGTGACATTTCAGCACAGCACGGTTAGCAGCCTGAAAAAAATCTTTCTTCAAGAAGTTTTTTTTAAGCAAAATAACTAATATCAACCAGAATTATGTCCTCACTAATATAACACATAAGGACTAGAAAATAAAGACCCATATTTTATTTTTAAAACACAAATCTCCAAGTCATACAAATTAGATGAATCAAACAACATTCTCCACCATAAATAAAGTAGAAAAATAGCAGGTCCTGCCAAAATATTGGAACTTAAAGGCCCTACTACAAATGAGTACAGAAAATGTAGTCTGTTGTGAGCACTAATAAGCATTGGTATGTCCTCACTGGAAAGAGCTGGATCACTCCACAGATATGAAGATTTTCATCTTAGTCCCTCCCAATGGCTATATCATTTTCTTCATCCTGGTAGAATGCTTCAGAGGCAGAGAAGTTACATACAAATAATCAGCTTGAAGGTCTTCATCTTAAAGTCGCACTGAAGCTCATTTCTAGTAGATGTAGCATTCATCCATCTTCTACCATTCTATTCCCATAGTCCCACATTCCAGTTCTTGTCTGTGCTGAACTGTAGCTTCCAAAGTCCACCTCCAAGAAGCTTAGCAGATTTGGAAAGTTTGGTCATTTAAAGACATGACTGTGAAGAATCAACTAAAGTTCTTCGGAACAGTGACTTAGATTCAGAGAAAAATAAGCTGTTGAAGTTAAGCTCTCTCTTGCTTATGAAAGGAATGTTAAGGCACAGTACTATATAAAATCAGTTCTTTTGGAAATCACAACCTGAAGACCAAAAACATTGCCTTGTGCAACTTCCTTTACAGCATACTCATCTGAAGAACTGTTAACTACATGACAAAGTTTAAAATAAATGTGCAATCAATTCCCTGTATTTATTTATTGTCATTTATGCCTACCAAAAATTATGAAAAATTGTAGTTCTATTACATTATACTTAAATGCAGATTCTGATACAGAACTGCCTTTTGCTAGGAAAAGGTGACAAAGCAATCCCAAATGAAAAAAAAATGGTACAACTATCTTAGAGACACCGTCAAACAGTTTAACAGCTTGATGGCAAGTAGATCATTAAAATGCATGCCATTTTAAACAGATTTCACAAGAATACCTTCACCTTTGACAGGAATACTATCTTTAAAACATTCTTCAAAAACCCTAGCTATCTCTGCCGCCTTTGCAACTGCTACAGCTACTCTACAAACAAGATCTCAGAAGTGTACACGGTGTGTTAATCTGGGATGATAAAAGTCATAACAACAGTGTCTGCCATTTAAAATGACAAAATCCCTTACAAGTGCCATAATTGCTGTATAAAGATTTACAAAAGATGTACTGCATGATATGGGAACATTCAACATTTAAGTCTATCATGCAACACAGAATGCTGTGCCAAGCACAAGAGGTCCAAGAGGGGCTTAAAGGCTCCCTCTCCAGAAATAACTTCATGTGTTTCAGTGAATAAAGCAGCTCCACAATTACGTTTTTCTATGGATCTGGATCTTATCACGGAAATGAATGTGTGGATGTATTCCTACTACTGAAATGAATGGGATGGTCCATATAATAAAATTCCGCATGCACAGTTTCTCAGTGGGACCATCTAGATTAATATTTTAAATTATCAGCATCTAAATTTACACAAACTGATTAAGCACACATGTTTAGACAGAAAAAAGTACTACAAGCCCCAACATTCCCCACCCACTAGGGATGGCTGAGAAATGCTGGGTCTTTCTGCAACTGGAAATGCCGGGACTTTCTTTTGTTTAAACATGCATAGGATTGCACACAATGTTAAACATAAGAGTAGATCTCTTTTATAAGCACATTTAATATTAATTGTTGCATTAAACAACAATGGCTTAAATACAAGTTCAGACTTGTATTGCTGTCTTAGTAAACAGGGGTAAGCCAGGCACAAGAACTAGGCCCATGCACCCTACATCTTTTTACATACTGCTTTTGACACTTAAATCCTGGTTTCTTTCAGTCACTGTTTCTTGTTCTGTTTGAAACTGGGAACTATTGCTTAATATTGGTTTACTAACCAGGATTGATTCTGATTCGTAAACCGATATTAAATCACAGCTCTCCATTTCAGGCATAACCAAAAAGTGCCTGTGATTTAGACCAGGATCAAAGTTCAAAAAGAAGCAAAGTAGAGAGGGGCAAAGGACCCAATATTAGGTGTATGGACCCAATATTTCTTCTTGACTTAATAAACTATAATTTATTATTAACCCAGGAATGTGAAATGGACCAGGTATATTGGTAAGAACTTGCGAAGCAGAGTGGTTAAACAAACTTAACTAATGGTGTATTTTCAGAATTCTGTAACAAAAGAAGCCTAGCATTTCAACCAACTTGCCTACCATACCTAAGTCAGCCTCATGTCTTTCAAAGTTATGTAATTCTGAAGTACTAAAGTGTAATATTAAATGCCAGCAATTATGACTGCTGATGCTATGCATGCAAAACAGCTTTATAAGTTATTATAAGTTATTACTCTAGATTGGTATCATTTCTGTATTTCCCTGAGTATTTTAGGATGTGAAAAATCAACCAGGGAGTAAACTGTTTACCAGTGTCTTTAAGCAAACATTAAATTGAATTCAAAGCAAAAAAACCTGAACTGAACTTTAAAAACAACTAAATATAGGAGCAAATGACTTGCTGTAGTGGTTGCAGGCCAATGCCACAGGCAACTGAATTACCAATCACCATACTAACAGGGCAATTCCACTACCAGTAAATTCCATTTTAACACAATGTCTATCATCTTCTAGTGATCTCTATCCGCAAAGTGCTGCCACACTTGATGATACTGAACGCTGCTGTGATTGTACTTCTTAAGCAAAAGTCAGATGAGAGTTTCCAAAGCACTCAGTAAATCAAGATTGAAGATATCTGTGCCACTTTCAGACAAGAGGACACCATCTAGATGGAACAATCCAGGAGACTCTGGTACAAGTGAATCATGTCTGATCACAGTCCCACCGATATACTCTATAAAACAGCCAATTTCCTGATTGACTTTTTTCCTACATTTCTCCATCACTCTGTGAGGCACGTCTTGGTTCCATACTTTGCGAGGCACAATATTAGACCAGACCAAAATGGTATTCTTGAATATTTGTTTAAGATGTCCTAAATCTTTCTTCATTTGGTTTATTATATCCACATTTCTGTCTGTTCCCAGGTCATTTCCTCCTAGATGGATCACCAGCACATCAGGATCTGTTAGGCGCCGTCGTGTATGCAACAGGGTGGGTATTAACTGATCCCATGTCATGCCACTCTTTCCTAGCCAGTGTAATTTGGCATCATCCAGTCGAATGCCCAACTGTGTGCCAAAGCTTCTTTCAAGTGCCCGTTTTTCTGCCCAGAAAACATAAGAATGACCACAAATCCATACCTGTTTCTGCTTTCTTCTGCCATCTGCTATTAAGAGAACAAACATACATTAATGCTTCATAAACTTTGTGGCCCAAGCACTTTCTGAAAAGTTTACCCAGGTAGTTTTATTCTGTATTATTCCATGTAAAAACAAAATAAGAGCATAAGACCGATGTCTCTATGCCAAAACGTATGGCTTAATGATCCATAGGGCCAACTCGATCTGAATATGCTTTCAAAACCTCTGCAATGTGCTGGTGTATGAAGTTTACAGGTAAAAATACCTATATCCAAGTTGTAAGACCAATGGAAAGAAATCCACATCTGTATCTCCTTTTGACTGATTTCAGAAGAGCAACTTTGCCAGATGGAGGTGCTAACACAGCTTGAGATCTTGATAGAACATTTAAGACAAGAAAACTTTCCATTCAGAGTGACAGGTGACAGAGTGCCACAGTCTTCCAGAGTGTTCCAAAAACTAACAAAAGGTCAAGAGAAATAGGTAAAAGAAAATCCGTGCTTTTCAAGTAGCCCAACCAGCATAGAAAGCTGAGACCATTAAATCTGAGTAGCAATATAGCTCATCAGGAATGGTATGGAATAGTTGCAAAATCATTGCAAGCAGAAGGATTTTTTATTTAATTCGGCATGTAAATTAAATGTGTGTGCATCTATTTCTCCGCTTTTCCTAAGGAGTCACTATTTTTGTTGCCATATTACACCTCAACTTTTAAATTATTTTCCCAAATAAAATTCTAGAAAGTCTACAGTACAGAGACTGCCTGTTACTAACTTTAGACAAACAACAATTTAAATCCAAACAACACTGCAGATATCCAAAACTAGATTACTTTTTTAAAAATTCTCCAATAATTCTTGCATTTTAATGAAATTGAAATTTTTTGCAGCTCAAATATACAGTGTGGCATTCAAACAACAACAGGAAGGGAAGCTTTTCCTGCATTCTGCTCTGGCCTAAATAATATTTGCTTTCTAATGATTTGTTGTATGTTGTGTAGTTTTAGCTTATTAACTATATCTGCTGGAAGCAAAGACATCTACCACTGTCTTTGGAAGTACACCTTGGCCATCGCTTTCTAATGTTTAGGACTCTTTTCATGAAAAGGACTGTGAATAGTTTACAGTACTTAGTCCAGATGAGTAAATCTCTCAATTCCCAAGATCCTCTCTAAAAACAAAAGGAAATGATAGCTTCTGACCTGCATCCTTAGCTTACATATAAACAAACTTTGGATAAAACCCAAAATGTTTATAAAGATATCTGTCCACGACGGTTGTTGATTCCATGCTATTTTTGTAATGATATTTCGATACTTGCATCACGCATATGTTAAAAGTGCTGAAATGGCAGTCTGATAGTGTAGTGGAGTACATATCAGGAGTCAGCTAGTCCAATTCCACTTAATTCCATGCTCAAAACAGATTTTCAGCAGTGATCAAGATCTTCAGTTCACTTCATCTGCAGTTATTGTTCACCATCGTCAGCTGACTCAGCAAAAGGTTCATAAATAGGTTGTAGTATCACCACTTGGCTTTGCCACTTTGCTCTTGTGTCCGCATATTCATTTTCTTCAAGTTCCTCCTGTGTTTAGTAGTGCGGCTAAACAGTCTCTCATCTTCTAAAGATTTTTAATTACAAGATCAGCCCATTGGAATAAAGAGATTAGAGAACAGAAGTCTATGCAGGATTTTTCAAATTGCTTTCTGGCTTGAATTCATTTTGGACCTTCAAGCATCATACTTTCAAATGCATATGAATTTCCTTATGGAGAGCCATTGAATAAAAATGAAGTCTCTTGAAGAGTGAAAAAGCAAATGTAGTTAAAAGTTGACCTATAGATCAAATGAGGGAGGAAAAACACCTACAACATATGCAGCTAAAGCATAATCAAACAATGTTTTTACTATAATATTTTACTTCTCCTGACTGTAATAAAATGAAAGACCTTCTCAGAAACACACCATTTGCTGCATATTTATTGTAAGAAAGATTATCCTCTACCTTTGACATGAAGTTACTCACCCACAGTAGTTACAGGAGGCTGAGAAGGGTAGAGTGGCGTGCTAGTTGTTGCTGGAAATTGTCCACTCGGGGGAGGGTAAGGATAGTTTGGGAAACCGCTTGAAAGAAGAAAGGAAAGAAAAACCTCTGTTACTTATTTATTATATAACAATAAGCAATCTTGTTTTATTTCAACAGTTTAGAATTTTTAAAAAAACCAGAATTGGAAAAATAAAGCCAGCTGATGAAGATAAATTTATCAGCATGAAATCTAAGTCAATGAAAGTTTGCTGTCATCATAAAAATACCGAATTCTCATTAAATTTCAAGAATGTATAGTTAGCTTCACATACTTCGTAGTTCCTGCTAGTTGCAGTTCATTGCACCAATTATCAACACAGACTACAAAGTGTAAGGTGAGGGCAGATATGAATTACTAAGCACTCAACAGAAGGAAAGTGCAGGCAAACATGCCACAGGACATTTAAAAAAGGAAGGCAAAATTTACACATGTGGGATTTGTGGCACACAAGTCTATGCCATCTGCAAACAAACCTAACAGTTGTTTCACTCTACTGCCACTAGTCAATAGCTAAAAGGTACAAAGTAAGCAATCCAACAGAAGTAGTTCTTAGCCCAGAAGAATAGCCTCTATGCACAGAGAAGGAGGTAGGGTTTTGCATGTCACCCGGCACCTTCTTTCTTCTCTACTGCTGACTCTCCCATGAAACTGCCAACATGCTGGATGGGTGACCAATCACACAGACAGGGGATAAGCAAAAGATGTTTGTGTTTACAATTCCTCACCACTAGAAGTACTGGCTAGAGCTGATGGGAGCTGCATGCCAAAAGATCTAGAGGCATAGGACAGGGGTGGGAACCAGAGTGTGGTGCAGGGTCAAATGAATCTCTCATCTGGCCTCCCATGGGACAAATAATATCTAGGGACGGGACCATAGCCCTGATATAATTTGGTCCTCAACAAATATATGCTAGGTCTACCCAGTGCTTTGCTGCATATAGGCTCTCCCCAGTTAGGAAATATTACATGCAGCAACGTCATTCCAGTTGAAGCATCAGATGGATAGTCCACCTGTAAGACAGTTGGGTTGGCTTTGTCCACCCCATGCTTCCTTCCAGTGGTGAAAAAACTGGCTTGGCTTGGCTCTGCTTCAACATTACCTCACCACAGGCTTAAGCTCGCAAGCCTAGCTGTGCAGGGAGAACAAGTCTCTGCAGGCTAAATGGGGGAACTCCCACACCTTCAGGCTAATGTTTCCCTTTCAGACCTAGCATATGGAGATCTGGAAATGGTAGATGAACTGGTTCATCTGTTCACCAATAAACCAGAGTCATAATCCAGTTTGTTACTGACTTATGACTCCAGCTTTTGAGGGAGAGACAAGGCAAGATTCCTTATCTGCACAATGATAAGATGATCACAGACAGAAAGTCTAAGGTTTCTTTAGACACTCCCGCTGCAATGGCACTGAATGCTGTATCCAAACTGGGCCCAAAACGCAACACAGCATACTCCCATCACTGACAGATGTTCTACTGCAGAAATAGATTTAAATAGCCATACCTTGGGTTAGCAAGGGGTCCAGGAGGGAAAGGAGACATCCCACTTGGCAAACCTGGCATGTAGGAAGCTGAGCACAACAAAAATTTTGGACATTTTAACAATTTAGAATAGTGTTGGTCATTAATAGTGAAATCTAGTTTTTAGAACTAAGCACTTTTAATAACTTCTGCAGTCTTAAAATTGACTTTTAATAACCCACATTTAAGCAAATGAAAACATGTATTTTTAATACCCTGCCTTCAGACTAAGCAACCAGTAATCCAGGGACTCAAGAGTTCCTAGAGTCTTCCCATCTGGCCCCAGCAGATCCTAACTTTATTATCCTTTGCTTACCATGCTTTGTTTTTGTCCACACAAACTGGCAAAGTGCTCTTTACTCCCTTTCTCCAAGTGTATGCAACCACAGAAGTGGATTCCTTTATTCAAAATGGATTTATGAACAGAACTTGATTAAAATGAAGCAAAATCTTGACATATTTGAATTAACTATTTACTGCCAATCTATCCAAATAAGACTGCTTGAAAGGCTAAAAAAGTTGGATCCAGTGTCACGCAACCTGAAATCTCCTTAACTAAGGAGAAGTCTCCTTAACTCCTTTCCCATCCCTTCCTCCATCATGTAAGCTCCCTCTGCTGCTTTGAAAAACCACCTGAATGTGTGGCGGCCGGCAGTGGTGGTGGTTGGGAGCTGGAGGAGACACCTTAAGTTTACATGTTACCTCCACCTTGTGATAAATTGTGGTTCAGGGCTTTCCCATTATGCACAGCTTTCTCTCTCACTATACTAACCCCTTTTCCTTAACCTCCAGCTGGTGGCTTTAGAGACCCTGAGAGCTTCTCCCTACTTGATTATAATAAAAACATTGTCCTATGGCTTTTGGATGTTTCCTCTAAAAGCAAAGAAAGCCTTCTATAGTTTGCATTACTTTCACGCTCACAAGCACTTCAGGGGGTAAAGCTGGAGATTCAACTATACTTGACTGACACCTACTGGCAGAGATAATTCTCTCACTTGATCTCTGTTGCTGTTAAAAAAAAGTAATGGAAATAACTTTTGCAAGGTCTGAAAGAAAGTGAAATTAAACTATCCTCAAATTTTTAACAAGGCAGATCTGCCACTGACAGATTTTTGTGCTATAGAGCAGATTTCAGTATGATAATTTAGTAAACCCTTATGGGAGCAAGTATGCTGCAACAGTTGGTGTTGGACGGGGCTTTTGGAAACCATAGTTCTATCCCTCACTCAGCCATGAAGCTTACTCGGCCAAGCCACGGACTCTACCTAACCCAGTCCACAGGAATGCTGTGAAGAAAAATGGCTGGGAGGAAGATTTTGCACATGCCATCTTGGGCTGCTTGGAGGAAAGGCAGGAGAAAGCTTTATACAGGAAAATGTATTAAAAACATGAACAGCTATCAAAACACCTTTTCCTCACAATCAAAGTAAATTCTTGTACTGTAGGAGTCCTTAAGTGTTAATTAAGTTTAGTTCCTGACCTCAGTCAGAAAGTCATCACCAACCCTGATTTTCTTCATCATATTAATCTCAAAATAGCAACCTCTAATATTGGGGGTTTTTTTCACTTATCTTCTCAAGCACATGCAATAAGTATTGTTAAAAAGAGTTTGTCTTTTAGATAATCACTGAGAGCAAATTACCTATCCCAATAGTATATTCAACTACAAGAGTAAAAAAGTATCTTTCTATTATTATTTATCAGCAGGTTGTTTATTGCATTAGAGCATGTCTCCTATCTTTAAAAAAATTCTATATACAATCACTCTTACAATTTTTATATGACAGTTTTAACTCATATGGCATATCCAAGGTCACTAGCTCCGGAGGTCTGTAACTGTCAATAATAATAATCAGGGCAGGTTTACTTTTGAGTAAAAGTGCACAGGATTCTGTTATGAAACCATCTTCAGAGGGTTTTTTACCCCAAAAAGCAGTCTAAAAATATGCAATTTAAATGACAAAAATGTATGCACTTAAGGCACAATCCTCTAAAATGATCACAGTCTTCAAACACAGAGGGCTACGGGCATCCAGTACAGAGGCGGAAGGGCAGCATAAGCATCCTTTGTCTCCCTGCTCTTCCCATGCTGCATTTTTGCTAAATGGCTATTCTCTGCAGAGGGGGAGGCTTTGCACCCTCAAGTACCTTGTATTCTTGCTGCCCCAGTCTTCTCACCTCTTCCCGATTACCAACCTCTGATCTTTCCAAGGCTGCTTTTCCAATCTCAGAAAGCAGCCCACCTAGTTCTTTTCACACCCGCTGGGAAGTGCAGTGGACTGGAGCTGGGAATCTGAACTATTCTATGCAAGGGGTGGGGGGGAGAGACACACAACAATTAGGGAACAGGAAAGTTCAAGAAAATGGAATGAGGTTGGGGGACATTTATGAGTGAAGGGAATGGAAAAGCCTCACTTCTTCACCTACAAGTCTTTTCGCAAACATGTTTGCTGTTCTGATGCCATTGTGTACTACAACTTATCTCTTCTCCGCTTACTAATGACATGAATGAAAGGGCTCCTTCTGTTCACAGAAGAGACTGAGATTCAGCAGCAAATTTCATGGCAGGAAGGAGGTAATGAGATATTCTCCAGTTCCCCCTTTCCACTGTATCTCCCAAGAACATTGCCCAAGCTATTCTCACAATCCCCTGGAGCAGTCTTCAGGAGAGGAGGGAGGGGGCCATAGGGGAAAGAAGGAACTGCAGAAATTGCTTCTTTCCTCCAGGAGGTTTATCCCATGAAAAGAGTTCCACTCAAAGGAACCCTAGACAGTACATTCTAATTGGCTGCTTAATTGCAACAGATCGTATAGTCTGTGTTCTATATCTGGAACGATTTTTATTGATTGATTGATTGATTGATTTCTATCCTGCCTTTTTCCTACAAAGGGCTCAAGGCAGCTTACATCATCTCTCCTCCTCCATCTTCTCCCCACAACAACCACCCTGTGAGGTAGGTTGGGCAGAGAGTCTGTGACTGGCCCAAAGTCACCCAGTTGGCTCCATGGCTGAGTGGGGACTAGAACCCAGTTCGTCTGAGTCCCAGTCCCATGCTCTTAACCACTACACCACACTGGCTCTTGGTATACAGAATCAGTTCTACACCTTCTGCTGTTAAGTTCTCTGAAGTTCTGCACTACACAACTTTGAAAGACACCAGCCTGTAGGAGTACCAGGAGAGCACAGAAATTGTATTGTTGTTGTTGTTGACACCCTTAACTTCTGGCCTAGGCACTGCGCAAGCGCAGCACCCATGTGTGTGATGCACAGAGGCCACGACGAAGAACCATACTTTCAGAAGTTAGCACAGACACATGCCACAATAACTGGAAGCTTTCAATTAAACATCTGTATGCTCGTTCTCATTGTTACTCATTTGCATGTGTAAGTACTAGAAGTTGCTTACTGTTAGGTGGTCCTGTTGCCTGGTAAGATGGGTAGGGTGCTGAAATGGTAGGCCGAGAAAATACTGGAGGTTCCTCTCCAAACACCACAATCATAACTTGAATCAATCCTATCAAATCTGATAGCGGCTAGAGTTAAAAAAGAAGAGAGAGTTGATTTTTTTTCTCCTACAAAGACAGCATAGCTGTCCATTAACAATGACAATAGATGCATTACCTAGTCAGTTACTGAGTGTCAGCTCTTTCCTACTATTTATAGATCTTGGTCTAGTTTATACCAATTCAGTTATCAGGAACAAACAATTAAGAATTAAAAGGGCAACATATCACTGGTAAAGTGCTGGTGAGAATGTGAGCCCTGGTCAATAACCTAGACCAATTATAGACAATGGCAATGACTGAAAATATACTCTGTGGTAGAATTTACTTCAGTAGTGAATCTATAACAGCAGTGCAAGCATGAGAAAAGTATTAACATTATTAGCACTGTTTAAGATTGCTAATATTTTTCTCAGTAGAGGCCTCCGATCTGCAAGGCCACATCTTTCTGTTGTATCAAAGAGCCGAGGATGAAAACAAAGACTTAAATAAAATGTTAGTTAAATGGGGAAATGATTCAGGACTTATGTTAACATTTTTAAAATGGTACTTACATGTTTCCATTCATGGAGATAAGGAAGATATATCTTGCCATTTGCATCAACATGTTTCCCAGTTTTAATTGTCATTGTACTAGTGGGTTTAACAAAACAAATTGGAGGGTTGAATGGATATGTATCCAATAGCCACAGACATATTGGGATATTGTATGTGTTACCTGAAAAGGTTTTAAAAAGCATAATGAATACATTAAGTTTTCCTTTGGCAACATATGATAACGCTGTTACTTGCTGCAACTTTTCTAATGCATAATAATTAATAAATGCAAGCTGACAGTCTTCATTTGACCAAAGTACATCTGAGAGCATACTACTTCTAACAATCACCACCTTGTTGCCCTTGGAAACTCACAAGCCATATGTGACAACAGCCACCTCATAAATTCAAAGGCTGCATTACTCAAAGTTGCATTGCATATAATGTACTTAAAAATCCTGACCAATAACCATTAGATCTATACTCCATGATTTTGTCTTATATATTTCAGTACTATCCACATGAGTGGCTTTCACGGAACATGGTAATACATTGCACAGACTGCACAAAGTGATTCCTTTTGTCCTCACCTGACTATTAAACTGTGAGCTACAGTGATTTACTGGGGGGCGTCAGTTCAGGAAAGGATGAAGGTAAACAAACTGAAGCATAAGATAGAGGATGGATGGGAGTTCAAGTAATTTCAGACTAGCCACCCAGCCTATTTTGGGTAAAGCTGCATTCCAACTCAATCAAGTTTAAGCTGATTGATGATTTTACTATGTAAAATCATAGTAAAGAGATTGCCATGACTAGAAGGGCCTTGAACCAACTTGTCCTTTGGATGCTGGTAACACCCAGTCTGTCCTTGACATGCTGGCCTTTATAAGGTATTTTATGGCCCGCACAATACAACAGCCCACTGTAGCTTATTAATCCACAGTGGGTGTTATGTTACAGCAGATACCTGTAATCTAGAAAGGGAAGGGAAAATCTAGAGATTTGACAAACCTCAACTAACCCTAAAACAAGCTTTGTGCTACCTGCAAATTGCCTAATCCTCAAACAACCTCTGCTGCTCGGGATTCCACAGCTTGACAAGTCATACCAGACTGGATGGCTGTGACAGCCCATGTAGACAAATCAAGCTATGGTTGGCTGCTGGGTTGTACAAGTCAAGCCAATGAGGATGTTATTGAGCAGGAGATAGAAACATATAGCTAGTGATATTACACTACCTTTTATCAACGTGTTTCCTGGAGCAAGTCAAAGGATTAGTTTTGAGCTTCAAAGTCAGCTAACAGTATCTTAAGAACTGGCTCAAGCTGGGGCCTAATATATCACCTGAGAGAAACACTATTATGCAAAATACACTTGTTTACCCTAAATTTACCCTATCTTTCGAAACTGGACAAAGGCATGAAAGAAAAGACTGGTACCAGGTATCTAGTATCCTAACCGATTCTGTCTTGGAGTGCCACCCTATCAAGAAACTCAGAATTTTAAATTACTTTGAGTGCTAAAAGTTATTTTAGAATTTATTAAGTCTATGGTTCAGTTTTATTTACATCACACTTACTGATTCAAGAAATGCAATTATGACAAAATATAGAAGTCTCTCCAATTTTACAGAACACAAAAATATAATGTTACCACTAAGAAGAGATTACAATAACTAGACTGATTATAATAAATGTGTATATTTTCATTTAATCTACACATAAACTACCCAAAACATATACATACCTTTGTAACTTACAGGAATGGTTCCAGTGAGGCTCATCAATTCTCTTGATGTACCATCATTAAAAACTAGAAAAAAGCATTATGTACATCTTTATAGTCAATTCACAGTAACTGTGCATATACTGTTAAAATGCATACATTATCTCAGATGACTCTTTCTCACAATGTTTTCCATATAATAGAAAAAGAAATAAGAAAAAGAATAAACAGCCCTATACATGTGAAATGCCTATGTATCAAACACACTTTGGATACATAGCCAGATTGTCATTGTATAATTCAAGGAACTAAGACAAATGCAGCTGTTATACATGTTGTCATATAAATTATTACATGACAATATGCATAAAGTTCAAGAAAATTAGTTGTTTTTAAAAACTGCTTCAGCTATAACGAGAACCTTCAAAATAAAACCTCAACAGAAAGTAATTGTCTAAACAAGACCATGATTTCTTAACATCTATGTTATTTTGACAATATTTACCAAATGAAAAAGGTAATCAGCATTTTACAGAAGAATGCATCTCAAATCCAAGTAATTAGGAGCTCTTATTTCTCTTTCAAAATAAAAAATATTTATGTGCAATATGAATTATTGATAAGAAACTGATATAAGATAGCTGAATGTCAGCAAAAACACTCTAAATCAGGCGAACATATGAAAAATTAAATATATTATTCAAGTGACAGTTTATATAGTTCACAATACATAAAAAAGAACTCACCATAGCTATCCATTACAGGTTTGAGATCTTTGTACTGGACAATAACACTGACAGTCTCCTGAACTGTTAGGTCTCTGTACTTGTACTAGGAAAAACAGAAACAATTTTGTAAAGCTTAAAATGCCACTATAACCAAGTCCCACTGACTAGATTGTGAGCTATTGATGTACTCACTTAAAATTCATTATGCAGAGCTGACTAACAACATGGTAGGGCCTTCTGTCACAATATTAAAACAAATAAAAATTCATCCCTAATTTATTTATATAAGTATAAATTACTTTTTATATATTCTTGCAGAAATCAGGCTATAAATGAATTTAAAAAAGAAAAATGAAAAGCGTTCAACTGCCAGAAAGTACTTGTACAAGTAATATTCATTAACCCAATTAATTAAAAACAATCTAAAAAAAGTATTGGGCAACACAGTCCTATGGCCACCAGCTAGCTCCTAGCCAGCCATAGAATGGGATGAATTCCAAGTGTAATGCCAGAAAATTGCTCCAATCTCAGATCCCTTTCCCCTCTCACAGCTGGCACGGAAAGAACTGCACATGGCAAGCATGCATAGGATTTAGTTTGAAATTCAAGTTCCACTGAGATAAATGGAACTTAGTCTGCAAATAAGTTGATTCACCAGACATATATTACAACACACTGAATTTTAACCTATAATCTATGGCACTCTGCATTATTTTATAAAGGAGAACTGATGTAAGCATTAAAACAACTTCAAGGCAGGACAATTGGATACAGTTTGTATACATTCTTAAAATTCATTTTCTAAGTGCATTATTTAATTCTATCTGCATTGCATTGCATTGCACTATCTTTGATATTTTGTTACTTTACATTTAAAAACTGGCAAAATGATAAACAAGAATTGACTTTTCCACTAGATTTCCTTACAACATGTGCAAGTGCAACAAGAAATAAAAATACTATATAAATACATAACCACTTTTACTTCTCAACAACATTTCATAATTACCTTTTTATAACATATAAGCCAATTAATTAAATTCCAGATGTGAAACTTGATAACCAGTTGGTTATTAATAGGTAAACTTTAAAATCACATTAGTGGTAGTCACTATCCAAACAAAGTGAATACCTCTTGGTCTACTGATTTCAGTTACAGAATGAAACACTTCCAACACTTGCCATATACACCTGTCCAGACCCTAAGGACATCATCTGAGTTCCTTCTCCAGGAGCCTCCTGTGAAGGATATAAGGAAGGTGACTATCTGGAGAAGGGCCTTTTCAGTTATGGTGCCCTAATTGTAGAACTAGCTTTCCAGAGAGGTACACCTGGCACCCACACTAAACCTTTCTATGTCTGGCCAACCCTTTTTCTTTTCACAGTATTTTAACAGTAATATGAACTTTTTAGCTCATTTATTTCATGTACCACTGGGGTTATTTGTTTAATTTGCCTTTGAATTATTGATTTAGATTATAAATGTATTATATTTCTGATTGTATATTGAATTATTCTTATTAATGTGATATTTTATTAGTTTTATCCTGTGATTATTTAAATTTGTCTACCAGTATATGTAATGCTTTTAATTTTTAGTATGTTGAAAACTGTCCTGAGAGTCATTGACTAAATAAGAAGGATATAAAAATGCCTTCAATAAATAAATACGTCTTCCATTAAAATTAATGGGTTGAATCCAGACATAAGGACATCCAATGGAGAAGGTAAAAATGGACTTCACTGCCCCTTCCTATGGAATCCCCTCCAGTGCCCTGAAAATCCTATGCAGACAGCTGGGAGCTCTTCTGACTGAGTAGGTTGTGATCTGAAGGGGAAACTGAGCCAAATCCCCCTCAAAAGTGCAGTCAACTTCTCACAGAAATTGTCTCTGCCAGATTATCAGAGATTTCTCCCTTTTTCTTCAGCATCAAAGCCTACTCTATTAAACAGTGCCCTCTGTATAGCATCTTCACGAGAATGGAGAGGTTGCTGTTTTATGTGCCTTAATATTCAGTAATACTAAAGATGCATACATCAGTGAGCACAGGTACATCAATCATAAAAAACATTGTTTTGATATTAACAGAACGGACACCTTAATTTTTAAGAAGTCCCTGCAGTCCGATCATATTCGCTTCACAGTAACACATCAGTTACTCCATGGGTCTATATACCATCTCTGTGCACCTGCTCTTACAAGGACAGCTTTCAAATGTAGAAAAACTATGCCACTAAATGTCTGTTTAGGCACACTTTCAAAATCCTTAAGCACTGTCTTTGTCGTGCCCTGTACTCCTTGGAGACTGAAGTTTTGTTCGGAACCTGCGTTGCTCATTTAAAGGACAGGCTATTCTAGCTTTAAGGGGAGCGAGAAAGGACAGGAAAAGATCTTGAAAAAATCCACAAGAGGAAAAGGAAGCACCTATTTTACACCTGAGCAGACGTCACAGTAGTCCGACTACATTCTTTTATAGTCAGAGCGACCTGAAGAATTCGATTCAGCGCGCTGAGCACCCGGGAAACATACTGTGGCCGGGAGAGGGATATTTCCGTCAGTCCTCCGCTGGTCACTGCAGGACCATTTTGGCCCACAGGATTATGCCAATCCCAGAAAGCCAGCCTCAATTACTCGTGACTGACGCGGAGGCGAAGATATTTCGCCAGCAGCGAGAAACAGAAACCGCGGGTGACAGGAGGCCTATTCATGAGAGGGGAGCGAGGAGACGTCCACATCGCCGTCCTCCCCCGCCGTAAGAGGAAAAAGCGAGCCGGAGCTGAGGCCTTAAGCGGGGGGGGGGGGGGGGGGGGAGGCGCTGCGGAGAGCCAGGGCTGCGCTGGGATGCAAGTGGGCTGGGAGGGGCTCGCTGGCCGGCCGGGTCTTACCTTGGTGAGCATTTTCTTCAGCTGGTTCTCTGACACGGCCATGGTGGCGATGACTCTTCCCCGCCGACGGCCGGGGTGGGGGTAGCGATCGTTGCTCCCCGCCCGCGCGGGCCCTCACTCCAACTCCCGGGCGAGGACCAACCCTGCCCAGCCCCTCTCCCAATAGTTTCTTCCTCCACTTCCGCTTGGCGACACAGCGCGACGTCACTTCCGGCAGCTGGACACACGCAGTCCCGCGAGGCCGGCCGCTTATTCCTCCAAGGATGCGGTGGGAAGAGCTGTGCGGCGGGCGCTTTACTTTCCCTCTTTGATTCGAGATCTTAGGTTTGGGTGACTGGAGCAATAAAAGTGTGTCCCGACGGATGTTCCTGTTGTCAATTTCCTGCATTATGCTGGTGGGGAGGAACATGCTAGAGCAGTGGTTTTCAACCACCAGTCCACAGATATCCTGTCGGTCAATGGGGGGAGGGGGGCTGCATCCCGCTCGCCACGGACCGGCGCGGGGTCTGGCTGTGCTCCACCACCTCTTCTTTGGTTGGGCTCATGGGGGTGCGCCAGTGCCACGGGGCGGGGGGCAGTGCGGGGAGAGACAGCTCGGTGTGAGCTGACTGGGAGCCACGCTGGGCCAATTTCAGTATTTTGTTCCTTTTTGGCATTTCTGTTGCTCGGTTTCTGGTTGTTTTGGAGAAATTTCATTTTTTTGGAATTGTGTTTGGAAACTACAGTAAAACCCAGGATACTGTATTATATGTATGGTGCTTTTTGTTTCTGCCTCAGTGGTCCCCGAGGTGGTTTTCCTGTTTTTGCTGGTCCCCAGCTGTGGAAAGGTTGAAAACCACTGTGCTAGAGCACTAACATTCCAAGCCCTGCCAACTTGCAACTGATAGGGCACAAGATGGGGAGTAGATCTGTGATTTTTCCTTTTCTCCTGCTCCCTTCCGTGCATTGTCTTGCATCTTAGAAGAATTTACTGCAGAAGATCTTTGTGTAGTTTCCAGCTCTGTATGGGTGAGCGAGGCATCAAGAGGAATAAGGGTGCCTAGAAACTTGTTTTGCTGCCTGATACTGCCCTCTACTTGGTTCCACTGTCAGAGGGAGAGTCAGAACAAGAAAGGTTTGTCAGTATCCAGGAAAAGCATCCATGTACCAACCACCCTCTCTACTCACAGAGGAGAAAGTCTGTAGCATCCAGTGGGCCCTGAGGTGCCCTCCCACAGGACTGCAGCCTGAATATTGGTGGGACTGGCATGACTGAAAATAGAAGGAAAACTAACTAAATAATGCACCATTCTTCAGAATTCCTCACTTGAAATGATAATCAAGAAACATAAGCTGATAGATGTACTTCAGATACTGTTAGCTGCTCGGTCTTTCTATCTTTATTAATATTTAATAACATATATAAAAGTCAAAGCAAAAAAGTGAATTTTCATACAGTCATACCTGATACATGTTCTACCATATTGTGATTGGTAAATATTTAGTAGTATTAACACTTGCTACAATGTTACAATTAATGAACCAAACATGCTAAAATTTATCAGTGCGTAAGAGTGAGCTGTGCATTCACCTGTTCTTCCATCCTATCCCAGTGACTTGATCTAGTAATTACTTTACAAAAAGTAAATAAAAGCAGATTACCCAATTATATAGCAATTAAAATTATTCCGTATCTTCTTTACTCTGGCTATTGAATCACCATTTAAGTTCTTTAATTATATTGATTTTAGATAACTGTATCCAAGGAAATAATTTCTTGACATGATTCTGTCATGAGAAAGATCACTAAAGGACAGATGGCCAGTTATTCCAAGGACCCATAGGATAATTTGGATTCCAAGATCAGATTCAGAGCTCCAAGGTCAGAGCTGGGAATTCATGCTCTGACTTTGCTGGCAAAGGAAGATCTGCTGGCTGCCTTTCTAAGGTCAGGAAACTGCCTTTGGAGGGGGCAATGGGGACATTCCAGGGGAATGGGAGGGTGATGAGACTAGGGTCATTAGGAATTGATATAGTCTGATGGCACTACAGTGTCTTTCCCTCCCACACCAAGGGGGAGAGCTGGAAAATGTAGAACAGGACATGTGGGGAAGTGCAGAAAGCTTCTGTTGCTTTTCCTGCACCATACTGACTGCCTATAAGCCTCTGACTTAGGGCGCTCCTGAGCATTTAAGGCACAATCAATAGGACTGCAACTTAAATGTATGTTTTGTTGCATTCCAAAATGTCCTCTTGTATAAAGTACCCATATTATCCACTCTCAAATATTGACCAACGTCCTGAGAAAGGGGAAGTATAATCAAAGGCATGGGAGTGTAGTTTTTGTGTTAAGTATAATATAATTTGGTTATTAATTGCTTTGATTTATATGACAATTTATTCATATTGTAACTTTTTTCTTTTTTAACCATTGTCATTGATTTATTTTTGTATTATTTACTTAATCAAATTAAAACAAAAACAAATATTGACCAAGATCCCACAACCTGTATGTGAACTAAAAGCTTGTTTGTTTGTTTGTTTGTATGTATGTATGTGGAGGTCAACATTTCCTATTTCCCCAGTTGTATGAGACACAAGCGGCTCTAGATAATTGCCTGGGTTTCAGGGTAGCTTTTCAAAGGGCACAAGGAACTGGAGCAGGAAGGAGGAAGCAAAATTCCCCAGTGCAAACACAAAACACCGTGCTCTTTGGATTTAGCCAATGTTCCTTTAAGAAAACAACCATCCTAACTAGTTACATTTTATATAGCAACCTTCAAACTAGTACTTTCAGGTTTTTATTTTGTGTTTTCTTCTTTCCAAGACATTTATTTAAATCTTTGGATAATTCATACAAAATGCACTGAAAAATATTTTCAGACACAGTAAAGGATAAATAAAGTGTATCTGCAATGCTCCCCAACTCCACCTTTAAGTGATTTATAATAATATTTCCCTGTTCCCCTAATGTTCCGATGGAGTGAACATTTAAAAAACAGTAAATACAGACATTAAGTTTAGACAGTATCTTGTTCTTTGCTGTCAGTCCTTTCTATGTCTAAGCTTTAGAATTAAGTACTATTTATACACAGTCAATTTGCTAAAATAATTCTCCTGCAAAAGTATATCAACCCTTGTTGAAATAAAACTTCTAGCCACAACTCATTTTGGTGGTGATGAAAAGCTTGCTGTGCTGCTGTTTACTCAGTACAGCATGGTAAGAAGGAAATATTGTACATTATTGCTATAAGTTCCTGTACAGGTAAAATCACGGTGCTGGAGTATAAAAGCCAGCAAAATCACACAATGGGATATAAGAAGTGTGAAGCCAAGCTTCATGCTACAGGATTTCATACTTGATCAACACATTGCACATTTTGATACAGTATTTGTAGAGGGCTAAAACTATAAATCCATGATGTTCAAAGTTTTAATTGCTGTTGGAGGTCATGAATAGATGTAGCACTGGACTGTAGTTTCCTTGCCATGCTATCCTCATCTAATGTTTTGATCATTTCAGTCACTCCATTGATTCCAAGTACACACGGCATACTTAAAAATACCTCACAGTTTATATTATAACACCCCTAGAAAAGAAGAAAATAACTTTCACATACTGATGACATATTATATATAACCCTTGGGTGTGGACATTGAACCATGTGTGACTTGCTTCAGAATAAACATACATGCACTGTAAAAAGGATTACTATACCCTACAGGCCATAGAGGGCAAGGTTGAATATCACTGGCTTTCAAGTTATACCGGTACTTTAAAACCAGATCAAGTATCAAGAGGTATGATTGAGTGAATAAGCAAGCAAAAGGACTGTTCAGTTTACTTTTTCACATCTGCCCCCCATTTGTGGTACAAATGCTTTCTGTAGGTTTGTACTTTTGAGTACACAGCATGTTAGAAAACATATTCAAATGCATTTGGAGAACAATCTGGGAAATTATGAGATAATGTTGAGTATAGGAAGTAATTTCTGCCTCTTACTCTCCAATTCAGCTAGCTGACCAGTTTTGGCCACCTGACTATGGTGCTTTGGAGGGGGAAGGAAGAAAGAAAGATGAAGCCCCCTCAGGATACCTCAATTCCTCCCCTCCCTGCTTCTTCATTCTCGTTTTCTGGTTATAAGATCAACTTTTCAATTGATATGGTTCTTTTTGTCCTGCTGCAAGCTCGGGGGGGGAAGGATCAGAAAGAAGTTCCCCAGCCCTGAAGTCTGAGCTATGTTTCTGATCTTACAACTGGGACTCCAGATTACCCTAAATTCCTCTAGAAACTGTCTAGAGGGCTACAGAATCACTCTCAGGATAATTTTACTCTCCCTCCTCCCACTTGGGATTTTTGTGGTGTAGTGGTGAAGAGCATGGGACTGGGACTCAGGAGACCCGGGTTCGAGTCCCCGCTCGGCCATGGAGCCAACTGGGTGACTCTGGGCCAGTCACAGACTCTCAGCCCAACCTACCTCACAGGGTTGTTGTTGTGGGGATAAGATGGAGGAGGAGAATGATGTAAGCTGCCTTGAGCCCTTTGTAGGAAAAAGGCAGGATATAAATCAGAAAATAAATAAATAAAAAATAAAAATAAATTTATTTCTGCACCTTTCTAGGCACCATCTTTATAATGTGATAATTTTACAAGTTTCTTGTTTTGCTGGACAATGTGTAAAATGAGCATCTATGTAATAATCTGAAATATGAAATAATATGTATTTTGTGGAAGTACTATATAAGTACTATGTATTTCATGGAAGTACCATGTAAGCACTATTAAATACTCTACAAGCACAGCAGTTCTCGGTTTGATTTCAGTACTAATAAATCATTTATTAATTTGATTTCTGTGATACCTTTTGACCAAAATAAGGCCTCTCAACAGAAGCTTACACAATTAACATTTATTTTTTAAAAAACCATACTTTAAAATGCAATACATACACAGTTTAAAAAATAAGAATGGGCAGCATTCTATCCAGTAGTGGAACCTACCACTTTCTGGAAAACTAGCAGATCCTGAAGCAAAAAGAAACAAGCTGGCACAAGGAAGGTCAGCAAAACTTGCAGAAGGGAGCTTTGCTGGCCCATACTGTTCCCAAAACAAGCGTTTCAGTTCCTTTAGAAAGTGGCAGTTCCCTATTGCGATATTCATGGGCCCCAGTGTCTCAAGAGAATCAGGGAAGTACAGGGGCAGTACTGGAAAGAGCCCTATGGATTTATCTAATGCTTAATTCTATCTCCCAGTATATTTTATTTTGTAGCCCATAACTGTGCATTTCTCTTTATATATTTCAAATATCTACAAATTAATCCTTGCTCTGTTACATTAAAATCATATTGTGTTCATGCTTACCTTCACCATAGTTGATATGGAATGCACTTTTCTTTTATCATTCAATATGCTATCAGTGAGATCAGCTACTGACAGACCAACAGACCAAGATCTTTGGCCTTTTGCTTTCAGGATTTCCATGGCTCTATAAGAAATTAAAAACAAACAAATGCAAGATTCAAAATGCACTTCCCTAACAAGTTTTTCTTCTGTATACTCATGCTTGAACATAGCAATAAATATGGTACAAGAAAAATTGCTCTATATCACTCAAATATAAATGAAATATACATTTAGGTTGAAATTCTATATTTATTAACCTTGGTAAGCCCCACTGAATCCAGTGAGAGTTACTTGTGAAAAGAGATTACATCTGAGTAGACATGTATAGATTGTACTGTAATATCTTTACCTGTTAACCAGTTCCTGCTGGGCATTACGGTTTGCTAAATCTTCACCCTGAGGACTTGTCACTGAATTAGAAGCACTCCACGCTGTTACTGAATAAGATAATTACAATCAGGTTTTTTTTCCCTATCACGTTGGGATATGTGTTTTTTTGTTTTGCTTTTAGCAATTATGAGATTCTATTAAAAATAGAATGTATCTTGTTAAGGCAGCTTAATAATCCAGCATTCAAGATACATGTATATAGATATTGTATGTGTAGTTGTGTGGATCAAGAAGCAAACAAACCTCAAACCAGCCAAATATATTGTAAGCAATGAAAAACAGAACTACAAAATATATAATTGGGAAAGTTGATACTGCTACAGAACCACAATATTTCCCAGCTCAATTGCTCCTCTAAACTATCTGTCAAGGAAATCACAGCACTTGGAATTTATATCATGTTGCTATCTCCAGCACTTTTTATAAAAGAGAAAATAAAAGCACATTATTTTCTGAAATGAAACTGTAACAAACCAATATTCTAATACAAAATCCAAAATAAAACTAAAAGGTAGAACATTACAGAAGTCATAAATTTACCTTTGTTTTCCCCTTGTTCACCAATAATCCAATTATTTTTGCCGCTTGTTTGAGTTTTCAACTGGTTTGTAATAATATATTGGAACCTCACTGAGTCCAAATTACAACCAATACCAATAACTCTGTTTTTAGGAAATCCACTCATCTTCCAGGACACATAGGTCATTACTTCCACTGTAGGTTTGACAAAAGATATATCAAAAGACATACAAAATTGTATTCTTAGTTCAGTGTGCCATAAAGGTTTATAATCAAGTGAAAAACTTTAATTTTCATCAGGCTTTTAAAAGCAAGTACAAGAACTTGCATATCAGTAATTCTACTGATTTCAAAAGCATGAAATCTCTGATCAATATAACTAATGACATTTTTGTAAGTTTTTATCTTTTCACACTCCTTTTTAAGCTTCAAAAGTCATATTCCATGTAACTTATTTCTGTTTTGTTGCAGTTCTGTTTTGTTATGGCTATTTCTTACAACAACATAGCAAAACGTTAGTGTTTGGTTGCAGGACAAGTATAAGCTTACCAAATGCCAACTTTTGATCCTGCAAAATTGCACGCCTCTTTAGTGGGCTCTCCAAGAGCTTATATCCCAACCTAAGTATTTCTGCCTCAAAGTAAGTCCTTATGGGCAGTATGAAACTGGTGTTGCTGGGCCAGTGGAAGGCAACAGGAAGGTCAACAACATTCAGCAGTTCTGCTTCCACTCTGCAGTGCTTTCAAAATTTCAAAATTCCCCTTACTTATTCCTCACAGATACTTTCTGTCAGCAGGCAGACCCACAGATTTCAGTGAGGCTTCCCACCAAGTTATTTTAGGATCAGTCTTGGTGTTTACAGGTTCTTTGGGGAATAAGCAGTGGAATTTATTACATTGTGAACTAAAAAAAAGTTTTTTGTTTGCTTAGTTGCAAAGTTGTGACTGACCCTTCATGACCCCATGGACAACATTCCTCCAGGCCTTCCTGTCCTCCACCATCCCCCGGAGTCCACTTAGGCTCACACCAACTACTTCAGTGACTCCATCTAGCCACCTGATCCTCTGCCGTCCCCTTCTTCTTTTGCCATCTATTGTTCCCAGCATTAGACTCTTCTCCAGTGAGTCCTTCCTTCTCATTAGTTGACCAAAGTATTTGAGTTTCATCTTAAGTATCTGACCTTCTAAAGAGCAGTCAGGGTTGATTTCCTTTAAGATTGACTGATTTGATTTCTTTACAGTCCAAGGGATTCTCAGGAATCTTCACAAGCACCATAATTAAAGGCCTCAATTCTTCAGCACTTTATGATCCAAATCTCACAGCCATACATTACAACTGGGAAAACCATAGCTTTGACTATACAAACTTTTGTCAGCAGGGTGATCTCTCTGCTTTTTAGTATGCTGTCTAGATTTGCCATAGCTTTCCTCCCAAGGAACAAGCATCTTTTAATTTCTTGGCTGCAGTCACCATTTGCAGTGATCTTGGAGCCAAAGAAAATAAAATCTGTCACTACCTCCATTTCTTCCCCATCTATTAGCCAGGAAGTGATAGGACCCGATGCCATGATCTTAGTTTTCTTCATGTCGAGTTTGAAGCCAACTTTTATAAAACAAGTTTTATAAAAACCTTTGGAACCAAGGAAATACTTTATTCATGTCCATCAGTTCCCTACAATAAAATGCCAAAATACAAATCAGATGAATGTCTCCACACACACACCCCTAATTCTTAAAACTGCTTTCTAGCTGTTGAGTATTACTGCAAATGGAGTGGACCTTGTAGCCTCATTAAGAAATATGCCTGTTAAGTAAGAGAAGACTAATTTTGAGTCATGTTCTATCCAGGACAGGTACAATAAATCATAAAGCTTAACACTGCTGTACCTGGTTGAGACGCCACAAGTAGCACACTGTGCGGACTGTACTGTGCTACTGATGGAATAATGCCTCTGAAGAGTTCCACATTGTTCTGTACAACATCCAGATAGGACTCAGCATTGCCTAAAGAATTAACTGTAAGCACCACTACTTTTGAGTCTGCCGAGGCAGAAAAATCTAGGAAATACAAAGAAAACATTGAAAATCTTTTTTTCATGTGTCCAGACATGAGTGTAAAAGCAACATCATTTCAAATTCCCAAGGTTTATAGGAAGAATTTTGCTTTTCAGTGTGTGCATGCATGCATGCATTAAATAAAAGAATTATGGCTAGTAATAACACAGCAACTCATCATGGGTTGCTACCATGGTTGTGTCATGTGAACCAGCACTGATCTCCGAAGGGTAACTTGCTGGGTGGCTTGAAGGATGACCCTAACAATGCACAGGCTTTGGGCATTGAGATCTCTATGTGTAGAAACTTTCATGTGTAGAAACTTTCATGGACATGCTATTGAACAGGGTCTGATCTCCTGGAACAGTTAAGCCTGAGCTCATATCACACAGAGGTTCTAATGCAAGGGGCATGGTTGGTACAGATCCCTGCATGGGTGTGCAGTTTGGTTTGAGTCTTTGAAACTTCCTGTTTGACTGCTTGAGAGAGATGATGACAAGAATAATTTTGCCCCAGAGCCATAAACCCTGTCAGAGAGATTACTGGAATTGTTAGTCTTGAAATGTCATAAAATAAGCCTACAGCAACTATCACCTACTATATGTGGCTCTGAATACTTTAACAGTTCAGCTTTTGCCATGAAATTCCTTGCCACAAAAAGTCCCACTGATTTAGAATCTCCTCTGTCAGACTGCCAGAGTTACAGGCTGCAGAACTGAGATGCTGACAAAGATTTCAGCATAAGCCTGATTTTTTTGCCTTATAATTAACCCATTGTAGCATACTGCCAGAATAGGCTAGCATGACATGTAAATGTGCCCACAGTAAAGATCATGACCAGGATCGGGAGGGCAACATCCAAAGGCAAACAAGCAGCCTTCTGCTTGTCAAAATGTTTTTCCTCTTTTCCTGTACTCCACTACCACACATCTTCCAAAGGAGCTGCAGGGTGGGAAGGGGAATCTGTTCCAACAATGCTGTCTGTTCTGTCGGCAGAAAACATCATTCAATCTAATTTTATATGCACTGCATTTTAAAAAATAAAATCGTTCTCAGACATTGTCATAATCCCTCATTACAGATCAGTTCACATGTAACTTCTGCTCTTTATACCATTGACTCGTTTGGGAAATCCTCTAATTTAGATGGAGATTTGGAGCTGGCTCTGGATGAGCCTACAGTTCTCTGGAAGAGCCTAGCAAGCAGTGCTCCCAGACTCCATGGTGTCTATGGAAGCTCAGGTGACATCAGTTTCCAGCAGTGCTTTTACCCAGCTTAGACTGAGTTGTCAGCTGCAGCTCTGTCCACACAAAGCTGACCTTACCATAGTGACAAGGTCACTGATTACATCCAGGTTAGATGACTGTGATACATTCTACATGGGGCTGCCCCAGAATATCATTCAGAAACTAAAAAATCTGTGTGAGCTGGGCAGTTGGATTTTACTACTCCTATTCTGTATAATTTACATTGACAATCTCTTAATTTCCACATGCAATTCAAGGTGCTATTTTTGCCCTTTAAAGCTCTAAATAGCTTTGCATTACCTTATCTGAAAGACCAGTCAAATATGCCCAAGCATTAAAATCAGCATCGGATACCCTACTCTCTATTTTACCTGCAAGGATCATTAGGCTGGTAGGTACTTTTTTGGTAGTAGTTCTACATCTTAGAAACTCCCCTCTGGGGAAAGAGATATAACCCCATTACTTCTGGTTATGAAAAAAGCTATATTAATGCCATCATTTGGTGTTTGTATTAATCTACACACCACACTCTACACCAAACACACAAATAAATGTCATAAATAGGGAAATAATAAATACAAGTTTAATCAAATTCATAAATGGGTGTGGCTTACATTTAGGATTTTGTAACCTGCTGTGATGTCTTGCCCACCCAGTCTGTAAACAATCCACATACTCACCAGCAATAAAACTAAAGTCCTTTAATGCTAATTGTCTACAAGATTCACAACTCTTTAGATAAGCACTCTAATAGCAGTTCTTGCTATACAGATGTTAACCCCCCTCTGTTCTCAGCTTTTGAAAAATCCACAAGGCCTACTGTGTCTTCTGTTTCTGACTTGGGGGAATCAGCATCGGGGGGGGGGGGGGGGGAAGAGGCAGCTTGCTCTGCCTCTTTCTGAATAGAACTCGCAGCTTCCTCTTTCTCATGACTCCCTGGTTCTAATAAAGGACCAGGCGCTTGCTCAACGTACTGGGAGTCAGAGAAAGACGCAGCAGCTGGCTCTGCTGTCCCTACGCTGAGTTGTGAGGTCGATTCTTGGACACTGGTCATCAAGTGCAAGTCCTCCTCATGAGTCACTGCTTCTGTCGGAACTTCATGTACGACACCTGCAAAGCAGCCCTCTTAACAAATATTTCAACTTGCAATGGACCTAGATGCTTAACTAGCAAAGGGGATAGAACTATGAAAGAACACAGAACAAAGGGGGTGTGCAGCTTCTTTCTCTCATTTACTGTACCTCAGTATTCTCATGCTTTCAACTATTACTATCAAGAGTGAAAAGTTTTCACCAACAATTCCGAGAATTACCTGGAAAGATCATTTAAAGTATAGTGTGGAAAATATCACAGACTAAACACACTACCTCTGCTGACTTCCACCTTTGGCAAAGCAAAGATTTCCAGGTCCATTGTTCCTCCTTTCACTGAACCTTCTGAGCAGTCCAAGACAACCACCTTGTCAGCAACACTCTATATAGATGTTTTAAAAGAAAAGAAAATAATCTTTATCAGAAGAAAATATGGTATAGTTTCCTAAGGGCAAAAGCATCAGATAAGGGTGTATTTTATTGATTGATTGATTGATTGATTGATTTAAAAAATTTCTATGCCACCCCCATTGCAACAAAGCCTCGGGGCAGCTCACAAAGAATACATAAATACATACATACATAATGATAATATAACAATTAAAAAATAGTTTAAAAACCCCCGGTGCATTCTCGGCTAAAAATTTTAAAATCCTAATTAATTCAATAATTTAACAATTAAAATAATTGTTAATTTATCTCCCTATCTGTTCAACCTGTATGCAAAACATATAAAGAAAGCTGGTTTAGGATCAGAGGAAGGGGTGAAAATCGGTGAACATACATCAGGTAATTTAAGATATGAAGATGATACCATATTACTGACAGAAAGCAACAATGACTTGAAATAACTTCTGATGAAAAAGTACAAAATATGACTGCAGCTGAACATTAAGAAAATAAAAATCATGACTATAAAAGAATTGCACAATTTTGCTGTGAAGAAATTGAATGAAGAATGAAGAAATGGAACCTGTGAAAGATTTTGTATACATTGTTTCAACAATCAATTCTAATGGAGATGGCAGCCAAGTAATTCAAAGAAGACTGAGGCTGGAAATAGCAGCAATGAAGCAGGAACTAGAAAAGATCATCACTATGTCATCATAAGGACATTTCACTGGAGACCAAGGCCAAGATCATCCACGCTATTGTATTCCCAATCACCATGTATGGATGTGAATGCTGAACAGTGAAGAAAGCAGACGGGGAAAAAATGATGCATCTGAAACGAAGTGCCGGGGTAGAGCTTTGCTAGTGCCCTGGACATAAAGAAAGACAAACAAGTGAGTCTTGGCTCAACTCAAGCCAGAACTTGCCCTGGAAACAAAAACAATGGAACTGCCATACTGGCCATATTATGAGAAGGCAAGAGTCACTGGAAAGCACATTAATGTTAGGGAAAGTCAGGCAAAAGAAGAGGAACAGGAACTATGAGATAGGATTGATTCCATCAAGGATGCTGTAGCCTTGAGTTGAAAAGAGCTGAATAAGGCTGTGAAGAACAGGACACTTTGGAAGGCACTGACTCATAGGGCTACCATGAATAAAAAATGACTTGAGAACACGTAACAATTGAAGCAGAAGATTTTCAAGTGCTCAAGGCAGTAAGTTTCAAGTAAGCACAGGCTGACTTCAATGGAAGCCATTGGCAAGACACAGCTTCCACAACTAGAAGTCAACACAGGCTTACTAAGGACTATAGCTACCATGTGCTGAGAGCTTGCATAAATAAACCCTGATAGTTCAATCCTCTGAAAGTTTTACTCAAAAAAGTTGCACCAAGTTTAATGGAGATTACTCTCAGTTCAGTGTGTATAGTACTTATCTGGGGGTATGCCCCATTCATCTCAATGGGAATTTTTCTGAATAAACATCTGTAGGATTCAGTGTAAATCTGTAATCAATCAATCAATTCCAATCCTAATGTTAGTATATGTTATGGAGAATAAATATATTTATTTTAGGAATAATTAGTTCATCCCAGATTGGAACCATTACAGCAACAAGGATAATGAAGTATATACCTTTGCTGAGATAGCCAGCACACAAGCAAGGCCCAGATCCCCTGCTCCAATCACTGTAACTTTATTAAATCCTCCATTGCTTTTCTTCCCATCTCCCTTGGACTGTATGTTGTTTTCACCTAAAACAATATATAATAAGTTATATAAATGGATCTAGACACTGTAAATCACGAGAAAGCAAGACCCAATGAAGAAGATGATAATGCTAGGAAAGTTGAAGGTAGAAGAAGTAGAAGACAAAATACGAGATGTCTCAATTCCATAAAAGAAGTCAGAGACTTGAGTTTAGAAAAGCTAAGCAGGTTTGTTAAGAACAAGACACTTTGAAGACCATTCATTCATAGGGTCACCATAAGTCAGAAACAACCTGATGGCATATAACAACAAAAGCACAAACTGTAAATACTGGAGTTCTGTGAAAAATATTGGCTGAATCTTATGAAACAAAAAGTAATTAGAATTATGGAGATCTGTGAGGAGGTGCTCAGAAGAAACCACTGGTCTCTGGTTACATGCACTGAAGCTCATGGAGGGTGGGGTTAAGCATTATCATCTTCGAGGTTGCAGTCTGAAATTTTCTTAAGCAAGAAGAGCAAAATTCCTGAAGTAAAGACCAATGGGAGCTTTCTTCACATTGCAAACAGCACATGTAAGGCCCCCCCAACTGCAGCTAGTACTGTGACAGAGGCAAAGGCATAAAATCCTCTCTCCCATGCAATGGTTCTGGTCTGGCTCGGCACAAAAACCCAATCAGAAAAGAAGGAACCTCCCTAGGAATAAATAAGTTGGGCAACCCAATGGTATCCTTGCTATAGTTCAAGTAGACATCTGCCTCTCCAGGTGCACTAACTCTGTTCATACAGAGGTGATGAACGCAGCCACTCTCGTTGCCTTTAAAATATGCTGCAAGTTGGCACACGCACACCCCACCTCTATACCCCTTTTCCACCACCCAACTAAAACTCTGCAATGCATTCACCAGCAGCAGCTCAGCAGCAGCCTAGCACAAGGGATGAAGAAGGTTTTTAGGTCTGGGCCAAAAAGACAAGATACTGCATTGTGCCAACCCCCCTCTGGATCCTGTAGTGTAACTTGGAATTTCCCTAGATTTGAAAAAAAAATACAAATACTGAAAACAAACAAACACAGTACTAGACTGGGCTCTTAAAGAAGAACCCAAAGCAAAGGCCATCAGTAGAAGACAGTTTTACAAATACCAGATAAAAAGTTCCCAAATATATACCTTCAGTGATTTTTGCAATATATGAAAGTAGTTCCGATTGTCTTGCTGCATCAGAAGATGAAAGCGAGTATAGAGGGAGCTCCTCTTCAAATTTTGTGATCATTTCCTTTAACAAACCGATGATCATTGACTGTGGCTGAAATACATACATCAATGATAGGAACCTGTTTTTGGGTAAAAAACATTCTACTGACAAAAATCTTTTAGGAAAAGGAAAACCCTTCATGTCTCTAACTTGACTGAAAATATGAGGCAATTTGATATGCAATGTATATGCACTGCCATAAAAATATGGGAAAACTTATAAAATGGTATATTTTCTTCATAAGCTACTTCTCAATTTCCTACTCGACTTGAGTAACAAATAAACAGAATCCGGGATTAAGGATATATATTTAAGAGCAGGCTTGGCTTACAGGTTTGGAATCACAGGAAGACAGGGAGCCATCCCAATGATGTCTTTGAATGCAACATTTTACTTTTTCTCTTATAAGAAAATGGTTGTAAATGGGGTGGACATAAAGCCCATGTTTGCTTGGAAATAGCATTGGATGAAATCTGCTTTCTGGTCCTAAGTGACACTAAGGACCTGACCCTTGCAGACAGTGATCCTCATTATACACACACACACACACACATTTTTTACTAGTCCAATAAATTGTCTATATTTTCTCCTGTATTTTGTGTGTGTGCATGGGTGTAATCCTACATGGAAGGCTGACAGTGCATGTTCAAAGTTACATTTATATAATTAATGTACAATTTACATGAAGTTGTCTGGGTTGACATGACAACCCATCCTGGGTTATTATCCTTAATAGGTCACAATGCCATACAAATGTGAACCTGAAAACCCATGGGTTATTCTAGGGGTTGCTGTACAGCCGTTATGTCCCAGATGGAAGCCATACAGTGCCCTGTCATAACCTCCTTCTAAAGAGGGAAAGTGGGTGGATGCACTTTTGTACTTGCTGAATTGTTAAGAGTTTTGGAGAAAAGTGCAAAATGTGCTTCACCCTACAGTTGTTGGGGAGGGAGGGGCGGCAGAGGGAAAGATAAGAATCACACAGAAAAGATTAACTAAGATTATTAATACATTAGGTTGCCCTTGACAGTCTGTCTCTTGAAAAATCCTGCTTGGGGCCTTTTCGGGTCATTGTTCAGGGTTGATAGCTGCTGCATTTTGGTGCCACTTGGGTACTTTGAACAGGCTATCAGTGGTTGCCCAGATGAAGCTTGTGAAAGGCAGCTGCCAAGCCACCTTCTGCAATCTCAGTGGGAGAGGCAAATGGTAAATGGCAAAAATGCCACGGTGAGTCAGAAACAGCTGGTGATCAAGGCACAAGGGTGGGAAGACAATTTAGTCCTGCCATAGTATCCCATGAGATACCTGCAGAAGAAAGGGGGTGGGGAGCAAACAACCAGGGTGAGCCCAGTCATCTGTCAAGAATGCTGTGAATTGTTCACAGATCACCCAAAAAACCAGGTTTATTGCCTGGTTGTTCGTTGTAATGTGCAAATAAACCCATTAAGTAAAGAATGAGGCAAAAATGTCTACAGATTTTAGTAAAGTATTAAATGTCATTTTATAAAATGCACACACATAGCCCTTACATGACTCCAGTTCTGTAGATATGGCAAGTAGATCCTTCCACGGGCATCTATGTGTTTCCCTACAGAAATTCCCATGTTTGCAGTGGGCTTCAAGAAGCAAATTGGAGGAGTAAAAGGGTAAGAATCTAAAATCCATAGGCAAATTGGAATATTATAGGAATTACCTGTCAAAATACAAAACATAAAATGCTACGAATAATCACTGCTTCTTCGCTGACTACACAGCCTTCTAACATTTAATATAGCCCAGGGGTGGATCAGACTTAAGTATGCTAGAACTACTTTGTTTTCACAGCAACTCCTGTTGTCATCTGGACTAGTAGTCACTGATAGCTTTATTCTCCAAGAATTAATCCAGTCCCTTTTAAAGCCATCCAAATTGGTAGCTATCACTGCTTCTTGTTGAAGTGAATTCCACAGTTTTAACTAGGCACTGTGTGATGATGTACTTCCTTCTATCTGTCCTGAATCCCCACCAATCAGCTTTATGAGATAACACCTGCTTCTGTTACCTTGAGAAAGGGAAAAATGTCTCCCTATCCACTTTCTCCACACCTGCATCGTTGTGTACACCTCTGTCATGTCTCCCCTCACTTGCCTTTTTTTCTGAACTAAACAATTGCAGAGGTTGTAAACTTTCCTCACAGGGGTTGCTCGGAGGAACACTGCTGCTAGGATAGGAGCTGATGATATTTTGTAATATTTTGTTCCTAGTCCTACTTTTACTTCCCAATTTCTTATTAGGAATCAAACAACTAGACACCAATAAGTACAAAAATAATGTGTTGAACTTACCCTGATATTTCACTGGAACAGTGCCACTAAAATTCAGAAGGTCTTTCTGGGACCCATCCTTGAAAGCTGAAATTCATAACATTGATTTGTACATGTTTGCAGAGTTCATTTTTCTCTTTAAATTGTTATTGATATCGTGGTACTGCATTTTATATCACAGCTAATTGATTTAGTGATTGATCTAACATTTATATCTAGGTTTTCTTTTTAGAAAAGCATAAAAGCTGCTATCAGTTTTTAAAAATCAAAACAGAACATCTACAAATCGTCACAGGGAACTGTGTGGCTAGTGGGGTGAGACAGAATTCAAATAATATAGATAAATAAATCAAGAATGCAAAATATAAAAAGCAACACGTAATGTCATGAAATATAATATAGCAGCAAGTGTAACAAATTATAGCAAAACAAACAGCAGCACATCAATATAAAGTTCATAGCTCTAAGCCAAACTCTTAATCAAATAACTGCTAACACCTTCAAAACTATACACATAGTAATTAAGGCTGAAATCCTCCACTCAGTTGAAAAGAAGCCTCCAGAATCAGTAGAATTTACTTCTGACATAGGATTGCACTGACAGGCTGCTATCCTGTGCACACTCACCTGTGTTTACTTCCTAGTAAACATGCATATGCATATTGTGCTGCATATTATATTGTCAACAGTGAACATAAACAGGTGAAGTTCCTTACGTGAAATTCTTTGCAAATAATATGTATAGATTTTAAGAAATCTTGACATATTCCTTAAAAAGATAAAAACAACAACATTCTTACACCATTCATCAACTAGCCAATATAGTTGGTCTTACTATAGGTATTCATGGCAAATGTGATGTTTGGATATAATTCATACACAGTCTTCAGTTCTTCTATGGTCAGATCTCTGAATTTATACTGGAGACAAAACAAAGAACATTTTGTTATT
Source organism: Varanus komodoensis (assembly GCF_004798865.1). Taxonomy (NCBI): domain Eukaryota; kingdom Metazoa; phylum Chordata; class Lepidosauria; order Squamata; family Varanidae; genus Varanus; species Varanus komodoensis. Next base: position 10,615,848 of record NW_025335468.1, on the reverse strand, counting down.
TTAAAGAACTCTAGTTTGATGTACGAGTTTTGCAACAATTCAAACCTGGCATTTTTATTGGGCTGAAATCCTAAACCTCTGAATTATTTGTACGGTACAAGTTTGATTCACTTCAGAGTCAGCTGAAGCAAGCCACATAATTTAGGAATTAGACTGTACTTTTAGCCTTCCCTAACTGGCTGCCCTCCATAAGTTGTGGACAGCAATTTCCCGCATTCCTGACCATTGGCCCTGACAGGGACTAATAGACGCTCAAGTCCAAATCATCAGGAAGACACCAGCTTGGGGAAAGCTGTTGTATACATGTATCAACCAGAACAAACGAAGCTCTGTTGACTGGCATGCAAGTTCCATGTTACAACTAGGACTGCTGAAACCCAGAAAAATATAATGGCCGGGTTCCTCTTGGGCCAACAGGGCCACAGTGCAATCCAGTCTGCATCTTTTCATAAATGATTCTCCCTGATTCAGTGGGTCTTTTTTCTACATACGTGCTGTAGGATTGCAGCCTAACTTTGTTCCATGTTGATCCTAGGAAGAGATCACACTCACAAAAAACAGCATTTGCACACTCTGACTGGGTTCAGAAAATAAAACCCACACTCAAGGGTTGAATTTGGATTGACTGTGGCTTGACTTATGGACTGAACCCAGCAGGTAACCATGGTGAATAAGCAAGAGTTCATAAGCCAATAAAACACCACAGTTTCTCTTCCTGGATTCTTGTAGTGAGCAAGTCATGACTTATTTGCACTGCTGGGTTCATCCGTAGTAGCCCATCTTTCAAACAACAATCCATGGGTCATACTCAGCCCTTGAGCACTGATTATCATATTGTCCAAAGGTGAATTCCACTTAAGCCCCATTCATTGCAATGGGTCTACTCTGAGCGCATACGACCCATCGTTGGGCGCTGAAATCACCCTGAGACTGTGGGCTCAGGGAGGCAAGCCTGGACCACAATAATAAATATTCCTACGAGTGTGGAACCCTGCTGGACAAACGGACTTGTCTGGAGGCAAGAGCCAGCCAGAACAAGCCCCAGAGTGACGCACGCGCATTGCCGCGCCGGGGGAGCTAGTCAGGGGCAACGTCTCTCCCGCTAAACAGAAACCAAACGAAGCTCGCGGAAGCCGTCGCTGCAAGCCGTTCGCCTCGCCGCTCCCCTCCCGCTCAGGCCTGGCGAGGGGGCGGGGTTGCGGGTTCCGCGCGCGAGCGGAAAGAACTCTCGCCGCTTGCTCTCTCGTGGCTCTCCCGGCCTGCGGCCGCTTGCCTTGCTCAGCCACTTCCTCAGCTTCTCTACAGAGAACTCCATGGCTCGCGCTCTCCTGAAGCCCTCGCGACGCTTCCTCCTTGTCCCGGGCAGGACGGCAAGCGGCGAGGACCAACGCAGAGCGAGCACTTCGCCGGTCGGGGCCGCTCGTGCGGCTTCTTCCCTCTTCCTCCCGCCCCTTTTTCGGTGTGCCTGACGCGAGGAAGCCGCCCAGCGCCGCACCTTCCGAGGAAGCCGTACAGGCCCGGCGTGCTGTGGCTTGAAGACGCAGCGCCAAGCCTTTCGGTGGCTCGCCGACGCCAATGTCAAGCCACTGATCCGGAGGCAGCGCGTTGGCCGGTTCTCCGTCAGGATGCTTGACGCTGGCGAGTGCTGTTTCTGCTCGGCCAGAACGTGCCCCTGGACCCCCGACTTTGTCTTTGCACGTCTGAAAATACGTTTAGTCCATTGTTAGCCTTAATGTTAGAGCCATTGAAAGGATGGAGCGGTAGGTTCAATTCGTATCGTTAACTGGCTTGTGAGGACAAAGTACCCATGACATTCAGACTGAGCATTTAATAACGATATTAATGGACACTGCATCCTTCAGTGTGTCAGCTTATGACACCCAGTGGTGCAGATAGAGCTGGGACTTGGGGCCCAAAGCCACATAGCCTGTGTAGCGGCAGAGGTTCTCAAAATGACCATCCAGAAAAGAAAGCAACTTTTTATACCTGCACTTATGGTGGTGCTGCCATTAAAATACAAAACTGCACGTGCTCAAAGGTTTGGAGCTTTACATTCTGGATTAGTAAATATTTTTGTTACTGTTTTAGGATCAAAAGAATGCAGAAAGTGTTGTAAAGCATGGGGTGGCAGTTGAGTGGGAAGTGCAGAAATGTTAGTTGTGTGCTTCCCAGTAAAAGTAAGCCATGTGCCCATCTAAAAGGGGACTCTGTAAGATCATTATCTCTAAGAGTTTAAATTTTCCTAGCTGCATCATTGATGCTATCAGTGTTTAAAAAAATGCTAATTGAACAGTTTAAAAATGTAATAAAAATAAATACCCTAACTTCAAAGGTAGTCTTCCGTACCTGACTGTAAACAAACATGCAACATTAAGAGCCAAGCAGAATTTGGTAGCAACTCCACAAAATTGTTTCAAACGAGAAAAAATGTTGCTAATATGTTTCCTCACCTGCAGGGGTGGGATCTGAGATGAGTGCTTTGTACATTGTGTCAGCTTGAGGCAAAGAAGCTGCTCTGTGACACTTGAAGGGGCTGCTGGAATTAATAGACTAAAAGGTTCATTTGATAACCTGTTGGCTCAGGTGTGCACAGAACAGATTTTGGTTTTATGAGATGTATCTTTTCATGCAATCCTATCCATCTCAGACCTAAGCCAAATTCAATAGTGTTTATTCTTTAGTGTGTATAGGATTGCCACCTTAATACTTACAGTGAAGCAGTTTTATTTGTGCAATAGTGTGTTGTTTCAACTGTAGGCTAAAGGTTTGATAGATCCCCAGAAATCAATATGCTAGATCCAGGTTTGCTTACAGGGAAACTTTATTGTTGCAACAGGCAAATTACCAGCTAGTTTTCCAAGGGTTGAGCAGCACTTACCATGTGCTGTGTGGACTGTTCTGCAAGGCAGGATTCAATCAGCTGGAATGGATGGTCAGCAAAGCCCCCTCAAGGACATTGGTGTCCAAACAATACACAAAAGAGAATGACCAGCTTTTATAGGTTAACTGTGAGAAAGGGGATGGCTGTTACACAGGTGCAATGACCTAAGCAGTGTGCAGCTACTTGTTTACCTCATTAGCAAGACAAAATGTATACTATAGGCAGCTTCCCATCATTGTACTCTATGGGACATAAAGTTTCCCATCCTTGTTAGCCTGCCACAAGACAACAGCAGAGGTTTCCCATCCTGACCATTCAAATATTCCCACTCCAGGTGCCAAAATGATAGGATGTCATATTAAGCTAATGAAGCATAAGCTCACTATTGGTTCGATAAGGTAGGCTCCCAGGCAGAGCATAGCTTCATGTCTGTCCTTCTGCCATCTTTCCTAGGGCAAGAAAACAATAACTAAAATTACACTGACCAAGGTAGCTGTAGGACAGCAGCTTACTCATGCTAAGCAAGGTCTACTTTAGGAGCCAGAGAACAAAGCCTGGATTTTACAGCCTAGGCCCAATACAAATAGTTTGAGTAATGTTTTTATTTTTTTATTTTTTGTGAATTTTTGTAACCCCCGCCCCCAAACCAAAATAAAGGAGTAAGCTAGAAAAGGGATTCTTACGCTATAACCTGCTTTTGCAATTCTGGTGTCATCTAAATGCCATTGGTTCTGTCAACTAAGCTTTTGGTGGCATCATGCTGCTTAGGGCAACTGTTACATAACAAGTGATGTCACAATCAAGGTTATTGCACAGGCTGGTTCATCACAGAGATTCACCAGTAAAGCCAAAGTACTGAGCTATTTAAATTCATTTGAAAGGTGATTTTCATGTCAATCCTTTGATCTTTAAAAGGTGACCATATCAAGGCATATTCTTTAAGTGGAGAATCTTTACAATGATTGTTGTTGGTTGGCTGATCTTCCTTCTGGCTTTGCATCTGATGAACAGAGGTACAAAAGCAAAGGTAAGAAAACTTAGAAATATAAAATAAAAACGTTAAAATCCATAGTTACATAGTCTCTTTATAAAGCTAACCTAGAGGATTTTATATTTTCAAAAACTGAGACTACCATTGTTGCTTAATTCCTCCAAGCAAGGTCTGCAAAGATCCCACGTGTAAATTGAAACCACCTCAGTACCTAGAAAATCCTCAATTGAAAGACTGTGTCCCACTCTCACTTTGCATCTTACTCTAATTCCACAACTTCAGTATCAGTATCTCACACAGTCCTTCCCTCTTGCTTTGCTTACCAGCTCGCCTGACAAGGGACCCAAAAAACTTCAAGAATTGCACACCATTCTGTCAACTTTAAGTTAACCTAATAAAGGCTGATTATAGTATTTTTCTTTGGGCCAACATGACCTTCTTTCATGAGTTTTTAAAATAACAGATAAAACATTTCACCCTAGCTTGTAGTTTGATACAAATCCAAAGAGTGTGTCTTCCAAAACTTGGGATGGGTTCAGGCCACTGTTTTCTTAAGGCTGGGAAAGCATTCACATCATGGCAAGGTTACCGTCCACCAACAGAACAATTACCTCACCTTTAAAACAGCCTGCCTGTTCTATTGGGCTCCTCCTGCATGAGCCCATATCCACTGAGAGATGTGTTCCTTCTGAGCATTCATGCAAACCCACATAGTCCACATCTACCTGTAAAGAGCAATCCGAGGAACTATAATAAGGAAAATATATGGAGTCATATTAATATATGACACAGTCCAATGTAAATCAAGAATGTGACATTATTCTAAGTGTCATTACAGAAAAATGTCCTATTTGTGGATAAAAATGAGTTTTCATTTTATCACTAGTTGCTGGTTGATTTGTAAATACTATGAAAACAACAGTGGAAAGCCACTTTAGCACAACATGTTCTACAGCTGTGTGAATCTACAGGCAGTTTTTGGGCTGGAAACTGTAAGACTTCTACACACATGCATATACATCATACTATCATTTTTGACTTTATACAAAGACTTCCAGAAAATACCCGGACAGTAATGCCCTCGACGGCCCACTGTGATGACTTTGCCAAGCATTTCAAGGAGAAAATCATTCAGATTTGTCACGAGCTGGACTCCACTAGTGACTCAGAGCCTTCTGGGGAGATGCCAATGTTGCCATCTGGTCCAAAATTGATGGATGAGTTTCAGTTGTTGTGGCCTGATGATGTGGACAAGGTGCTTGGAGCAGTACGTCCCACCACCTGCTTACTGGACCCTTGCCCATCTTGGCTACTCAAGAAAGCCAAGCACGGGATAGGGACCTGGATCCTGGAGGTTGTCAACGCCTAAGGGACGGCCAGGTATCTGCCCCTTTAAAGGAGGCGGTAGTCCGGCCAGTCCTAAAGAAGGCATCCCTGGATCCAGAGGTGGTCGCCAATTATAGACTGGTGGCCAACATCCCGTTCTTGGGCAAGGTGTTAGAGTGGGTGTGGAGGGACAACTTCAAGCACTCTTGGATGAAACTGATTATCTGGACCCATTTCAGTCCAACTTCAGACTCGGGTACGGTACTGAATCTGCCTTGGTCACCCTGTACGATGACCTGTGCAGGGAGAAAGACAGGGAGTGCGTCCCTTTTGGCTCTCCTGGACCTCTCAGCGGCTTTCGATACCATCGACCATGGTATCCTTCTGGATAGGCTTGCGGGATTAGGAGTTGAAGGCACTGCTTTGCAGTGGTTCTGCTCCTATCTCAATGGCTGATTCCAGAAGGTGGTGCTGGGGGACTATGGCTCTGCGCCATGGCAGCTATGCCATGGAGTTCCACAGGGATCCATTTTGTCCCCCATGCTATTTAACATCTACACGAAACTGCTGGGAGAGGTCATCAGGAGGTGCGGGCTGCGGAATCATCAGTACGCTGATGATACCCAGCTCTACCTCTCATTTTCAACCAATCCAGGTGAGGCAGTGGCTGTACTGAACCGGTGCCTGGCCGAGGTAATGGGCTGGATGAGGGCCAATAAACTGAAGCTCAATCCAGGCAAGACGGAGGTCCTGTTGGTAGGTGGTTCAGGCTTCGAGGTAGGAGACCTGGGCCTTGTCCTGAATGGGGTTGCACTCCCTCTTAGGGACAGGGTTCACAGCTTAGGAGTGCTCCTCGACCCAGAGCTATCATTAGAAGCTCAGGTGACGGTGGTGACGAGGAGCGCTTTCCTTCAGCTTCGGCTGATCCATCAGCTGTGTCCCTACCTGAAGAATGATTGCCTGGCGACTGTGACACATGCATTGGTAACTTCCCGATTAGACTTCTGTAACACGCTCTACGTGGGGCTGCCTTTGAAGACAGTCTGGATACTTCAGTTTGTGCAAAACAGAGCTGCCAGGTTGCTGACGGGGACTGGGCAGTGTTCTCATATAACCCCAGTCGTCCTTCAGCTTCACTGGCTTCCCATTGAAGTCCGGGCCCAATTCAAGGTGTTGGTTATCACCTATAAAGCCCTCAACAGCTTGGGACCTGGTTACCTAAAGGAGCGCTTTCGTCCATATATACCCTCCCGCCCCTTGAGATCGGCGGAGGAGGCCCTTCTCCAGGAGCCCTCTGTGAAGGATATTAGGAAGGTGAGTACCCGGAAGAGGGCCTTCTCTGCAGTGGTGCCCCACCTATGGAATGCGCTCCCCAGAAAGGTCCGCCTGGCGCCGTCATTATTTGTTTTTCGGCGCCAGGCCAAGACCTTTTTATTTAAGTGATGTTTTAATTGTTAATTGTTGATTGTATTTATTGGTTTTTATATCTGTGCCGAGATGTCTCCGGATTTTTAAGGTTAATTGTATGATTGTTTATTTGTTTTTGTAAGCTACCCCGAGGCTTTTTGCAAATGGGGCAGCATACAAATGTTCTAAATAAATAAATAAACAGATGCTTTCAGATGAGGCTTTTATTGTGCAATCACCCTGCCCCACCTACAAAATTTTATGTAGGGTGTCTTCTTCCACTAATCACCCTTCTGTGTTTTGTCACTGTTTCTTCTGTCTTTTACTGCAGAAAATCCTTTAGGGAGAAAAAGATGGAGTAGCTGCACAATGTCTTCTAATTCATAGAGCTAGGGCCCTCCAACTGGAAGCATCCAAATAAAGGCAGAGAGAACAAAGGTTTATTTTTAGAACCTCACAACACCAGACAAAAGGTTTCTAGTGCTAGCAATAGGAAGGCATGGTACAGCTATTCTATCTTTTTCTCCTTTTTTTAAAGGGAAAAGCTGGAAGCAGTAGTAATAAAATACAGATGAGGTCACACACAGAAAATAATGATGTCTAAACCCTTCCTAAACATGCAAGATGATAGTGCCATAAAAGCCACCTCTAGAAGCACCCCTTTATTTGATAATATCCTGTGTGTTTGGTTACAGGTGGAACCAGCAAAGAATGAAGGTGACAAACATTAACTGGCTTGTCTTGTTGGCAAACACTGCCCAGGCCAGAATTCCCATTTAAAGAGGATGAAGATGCTCCAGTTCTGAGGAACAATTTAAAACACCACCACAGAAAAAGGAAATTCCAGCTGTGCTGAGGAGCTAACACCTGATGCAGTACTGAAGGCAACAAAACATACTGTTTCTAGTTTTGGCAGCACATACAGCAACTACCAGATATCGTGTTACATGTTCATAACCAACCTAAACTAGACCTTCAGCATACATTGCAATGTTCCAGATACACAGGGCAAACCTTACTTACAACAGCGTATCTTTGGTTTCACAGGGAATCATGTATAATATTTCATTGCTGATGCAATTTGATGGACTAGGTTTTTTTTAAAAAAGTCTCCCTTGGGGCAATAGCAAAATTCACAAAATATAACAGCTAGAAAATGGCAGAAAAGTTGGTGTTTGCAGTTTATTTACTTACTGCATCAAAATATTGCCTTTATCATGAAGAGAGATTTCCTTGTCCCTCTCTCACACGTGTGCCTATTTCCATCTGTTAAATGTTGGAGGTATGAGATAACCCTTTACAAAAGCAGTAAGAGTGAAGGCACAGATTCCACAACATATCCACAAGAATACTGCTTTTCCGAAATGTCATTGATGCCTCAAAGGAATGGGTGGAGGGTGGGGAAGGTGACTATAAAATCCTAATTGCAAAAGCTTGTACATTTTTCTAAGGAGTCCTATATCACAGAAGTAATCTCTTCATCTTCCACAACCTATCCTAACTAACAGGCTGTTGTGAGCATAAGAATGAAATATATCTCTTTAGCATGAAGGTAATAGAACCTGTTTTTTAAAAGAACCATTTTTAACAACCATTTTTGTAAATTAAAAAAACAAAACAGCAACACTGAAAGTCCCATTTCCAAAAAAGCAATGAGTAGAACAATATTATGGCTCTTATATAGCATCTAAGGATCTACAGGATTTTCTGGAGGCCCATCTCTGATGTTGATGCTGGGACTCTACACCCAGAATGTCCTCCAGTTTCCTCCCCTCTGCAGCTGGCATGGAAAGCATCATGTTAGCCATTTCTACAAGGCTGCAAAAGGAAAAGAGTTTAGGGGCATTCCAAGTGATAGAAAGGGGATGAGGCTGATGCCACTGAGGTTTGCCTCCTTTCCTCCCCTCTGAAGTGCTGCAGTTAGAAAGCCATAATCACCCATCTGGCTGCTTTGTGGGGTGGGTGCAGCACAGAGGCAACATGGTCCTCCTGCCCCATGTCAGAGGGCTGTAATCCTCTTGAGTGCAGAGGGTTATGGACCTCTCCATAGGCTTGCATGTTAAGGGAGCTCTTGCTCATCCAAAGCAAAGAAAGCAAGAGAGAAGCAGTGGAGACAATCCTTACCTCCTTGCTCTTTCCCCTCTGCATTTTCCCTGGATGAACCATTTCCAGCTATATAAGGACAGCATTTCAGAAGGGGAGGGAAGGATGCTGCCAGCTACAGGTTACCTCATCTCCTGGCCATCTTGTGTCTTTTCCTCTCTGCCTCCTCGAATCACCCCCCCCCCGCCACCTCCAGCCCTGTTCCCTTTTCCAAGGTAGCACTTGTGGCCTCAGAGAGTGACTGGTGCAGTTCTTTTTATACCAGCTGCAAGAGGGAAAGGGAGGAGAACTGGAATTCCCAATTCCTAGTTCAGAGGTTGGAGCACTGTCTAGAAATCCAAACTATCCTATGACCCCCTTGACAATGTCTGGGTGGCCATAGGGTCAGAACAAATTTGAGTTTTTTTAAAAAAAAATCATCAAGATTCAAACATTTCCATCTTGAAACTAATGTGCAAATGGAAGCAAAAGTGACAATGAAAATGGTTTTTGTTTTAAAACTAACACTTGATCATATATTATTCAGCCCAGGAACAATCAAACCAAACTCTTTTAAGTAGAATACCAGGGAACTAGAGAGGGGTCTTATGAAGGGATCATAACAAGAGCATGAATCTATCAGGTACATGTCTGCCTAAAAAGAGAATGAACCTGTCTTCTCTTTCTAAAAGAAGCAACATCCTATTGGAAAAGGTGTGACTTATGGGGAAAAGGTAACCTTGAGGGTTAAGGGTCCACAAATTTGCCTCACAATCCCACATGCTAAAGATGCTGAAATGAAAGAAACTCCTAGATGAAACAAAAAATTGCAAAACAGAAGGAAAATGTGAATAGAAAAAACAATCAAGACCAAGATACTTTTGCTTATTTTTACTCTAGCCAAGAGCATTTCTGGATACTCCCAGCGTGGCAGTCACAAAAAAACTGAGTGGGAAAGAAGGAGCCAAGACCCCCAGGAATGCAATCAGAAGGTGTGAGCAAGGGTGCCTACCCAAACTCTCCCTTTGCTTTGAAATGGCTCTCACTGTTCTCTTGATTTTGGACTACAATTCCCATTGCTCCCAGCAAGTTTGACCAGTGGGTAATCTGGCTAGGAATGGTGTGGATTATAGTCAACACAAATTGGACCCGACTGGGGAAGGCCATTTTAGAATTTCCTGAATTAAATTCCATCCGGGTGGAGAAGCCGTATTTGGAATTACAGAGATGACAAATAGCAACTTGCTCTATTTGTGGGTGTACAGTGGAGTGAAGGGTACGTCTTTTCAGTGCCTGCCCCTGTGCATGTTAATCCGAGAACTGGGGATCTATTAAAGAAAACCCCCCTTGAATTCCAGGAAATCCAAAATTTCTCTGACTCATGCATTCACGCTGCAATCTTGACACATCTCACTGGGCTGTTTGAACAAAACTACAGGCTACAGTGTAATCACTGCAAGATCATCTTCGTACACAGTAATTACATCACACTGTTAATGCCCGTCTCATCCAGGCAATAAATCTGCACAGACATGAATACAGACTATCCTCCATAAGTGATAAAAAGTCTGCTCACAGCTATTTTTAACGGAGTATTTTTTAGAAACACATTGTGGAATAATTTTACCAGTCTTTTTTGTTTTTGCTCTTTAATTTACAAAGCAGCCCTTTGTATGTTTTTATATGCACAGTAAAAAATATTTCAATCATAGTCTTCTGTCATACATCCCTTGGTACTAACATAGCATAATTATGGCAACATACTAATTGGACCTGCTATTGAAAACTGCTTGGAAACCACACCTGGTGCAAAGCATGTTTGCCTGGTTTTGATTGATGTCAGCCATAGAGAGCCTATTACCTCACTGCTGAAAAGCTGCTCTGCTGGCTTGCCAACTACATGACAAGCACAATTAAGGTCCTGAGTTTTCATGTTCAGGGTGCCATCCTACACATATTTAGACAGAAAAAAACACCCAGCATTTCCCAGCCAGCCATGCTGGGACACACTTGGAGTTGCAGGGCTTTTCCCCTGCCCAAATATGCATAGAATTGCATCCATAAGATCCTAAACAGCTATCTTGTATGAAACTTAGCCCACTTGCTAAGGTGGGCTTCTTCATACTGGCTCTGTCCAGCTGTTTTGGAATGCAACTCCCAGCACTCCTAACCATTGGCCCTGCTGGCTGGTGCTGATGGGTTGATGTTAAACACATCTGGAGAGCACCAAGTGAAGCAAGGCCTTGGAGTTGGAGTGCTTCATGTCTATGTCTCTCCTCCATTGCAGGATAAGCTAATGGAGATTACTTGGGATCTCCTAGCCAAACCCTTGCAATGTATGGCTGTGAAAGTTGGACCACAAGGAAGGCTGAGTGCCAAAGGATTGAGGCCTTTGAATTGTGGTGCTGGAGGAAACTCCTGCGAGTCCCTTGGACCACAAGACGATCAAACCAGTCAGTCCTAGAGGAGATCAACCCCGACTGCTCTTTAGAAGGCCAGATACTGAAGATGACACTCAAATACTTTGGCCACCTAATGAGAAGGAAGGACTCCCTGGACAAGAGCCTAATGCTGGGAACAATAGATGGCAAAAGAAGAAGGGGATGGCAGAGGATGAGGTGGCTAGATGGAGTCCCTGAAGCAGTTGGTGTGAGCTTGAGTGGACTCCAGGGGATGGTGGAGGACAGGAAGGCCTGGAGGAATGTTGTCCATGGGGTTGCGATGGGTTGGACATGACTTTGCAACTAGCAACAAAGCCAAACCCACCAAGCTGAGCCTACAGAGATTTTTAGGAAAGTAGTGTAGGCTTTTCTGTCAGGCCTGTAAATCAAGCAGAGCGCTATGTTGCACATAGTACACTTATTTTAGGTGCAGTTATATTGCTTGCATATAATAGTTTTATGCATTTTATTAATTTATAGAACCTTCATTTGATATGAAAACTCAAGGTCCTTCTACACACATTTTTACACTAGCAAAATCCTTTTGGAGCGTGTATTTACACATCATCACTGTTTTATTCCTCTCCCTCATCTCACCTCCAAGCATCAGGCACCATGCAACTCCCTGTCACATGTTGGGATGCAAATAATCCATTACATATTATGGAAAACAACCCTTTGCATAGTTCCAAAAATTGGGACAAGAATTCTTTGTTTGTCATACACAAAGGATAGGCTAGCTACTAGGTAAAGGCTTTTTCATGGTAGTGGTGGGAAACCCTCAGCCCAGTTTAGGAGAACTCTGAAGTTAACTCACCTACTTTTCCCTCTGACTCTGCCCATTGCCAGTTTTAGCCCTACACACTGCCAAGTAGCCACTGATAGATTACCCCCAAGAGAATGCAGCTCCCGACAAAGGTTGCCCACCCATAATGTATGGCTTACATCCCAAGAGGCACAATCAGAACTCCATTGTACAGCAACTTTTCCACCCCTTTCCTCCCCATTGCAACTTTGCCAAAAACTGTTGCTGATTTTTGAAAAAACCTCCGTCCACTGAATGACATGGAGTGCTGATGCTGCAAGCTATTTGATGGTAGAATTGATAAGTAAATGAAAGTGCTTTGGTCTCATAAAAGAACCTTTGGATCCAAGGCTACAATTTTAATAGGAAAGTTTGCACTCCCTTCTGTAATTTCCCAACACAAAGAATGGTGTGGAATGTGTTTTATAACTATTCGGAACCATTCTTTTTTGTTGTAATATTGATGGAAATTTCAACTGTTGCCCCCCTCCGAAAATTATCACTACAGTCCATTATAGCCCAGATTTTTTTTCTTTTTGCAAGTAATTCTAGATCACTCACAAGGTTCTTCTCCTTTCCATTTTATCTTCACAACAACCACCCTGTAAGTTTAGGCTGAGAGGCAGTGACTGGCGCAAAGTCACCCAGTGGGCAACTAGAACCCAGATCTCCTGAGCAAGTTAGTTTTCTCACATTCCAACAATGTGCTGAGATACACTGAAAAGTGTGCAAAACAGCACTCTCTCATTCTGCTTACCTCACACTTAATCCATTCTGCCATTGACAAACATTCAGAAGATCCTGAAAACGTGCTTCCTTTACTCCTTGGTGTACTGAACTAGAGATGTAAATAGCACAACAGCTAAATACAAGCACCAGACACAAGGGTCAGGACCCAAACAGCTGATGAGGATCATGTAGAGTGGCTTGTGCAAGTCCATCAAATCGTTGGTTTGGACTAAAGTAATCCCATGCTATGCTGATGCACAAGTCAGCTCCCCCAGTTGTACAAGCAGGTGACAATGTGGTGGGCTTGGGATGCTATTAAACACCCCCACCCCACCTAAAGTTCCTTTCTGCCCACAGAATGAATTTCACACAGTTGCCTAGTATCTTAGTTGGACTGATAGCTGAACACTGCTACCACTGAAGGCGTTAGCCCAACATTACCTGCTGCCCTTATTGGGCTATTGCAGGTGCAGTGCATTTATGCAAGCAAGGATAATTCAGAGGTAGCAGTTTGAAATGTAAGATTCTTTAGCTCCCATAGGGGTTCAAGGAAGCTATTACAGATTACCATTCACTATACAGTCATCTCTTCATGTCATGGGGCTTTGATTCTAGTATTTTTTTTTTTTTTTGCAGGGGGCGGGAGGAGATTTCTACAGTGTTACATTTCACTGGGTATTTCATTTTCCAGCTATTAATTATTCTTTGCAGGAATAAGTTATAGAATTTTATATAATGAATGAATATAAAGTCCTAGCCAACCGAATAAAATGTTCTTATTGGATTTATTTCATGTTCCAGCTATTTTGATATTCCTGAAATAAAAATATGTAATAAAACATCCAATTCTACCTTCTATATAGTTTCTCAGTCACTTATTAGCAGAGTGAAATTTCAGTCATATTTCCTCAGAGGAAAAAATTCTAGGAAAACTCTGCAAGGAGGCACACTACAACATTTTAATATGTCCTACGAATTAATGCAAACCACTGAAAAATTCAATAAAATGTTTAATGTCTGTATTTATTATATACATAACGTGCTTCAGTCTGCACTCTCAATGTGCAAAAGCATACACTTCAACAGCACCAGAAAAAACAGTTATGGGTAACAGTTTTTACCTGATTTGTCACATTGTGTTAAACACAATGAACTTCACAAAAACAACATGGACTCCAGAAGCATCCTCAATTATATGCTAACACTTGATTGTATCACTCCGACTCAACAAAATAAATAGAAATTCAACATAGTCATCACAATTTATTCACTAGTCTCTTCAAGACTGTATTTTCTTTCCAGTGTGTTTTGGTCTCCTGCTATATATGTAAAAATACGTTTTGCTACAAGGGTAATTAAGGTTATAGAAAGCATAAACCAAAGAAAAACTAATTATGTTAGATAAAAAGAGGGGCTTGTATAAAAATAAGTTTTAATACATTTTTACAGAGTTCTGCTTGAAAAAACAGATCTGAATGATTCATAAATGCTTTACATTATACATGCTGCCCTGGCTTCTGACAGTGCTGTAAAAGTAAAGTACAGCCTTAATAAAGTATGTAGAAGGCAACTGTAAAATCAAGTCTAAATACAAAGTGTCCTTATATTTTACTCAGTAATATCCATAAATGCTAACTACTGTAGTTGTGCAAAACAAGACCTGGAAGGCCTTTACGAAAAACTGCATTATTTCACATTAATTTCAATATAGCATCTTTGATACCAACATCAATTCTTTATCTTATTCCTACATTCATGGAAAGTTTTAATATGTTAAAAAAGGCACATCTTCCAATCACTTAACAGACTCTGCAAACCAAGCTAGAGTATTTGCTCATACAATATATGAAGCCCAAACAGTGCTGGATAGCCATAGATATATAAACCAACTTTTCCACTTCGCTTTAATATAATTTGGAAGAAACAATGGCCAAATTTACTTTGTACAAGGTGAATAAGAAAAATAAAGCAAAGAAAAATCCCTAAAGAAAAAGTAAATAAGTATGTTAAACAGCACACAATCTGAAAAGAGAATACAATTACAGGAGACTCCCTTTGGAATGCAAGAAAGTTCAAGGCAAGTTATATGAAACATAAATTTTAGGAAGTGACATATGACAAATTTATTAAAAAGGAGGAGGTGATGAAAGTGACAATATAGATTTTCCAGTTGTCTCCTGTAAGACAAGTAATGCTGAGGTGTTTGTTTCAAGATACACTTTTGAATTAATCTTGCAAGAGCAGTTAATACATGCATTAACTGCTGTACATAATTCTTCTATTACAAATTCTTTACTACGTCCAAGGCTTGCAGAAGACAGAATCTGAGTTTATTATCTAAATAGTCTTCCACACTACAATTAAAAAATGAACAGTCACTTGGTCATGTTTGCAACAGTCATTGTTTTGGATGAGTAAGATAAATGGGTGGATCTGGAGGACTATATACACACATGTGTATATATAGCAATCATAGCAAGGTAAAAGAGTCTGTGGAACATGAAGCACAGTGCTGGAAGAAGTAGCACTACTGATCATAGGAAACTGGAAGTGCAGAAGCAAGCAGCGTGCTATCTGCAGCAACTGCCCAGCTGTTTCATCTGGGCAACAGCACACCTCACTGAACTGTGTGAGCAGAGATCTCCCCTGTTCTCTTTACAATGACTCTGTTAATTGAACCCCCATGTGGATGTATACATTCAAAGGCTGATTCCTCCTTCTTGATACTTACTAGGATTGTATCCCTACAAAATGCTTCTTAAAATCTTAGTCATTCTCTGCTAGAATACTGAACAACTGCTATTCTGCCCTACCTTCTACTTTTAACTTTCAGCGATAACGAAGCTTTTCACAGTAGGGGCTTGATGAAGTTTTCGGGAAGGGTCATCTTTTTTCCTGTGAGTGCATATCATGAGTACTTGAGGAATAAATAACATGGAACATGGGGCTGAAATTTCAGAGCACAATTCTGTAGAAAATAATGAATTGGTACCTCTTTCAATATGCATACCTTTAAGATTGGCAACTTGGTTTCTTTCGCAGTGCATAGCTTGAAATCAGTGTTGAATCAAAGTTTCAGAAACAGACAAAAATGACATCTTGACAAATTCTAAAGGTTTATTTCTCTGCTGAAGGTCTATTCAGTTGCTTTATAAGCAATTATTCAGAACAACTAAAAAGATGCCCATAATCAGCAGAACATAGATTAATTCAGCACATATGCTAGACAAAATCCAGTATTAGATGCAATATATCCTGGCATGCTTTGGAATTATTAGACAATATGCACTTAATTTAAAAGAGGAAGCTGAAAAAAATTTGGGATATATGAAAAGATATTTCTAAAATGCAGTCACACCAAAGTCATAGAAACGATATACAAAGCATTGCAAGTTTGTATTTTTCAGGATACATTTTTATTATTTTTGGCAATGAAATTTCAGCCCTAAGACTTACCATTTGGTCCCATTTTTATTGAACAAATTCTGAGTGACATTAATAGCCTAACTCAGTCTTCTGTACAACAGGAGAGTAAAGTATCAGGCAGTGGATAGTCTGTGCCAGTTCAAGTGAGACTTCAGTTCAACGTGACTAGACAGGGATTACTAAAGTCCCAGAAGTACTGAATCCTGTACAACTAACAAGTTAGCAAGGTGGCAGGAGGAGGGAATTTAGGGATTTATACTGGCAGGTATGATGCCATTGCTACCACATTCTTCTCCTCATCCTGGAGCTGCTGCCTGCTTCTTCTACAACATCTGCTTCCAAGACATAGTATCAGTCTACTAAATTGTGAAGTCAGAACTCATGATTTTTTTTTACCATAATGTGAGTTTTTCAGATAATCTTCTCCAAACAGGAATCACAGTGCAGGTTAATATTGCTTTCAACATCATTAGCAGCAGCTAAATTTTAAATCTGTGCTTTCTCTGAACAGACAAGGTGACCTATCCATCTTGGCTTGGGACACAATTGTGTTTTAAATAAGAGAACGTGAACATTCTTCAGTATTTAAGTAAAATGAAGAACGCAGCCTAGCATACTGGTGTGTGGGCCCACTTGTTGCAAGCCAGTGCATAGTCAGTCAGTAGTCTACCGGCATCCTTGAACTACTTTCGGCAGTAGTAACATTCATTTCCATTATTTATCTAATATTCTCCATTAGTGCATTTTAAAAACAAAGAATCCATTGCAGGTATTAAAATAAGTATTTCAGGGTCAAACTAAAGAATCATGGGCTTGATCCAAACTTGCCCCTTCATGAATGGAAAAGTTCATTCCATTCATGGAGAGAACTGGAATCCAATTAAGATTTCTTATTGGAGGAAGGGCTGGGTGGCCGTTTTCTCTGATGTCCCTTCTCCCTTGAAGCCACTTTCCATACTGTCCTAGAGAGCCTCCCAAACCTCCAGAGCAGCTTGAGAAGTGGAGGACAGGAAGTGCAAAAAAGTGCCATGAGACCTTCTTCAAGCACCTGCAGAATCCTCCTGAGCACAAGTTTGCAGCAAACTCGTATTTCTAATTTCCATCTTCTACACAGTTTCTTACACTTTTTTCCATGAAGTAAAACTAAATTTGGAACAAGGAGAGGAATAAGAAGATGGGCAGGAAGGGTAACAGAAAACCAGAGCTACGGCAAACTAATTAACGCGTTCTCAGTTTCTTTGCCTGTTTCTTGCGTTTTAATTCCTCTTCTTCACGTCGCATCTCTTCTAGATCTTCCTGCAATCCAAGTTTCAAGCTGCAAAATAAAGATTGAATCACAGTAAAATACAAAGAAATTTAAAAACAGAAACATAGGTGCAGAAAAAAATCCCAAAATGAAATCAAAGCTGACATCATTCCCCTCCGCTTGCCCATTGCCCTGAAAGGAACAGCACTGGAATATACAGGAATTCAGCTATCTGGGAGCAGTATGATAAAAAGGATGCTTTCCATATCACAGGAATGGGTTAACCCTGGCTTGCAGAGGTTCCCTGTCTGTCCCACAGAGGCTTGGGTGCCTTCCTGAGATTAAGACCAAGCTCCTCAATGTTTGTTTGTTGTGTTATGATTTTCAATTCCTTCCATACTGGCAACACACCACATCTCCATAACCCATGGGAGTGGCATTTTCTCCTCAAAGAATGTGACACACTTCTAGATTTGCTAAGCAACCTACAGTTAACCTAAATACTGGAGATGAAAACATACACACGGAAGTTATATTTGACAAACTGCTATACACAGGCGTCAACAATCCTGCTTACAATGAGCATCATGGACGATGTTGCACCTCTCTCTGGCAAGCACAGCAAGCAGGGAGACTGCTGTTGAATCTCCCACTGCAGAGGTGGGCAGAGATCCTTCTTGCAATGACTGCCCCGCATTTCCAGCTTCAAAACTGGGAGGAAGGCCAGTGGTTCTTTGTCAGTGTGGGGCGAAGATGCTTGGAGAGCCCTGGACACGCAGAGTCAAACTGGAAAACTCATCCTCTGCCAGCTTTACATGCTCCAGAGCAGGAAAACTGGGTCAGGTGCTACTGTGGGACCCAGCTAGCCACTCTTCTCATCTGCCCTTCTCAACTGACCACTTTTGAGAAATGCTGTGTGCATTGCTTATCTTCCAGCACGCCAACAATTTCTTTCTTTTTATGAAAAGGTTTCTTCACTAGCCTTTATCAACTTGGCATCCCTCAGATGTTTTGGACTGTAGCTTCTAGCAGGACCAGGTAGCAAGGCCAATGATGATACCTTTGTAATCTTAAACATCTGAAAGGCTCCAGGTTGGGGAATGCTACTCTACATAGAATGGGCACAAATCTGACATTGTGTATGTGTATCTGCCAACTGAGGACAATTTCATGCATATGAAGTGAATTCTAGTTTACAAGTTTGTGACATAATAAACGTGTTAGTCTTTAAGATGCTACAGGACTCTGCATTTTAGTAAATCTAGGAAGATTCACAGTGCTTTCAAAGATTGTTGAAACTTTTAAAAACATCACTGCAAGGGTCCAAAGAACCATGTTTGGCTCATAAAAGAGATTTCATAACTAGTCCAGTATTTTTTTTACACTTTTAAAACTGTTAATACCATGCCATATCACAAGCTCCCCTCAGTTTGAAAAAGCAGCTTGCTATGCAGAATGCAGAGTTACTGCTGAAGACAAGCAAGTTCAGTCTCTGCTTTCATTACTGAAACTAGTTCCATGGTTAGGGTTGCCTAAATGAGTGTGCCTATACAATGCATTTAAATTGTTTCCTTATGCTTGTTACATTTACATATTTGGCGTAAACTCAGTACATCTTAAGTACAACTATATTCATACATATACACTGCTCTCTTTCTCTGCAGTGCAAATGAATAAAATACAGCCACTGCAAGTACTGATCACAAGGTATTAAAAGGGCTGTTCATGGTATTTGATCAGCAGCAACTGGTTCACACATGCAACTCACTCAGTGATCAACATGGATAATTCCTTTTTGATAATAGGTATCACAATCAGAAAGAAAGTGATAGTTAATTCCAGAGCACAAACAATTTAGAGTTCTTAAGTTTAAATCAAGATACCTGAGTTTTGAAGAAAGATGTACATCAATTTTGCCCTTATATCAAACAGGGATCTTAGCAAATGTCAAAGATTCAGTTTTGCACAGTGATACACATCAGACTTCTTATATATTGCACCTGAAGATTAATTTGGGCTCCACTGCAAATACTCATGGGAGCATGACACCATTAACAACATTTCTAAAATATAATTTTCTTACCTATACAGACTTTATTCAACCCCTAAGTATTCAAGGTGGCCATTTTCTTTAAAATGATTAGACATAGTTCATTAATTCAAGACTAGACTGTGAAGCTGCTACCAGAAGGCATTTCCTTCATAAGGAATAGGGTAGCATAACATGGGCCTAATATCCTTGCTTTGCGCTTACATACCAAAGGATTACAAGTGACACTGTGAGATATTCAAGGAATCTATAGCTCCTTTGGGATTGGCTAGGCTGTAATCCTACTCTATTACCAGCCACCAAACCAGTTTTATAATGGTAAGAAAAATCTTACATGACTTCTGAAGAAATTAAAGAGAAGGAAGGTGATATTGTTTTTGCAAGTGTGTTGAATTCTTTTTTACTTTCCTTAAATACATTTTAGATAGGATACTACAAGTTAAGCCTCTCCAAATGCTTGAATGTTATCTTTCTTGACAGTAAGAAAAGAAGTAAGTGAAGATTTAGAAATCAGCTGAATGGAAACTTCTACTTAGCTGAGTATATGAGAGAGATAATCTAGCTGACTTAGATTATTTTGATCCTACTTACCTGGGAACAAGCCTAATTGAATTCAATGCATCCTACTTTTGAAATGACCTATATAGGAATATATTATTTCAAGTCCTCCTGCTACAAATCCAATTATGGCAAATATGGTAAGTGAATTAAAGCACTCTATGTATCTGTGTCGCTACTTTATATTCACATTATTTTTGCATATGACCTCAAACTGAAGATTAAGGACCCAAAACTAGCCCTGCCCCAGAAAAATTATTTGTTATTCATGTGTAAAAGAAACAATAATGAAGCATCTCACAAAGTTGCTGCTACAGCTTTAAGACGTTATAGTAATGCTGCATAAATAATGAAGTAAATTCAAAAGGATATGGGAAGTGGTGATGAACTATGATTGGATAAGTATTTAGAATCACAATGCCTGAAGCATTTCTCTTTTGATCAAGAACTAAAAAATTGAAATAGTAAATTTAACACGTACCTTCTGGCTTCCTCTTTCTGTTGCTCTTTCCAGCTGCTTTCCATGTAACGTAAGGCATAATCACTTTCATCTTTATATCTGGAATAGCAAAATGAAAATCAATACACTCAGCATGTTTTTCAGCTTCACAACTGTATAGCTATTTCAAGTAATCTTATAATTACAGGGCTGGACCAAACCAGTTTAATTCACTTAGGGAAGGAATGATTTTTGTCTCACTAATCACATTCTGACAAATGGAAGCAGATGTGTATGTTGTCTATGCAGGGCATGTTCACATGTCAAACCAACCCATCCTGGCAATAATCCATTATGAGCTGGCTATTCTGCCAGTAAACCACAGTGTGACTGACAAACATTCAGACTCTCTGTGGGTTATGCTTACTCCCTCCATGTATCCCAGCAGGTATCTCAACATGGCCAGCTTGCCTGCCCTCTGCAATCCCAAGCCATTTTGGGCACATGGCACCCCTCCCCTCTCCTTTTTCCTGAGAATGTGATTCTGTTTCAATAGCCACTGACAGCCCTTTCAAAATGCCCAAGAAGCGACACAGGCTACTACACTATTTCTTAAAAAGAAATTGCACATGATGTGCACAGACAGGTTCATTCTGTTAAAAAATCAGCCACACTTCCACAACTGCAGAGGTTTGTGGTTGTTCAAGCAATGAAGTCTCTACTGGGTGAATGTCTTGCCAGGCAGAGCAGTTATTAAACATGGGCTTTGCTCCAAAATATATATATATATATATATATATATATATATATATATATATATATTGTGTGTGTGTATCTTTTCTTATGGGTTGTCTTGACAACTGTCAGAAGGCTAACAGTCAATGGAAAGTAATGGTGCAAAAAACACTTATTCATGACAAGTGAGTGGTTCCACTTACACTTATATTATGGTAAGATCTATCTATGTATGTCTAGTGCCTTGACAGTTCTTAGGGAGACGCACATTTTGAACTTTTCTGCAGGATTCCAGCAAGTGAAACACACTTGATTTTTGATAGCTGTTAAAACAATGCTTTCCCCCCAAAATGGAGGTTTTGACAAGACAATGGACATTTCTTGATAGCAACACATACGGCCATATTACCCTGTTTAAAAAAAACCCTCCATTACCCTGTCAAATGACAAGATGGGGTTGGTTGTTAGGCTTGGATTCATGGGTTGGGCAGGGAAGTATCTGGTTGCCCAGAAATAAGACATCTAATAGGAAATAGCCCAGTGGGACATAGCCCACTATGGCTAATTATACATTACAGGCTGCCACATAGCAAAATCTAAACTATTTAGTATATTTTATGGTTAAATAAAGTGGATACAATTTTTCCATATCTATTTGCCTGTGAAATCCCAATTAATTTAAAGGATGGTCATGCAGGAAGAATTATATAATTATTGTAAGATAAAATAACCTATACTTTGTTCCTCTTAAAAATCACTTTTCACTTAAGTCTCTCTGCAATTTACATATATGCTATAGATGGGTGTAAGTACCCAATGGAAAATTATGTTTCAGCTCATTTTCTCACCTATTCCGATCATAACCAAATATTTCTTTAATATGTTTAGAGATTTCTTCTTGAGGCTCTCCTTCATCTTCAATGAAGTCTTCCATTTCAGAATCATAATCATCATCATCTTCATAGTGTCTTTTATAGGTAATAGGTGGAAGAGAAGGCCTTGGAAAACCTAAAAGGGGGAAGATTTAGAAGTAAAACTATATTCACAAGTCAGCTGTAACTAAGATCTTGCATTGGTTATTTGTCATTAGCTTTCACTGTTATAAGATTTTATATCAGTTAATTTTTTCCAGCTAAGCATTTAAGTAATGAATTAGCTGGTCATTATAAACACCTTGGCAAGAAGAAACATTCCTGTCAAAAACAGCAGTGCAGCAACACTATCATAATTGTGGACAAATGTAGTAACACATGACTAGCAAGGTGTATAACACAAACAATTTGTAAGCATCACAAATGTTAAATGTACATATCTGAGAATGATCAGAAAATGTATTCATCACATCACTGAGAACTGGAGTGGTGTGGTAATCAGTGCTGGATTGGTAGATCCAGGTTCTTGTCCCCACTCAGCAATGAAGCTACGAGACTGGGCCAATCACTGCCTCTCAGCCTGACCAATCTCACAGAGGAGTTGCTTTAAGGATAAAATTTGAGTGGAACAGAGCCATGCAAACTGCCTTGGGTTCCTTGCGAGAGGAAAAAAATTACTCTAATAATAATATCACAAATACAGGTGGCATAACTTGACGTGTCTTCCCCAGATCTGGGAAAGCAATGCAATGCCAGACATGTAAAAGATATCTAGTGGGGGGCATTTTGTGTGTACCTATAATGGCCCAGCATCTTCTACCTCTCCAGGATGATTGAGCATTTCTTTGTCTTGGGAAAATGCACAGGCAGTAGAGCAGCGATGAGTCAATTTAGATGGAAAGATGTATCACGTCCTTGCTGACCTCTGCAAAGTTCTGTTTGTCCTGGCCTTGCAGGCACAGGATTGCTCCAAGAGAACTTATAGCTCCTTTTTTTCCTAACTGAAGCAATTCCTACACTTTACATGAGGGATGGGGAACCACAAAGGCTCTGGAAGTTAGACTGCTATCTGGCATCCTGATGTAATTGAGTCCTCAGCTGAAGCCCTTCTGGTCAATGCTTTGGTCATGGAGCTGATCTGGTTCATCTTCCACTTTCCTTGCAGAAAGAAGGATGAGTGAAGTACAATTGATTTAATAGTCAGCCCAACTTCGTTCCTGCTAGCAGAAGGCACAGCTCGCTTAGATGGCACTAGCAGGTTTGTGGGCAGTTTCACTTGTCTCTTGCCTTCCCCACATGGAAAAGGGCATGTGAAGCACATTAGCACATGAAGGAACTTCTGGAACAAGTAGCTAAGTACATTGCCTGGCTTTATTCCAGCTTTTTGTTCCCTGCATGGGGAATAAGCAGCAGAGGTGAAGGATGTTCAGATGGTGCTTGCAGCCCCTGCAAACACTGGTTAAGTGCATGGCACTTAGTACAAATAAGGCCAGTCTTATTTGTACCATATCTAGGTTCATGAAAGCCAGTCACATTTACACTGCAAAGTAGTTACAACACATGCTTTGTTCCTGTCTTGGAAGAACTAAATCTCTGTGAGCCGCCCAGAGGTGCTGTGGCACAATTGGACAGCATACAAATGGTTTAAATAAATTAATAAATAAAACCTACACACATTTTCTTGGCTAAGACTCACTCAAATCAGGGGAACTTACAGCAAAGTAAGAATGCACTGGACTGAAAAAAATGAAAACACGTGCAGTTGAGAATATAACTATTTAGCAGTCCACTTGAGAATAAAACTCCAAAAAGTTTCAATGAAAAACAAAAGTATGAATCAAACAAGAAATAGGTAGCAACATGCTGGGTAAAAAAGACTTTTAATACCTTGTGGGTGAATCCCAGGTCTTTGCTGAGGAAGTGGCCTCATTCCATTCATTTGTCTTGGGACCAGATTTTTAGATGAGATTGTTTCTGATACAACAGTGCACTTTGGTTTAGGAGTTCCAACAGAAGTGTTTCCAGGCCGGCCTGGTCCGGATCCTGAGCTGCTCCCTCTTCCCAGTCCAGTGTTTAGGCTGCTAGTGGGCCGTCCAGGTCCTATGCTTTGACTATTTCCAGAATGCACAGATCCTGAACTGCCGCCTGGCCTGCCAGATCCCCTGCCTAAGCTATTAGCTGGCCGGCCAGGTCCCATGGCTAAGCTATTAGCTGGCCGGCCGGGTCCCATGGCTAA
>NW_025335468.1:10581731-10591524 GCF_004798865.1 Varanus komodoensis | reverse complement strand
CCCGTGCTTGAGCTATTACTTGGCCGGCCGGGTCCCGTGCTTGAGCTGCTGCTTCGCTGGCCCGTCCCTGAGCTACTTCCTGATCGCCCAGGTCCTATACCTTGTGATCCATGGCTAGCAATCAAGCTGCTGCTTGGCTGCCCTGGACCTGTATTCAGATTGCTCTTTGCCCTTGGGAGAGTTCCTCCTGCCACTGAACTGCTGCTTGTTTGCTTGGAGCTGGATGTTCTAATGCCTTCATGCGGCATAGCAGCCATACTAGCCGATTTTGAATGGCTGATAGCTTTTTTCTGAGCAGGTTCTTTACTAGATGATTGTCTGAGAGTTCCATTTGCAGCTGTCTTTAAGACTGGTGTGTGGGAGCCAGATCCAGATTTTCCTCCTCCACTGGATGCTAGTTTCATATGACTGCTGTTAGATGGGCTTTTTAAAGGTCCCTTGGGTGGAGGTTTTGCTTTTTCAATGTGGTT
This sequence comes from Varanus komodoensis, assembly GCF_004798865.1. Classification (NCBI taxonomy): domain Eukaryota; kingdom Metazoa; phylum Chordata; class Lepidosauria; order Squamata; family Varanidae; genus Varanus; species Varanus komodoensis. The sequence continues at coordinate 10,591,054 of NW_025335468.1, read as the reverse complement.
GGGTTTGGAAGAAGAGGATAGCTTTGAAGGCTTTTCACTTAATGCTGGTACTTTGGTTCTTTTATCAATTCCACTTTGCAAGGAATGGCCTCCTTTAGAAAAGGAATGTTTATCTGTTCCATGCTTGCTCAGTGTAGCATTTGTGGACTCCTTCTGCACAATGTCCTTCTTGGAAGAACTTAATGCACTTACATGCCTTGTTTCTTTTTCCAGTTTCTTCTCTTTTAGTACAGCCCCTTTTCTGTTCTTGCGCTCTAAGAATTCTCGCTCTCTTAGTTCTTCTGCTGTCATAGGCCTTTCTTCTGTTTTTTTTACAACTTTGATTTCAACTGGTTCATATTGTTTTTTTTCAGCCAGCTTTAAAAGATCATTAAAATTCATAGTTGCAGGACCGCTTTTGGGAGGTGCCTTTGGTCTGACAGGTGTTTTGGATGGCTTTTCTTCGTACTCTTCTGATTCCGGCTCAGATTCTATTTGACTATATTCAAACTGCTCCATTTCATCACCTGTTGTGCATTCATTTATTTCTATGTTTTTTTCAGAGCCGCTTGCACCTTGCCTCTTTTTAGGCTTCTCTTCAACAGGAATGCCATTATAGCCACGGAAATTGTCCTTTGTCCGTGAAGCCATAGCTCTTGCTTTTCGGTCATGTTTCAATTCCACACGTCTAGCAAGAAGTCCTTCTTTTCTTCTTTTCTCCTCAAGAGCTGTATGGAAGGGAAAATTACAAGGAAGGTTGTTTTATCCTTGAGTAGTCTTAGATATTTAGAAATATATCAGTAATGCTCAGTTTACTTTCTGAATACACATTACCTGTGTAATCAAAATGCAGATTAAACTTAAAAGTTACACTTGGGGATAACATAGGAGAATGTTAATTAACAGTCTCTCTTAAATACTAGTGCTGGGATCCAAAGAACAGCACAATTAATTCAGTACACCCAAGAGGCTCAGGCTTCAGTTTCTCAGGCGGTGGTTTCTCATGTCACAAGGCAAACCGCTATGCAATCGAAGGAACTTTCAAAGAGTAGTTGTGTGATGTGGCACAGGGGTGAGAGTAACTCTGAGGGGTGTTACCCCCCCTTTTCTGTTAAAGATACGAAATGTCAGAACTACTCATCAGTGTGTGAGACTTTCATTTCCAACACAAAATAAGGCTAGAAAAAAGGATGCCAACCCTCTGCAGTTTTGCCACTGCTTTCCTATGATCCTGGAAGCCAACGCACAAAAAAAAGCAAGCCATGGCAATTCTAAAAAGGAACGCAGAAAAACTTATGCCAAACATTAACTGGTAATGGATTCTGAGTAGTTGGGGGAAAGTATTTTTGAAATGATACCTTTTTTCTTCTGTTCCTCTTCTTGTCGTTTGAGGAAAGCTCGCACAGCAGCTGATTGAACACCTTTAACTTTTGGATCCTTTTTGGGAGGACCTACAGCCAAACTGTATCTTTTCTGCAAAGAAAAATGTCTTCAGGTAAATTAACAATAAATATATGCTTATTAATCTGTTGGTTTCAGTGGTGTTCCTGCTGCTTATGACATTCCATCATGTGCTGGGCTAAGAGCTCCTTTACAAAAAACTAACCACAAGGCTGGAGCTGCTATACCTTATGTACATAGAGAGGGACTGAGGGCTAAATCATACCCACCTTTTCATCACACCACTTGGTAGTAAGTTTGAGCTGTTTTCACATGGAAAAAGTGATAAACAGAAATAAATATTTAAAAGTGGAAGGCTAAAAATAAACAGAGGCTTTACATTCTGATTGGATGCAATGGAGTACAAGTGAATCACTTCTTGTTCCCAACCCTCCGAACCATCAAGAATGGAAAGAAGTGCACTTCCTCTGAAGATGCTGAACACACTTCTTATCTCAGAGACATGAGACAACAAGATGAAGAGCCAAGCAAGAGAAAGTTACATGCTTAGAGACTGGGTAAGATTTTATTGGCCAATAACCAATACTTTTAGTGGCACAACTTCTGCTGGTGAAAGTTTATAAGGTCTGAGCCCCTTGTATTCTCTGCTTCAAAAGTGTACATTTCACTAATAAAATTCAAGAATTTACCATTTATCTATTACTCTCTGGGGATAAAAATTTTTAGTCACTAACACAATGCCATTGCTTCTGTACAACTTTAATTAAAGTATTACATTTTGACAATGTATGATGTGTATTTAAAATATTAAAATGACTATTTTAAAATCAGTTATTTGTTTTGAGATTCTTCTTCCTAAATTGACAAGTCATCCAATGTTTTAAGCTGCAATTCTGCACATCTTTATTTAACACTAAGTTCCACTGAATGGGTCAACAGCTACATTCAGAAGTAAAGTCAAATCATTGTTTGGCATTAAGAGAATGAGACTTGAGCTCATGCTTTCCATCCTCCCTTCCTCTGTATTCAAGGGAGATTTGGAGACCTTGAACCTGCTTTGTAGCAAACCATAGTCTGCCATTTTGTCAGAATCCAGAATACTATGATTTCCCCAGCCTGTATTTGGTCCATAAACCAGGAGTGTAAACTGGGAGAAAGAAGGAATAGTTTGGTGATACAGGTATTAAAGAGGCCAACTCCCATATAAATATGCATGAACGAGCAGGGTATCCATTTGAGTGAAAAGAACACTTTATGGATATGAAGTTGAAATGAACTCTATATTCTACTTTGCAGATGATTATGATAACATGGGCCACATTTTACATATCAGCATCTATAGCAGTGTTTATACAAGTAGATGTTTTGTACTCATAAATTATTTAGGGTGTGCTTGCCTTCTGTTACAGGTTTAATTGTAATTGTTTAAGCTGTATGAAAAATGCTGTAAATCACTGTTTTTACTAACTTTGACTTGACTGATATTATTCCACTAAGTGAAAAAATGCAGAACAAAGACAATGCATTGTATCTTAATAAAGCAAACAGCTTATATTAAACCTATTAAATTTCATGCCAGTTCTTCACCACTATGTGAACAATCAGCAAGATTCCATTCTTTTTTTTAAAACATCAGCTTTACACAGAAATGCTCCAGAGCTTGTCCAACCATGAAGAAAAGTACAGGGCAGGCTCTTCTGGTATGCTTTTTAAAACTGTAAGCACTGACTCTCCCTTTCTGAATAGTAGCAGAGAGCAACTGCATGGCTGAAAACTGCAGCAATATACTGAATCTTTCAGTGATAAGAGGAAAATCACAAAAGCACTTAAAATATTTTTAAAAATTGATTATACATGATGTGTCTGAAAATGTTGGTAAAATTAGCCATCTGAACAATGCTATTCCAAAATTAGCACTTATTCCCTCTTTTACAGAACGGATGTGTTTCTAAATGTCATCCTCTGCTAACTAAGAATGAAAATACCACCTGGTTAAGACAACTGTCTTAAATACAATGAGGAAATATCTCAAGTCCAAAAGAACAAACTTAATATTCAAAATGATCTAGCAAACGGACAGTGACAATGAGGCTAATTTCCCCCACAAGAATAGAGCTGACATTTAAGACCTCAAAGCTAATTCTTAATGCTACATAAAGAGATACAGAATTAACTTCTATTTTTCAGTTCACTTTTTACAAAAACTTTTAAAAAATTATGTACACCTCTCTGGTCAGTTTCAATCTCCATGTTAAAGAGGCCTCATATTATCATTACACAGTAATAAAGATTACTGTGTAATGATTTTAAAATATTATTAATACAGATATCTATATTCAGGTCAGATTTTGAAGTCTCTCCAGTAATAACTGAACTATTAGTGAACTATCAATGAAGCACTACTAGCCTAGTAGTCACTTTACTTTGAAAACAGCTAATTATATTTTAGTGTAGTTTTCCCAAGAGAAATGAATAGGTCTATAATTTTAGTGAGACATGATGCAATACTATTATTGTTTTTACTTCTCAGATAAATTATTAAATATGTACTCATTCATCATTTAACAAAGAATGATTTTAGTTCTAAATCCTTATCAATAACATTTGAGTATTTTTTCTTATTCCTTAAGAATAGTTTAAAATGGATCTCAAATCTGAAATTAGCTCCAGGAGAATATGATTATGGATGTGTGAGAATGACTGATTTTCATTATTCCTCCCAGCCTCTGAATTCTAGCTTATTAGCACACTGTTGGTGTAAACTTGATACTGCACAAATCAATCCACCTGGCTCTGTTTGTGAAATTTCCTTAGTATTTTAAACAATCACATCAGAAAATTTCCTTAGTATTTTTTTTAAAGTGCAAACTGTTGCCTGTCTTACAGATGGAAGCTCACAGTAAAAGCGCAAATGGTACAAGTGGGGGTGTCACAGGGAGGTGGGCAGAGACCCGTTTTCCCCTGCAGAGGAGGGCAGGACACATTCCAATGGAGCAAAGCTCAGGGAAGGAAAAAAAGTTCAATTTGGATGCCAGGAAGTACTTCCTGACAGCCAGGACCCCAAGGGTATGGAATGGGCTTTCACGGGAGGCTCTGAAGCCCCATTGGTGAGTGTGTTCAAGGACAGGCTGGACATGCACAGGGTAGGCATGTCATGAGCAGAGCTGGCTGGAGCTGGGGGTCAGATTAGACAGCCCGGGTGACTCCTTCTGACTCGCACTATTTCTATGTTTCTAAATGAGTTGCACTTGCCAATATCAGCACACCCCTAAATACAATATATACATTTTTATAGTACAATCCTATTCATGGTCACTTAGATGTAAACTCCAAAAGTACGTAGCACTTTTTTCAAACTTCACCAGATACAGCAATTCCAATCCCACAGGAAGTCTTCCTTCAACAGCTGATCTCCTTCTGCTGCAAGACTACATCTCCTATCAGAGGAAGAGATCCTTAAGATCCCAACTAAAGTATTCTAGGATTACAGCAAGACGAGTGCAACAACCTCAAATCAATCAAAATGGTAAAAGATTCTATTTCATATTTCTTTCATCATGAGATTGTTGAGGGAAAAGTCTATAACAGAGTATAAAGGAATGTTACTTTCTTATTATTTCCCCATGCTCATCACATCCCAGGACTATCTGTTTATCAAAACACAGACTTTACTAGCACTTTTTCAAAAGACAGGCAACATCCTCTTAAACACTCACTGCAGAGCCTACAAGTTGTCTTTTATACAACATTTGCTTGAGTCTTTCTTGCACCCAGGAGAACTCAATGGCAAAAGGTCTCTCAGAGTTCAATTTACTCTTTAACCTGTTCCAAACTTGCAGGATGTCAAACCTCCCTGCCCACCAAAAAGAGTTTCCAAGTTTGTGACAGTGATATTTAACCATTTGAAGAGATGGGATAAGGATCTTGGAAAGATCTAAAAAGAAAACCCACAAGTATTTATCAATACTGTTTTCAATCAAAAATACTGCCACTGATGACTACATAGAAAGAGCTGAATGGGTTTCGCTGGAGTGTGTGGAACAGCTAAAGGAGATTTTTTAAAACATATAGTGGCCATGTCTAATGAACAAATTCTTTGTGCAGCTGTGCTAAGACAGTCCATGGTATATTCAGTGGTCACCCATCTTTGAATGTGGCATTTGTCTAGGTCTGCAATTCTATGAATGCTTACTCAAAGGTAAACTTAAACTAAACAATGGCCTACTGGGAGAAAAACATCATATATCCCAGACTTTAAAAGCAAGTGAAAGGGCTGATTCGATGCAATTCTGGATGGAAGGGGGTATTCCTGAAGGAGTGGAAGGTTAGAAGCAGAAGTAAGGAAGAAGAAAGAAATGAAGAAATATTATATAGCCATGTCCCAGTGGAGGAGTGTACTAGTTTTTTATATAGGGTTTTTTGAATTTTGTGAGTTTTTTTATTTACGATGTATTTTATATTTGTATTGTTTTGTAGTACTCTAAATAAAATTTAATAAAAGTAATTAAAAGAGGGAGTTAAAGATGTATCTCTTCCAACAGGACTTTGCAGATGATTTTATTTAATATGCTTGTTTTAAGTTGAAATTTTAACTACTGTTGCTTTTACTCTCTTGTAAACCTTCCAGAGCCTAGGCGTATGGAGTGGTGTATAAAAATTCAAATGAATAAAAAGATATGTCCCATTGATATAAATACCATTTACTTCAGAATAAGCATGCAGAACATTTGCCTGTAAGTACAGTTTCTTTGTTGTTGTGTAAGTACACAGCTTTTATTGAGCTAGCTGTACAAAGAGTGCAGCAGCCAATCATGCAAGCAATTACTGCATCATTGCATTTAAAGCGAAGTAGCAGGGAAGTTATATTGTTATATTCTAATTACAATTTCAACAAGCACTGCTGGTGTTTAAAAAAAAAGAAGAGGATTGCCTCACCAGACTGAGAAATTATTATTTTCTCTAGGATTAATGCATGGGCCAAAAGACATCAACAAGAGACATTTCAGCTATGATATTTGCATAGAATACAAACACCTTATTTTTGATCCATTCTGCTGAGTGTGCAACACTACAAACAACTCCAAAAAGAATGTAAAGCTTGTATGCTCCTTCCTCTAGTGATGAAACAGTCACCACTAACGATTAATTTAGAAATCTTCATGCAGTCCTCATCCCACCATATGACCAAGGAAGGAAGATAAAGGAAGAAGGATCTGAGCTTCTTATGCCCTGCAATGCCCCAGCACAGTGACTTCTCCCCATGCACTGTAAGAAAGAAAGAGGAGCAGAACTTTCTTATTCCTTCCCACCAGCATGGCCAATGATCAGGAATGCTGGGAGCTGTAGTCCAATATTTGTGGGGTGCACCAGCTTAGGGAAAACTGTCCTAAAGCGAGCCTTCCATGGGCATCAAATCCTTAGGCACTGAACTCAGCATATTGTTATGCTCCATTTGTCTGAATGAACTGATGAATCTGAATATGAAACAATAAAAGAAATCTCTAGTACCAGTACTTCACTAACCACAACAATTTGGGTAACTGTAAAGCTCAGCATTAACAGATGCTGATACATACATCAGTTTCACAATTAGACTACAGCTATGACTTTCTAGATATTGCATATATATTTGTCCCTCACTGGCAAAAATACATGACAATAAGAAAATACTCTTATATACTCTTATATCCAGTATTTTGTTTCAATCTTCAACAGACTGCAGTAGACTCCTTTTGGAAGGCCCAATTTAAAAAATATTTCAATTAATATATGTGCATGCACAAGCAGGAATTATATGCAAGCTGTTCCCAGGATCCTCTACTATCTCACAGTTTGCTTGGTCACAACCTTAACGTATGTCTCAGTATAAAATTCAGTTCTATCTATACATCATGTTTCAGTTCAAGTGATGAAAAATTTGGAGGTAACCGCTAGTAAATATCAATATTGAAATTAACCTTTTAGGTTGACTGTTCATACTTTATGAAGAGCTTTATTTAAAAAATACGGGAGGGCGGAGGAGAAGAAGCCAGCAGGAAAAAGTTAGAAGATGAAAATCTAGAAGTAGAGGGAAGTTTCTGGTCTCTTGCCTCAGAAAAAAATAAAATGAAAAATGTTCTAAGGCTGAGATCATTACTGCAGCTGAGAAACCGCTCAAACTTTCCAAACCCAAGAAAGGATGCATTGTGATCGGTCCTCGCCCGGCTAGCTTGTCAAACAAGCTCCTCGCCAGCTGTCAGCCACTGGATGAGCGACAGAGGAGAACCCTTCGACAAGCAGCGCCACCGTCTCCACGAACCCCGGGCTGCGACCTGCGTTCGGCGTGGACCGTGAGCCACGGCGAAGGATCCTTCGCCTCTTCCTGAGGGAAGTTCACAGGGAGAAGGACGAGGCAGGGGGCGAATGTGCGTGTGAGGGCAGAGAGAGGTCCCGCAGGGAAGGAACGGAAGACAGCTGGCGTCCACGTCAACCGCAGCCCTCCCCCGCCAGCCCCACGCTTCGCCTCCCCAGGGCACAAGCCCTCCCCTTTCCCCCCTCTCACCGGAACCGAGCTGAGTCCCTGCTGCTCCGAGGCCACCATGAGGATCTGGCGGAATTCCATGCTGGGCTCCGCAGCCCCTTCCCCAGAAGGGGCTCAGGCAGACGGGAAAGGCGCTCCCTGCTGCTACTTCTCCGCCTCAGCCCCCTTCCTAGCCCAGCTGACGAAAAGTTCCTCTCGGACGCGACGCGACGCCCCGCCCAACCCTCACAGCATACTCACTTCCGGCTGCAGCGCGGCACTCCCCACCCTTTATATCACCTCGTCATCGTCAGCCGGTTTTTTTAAAAAGGGGCGTCACTTCCGCTACTCACGGCCTACGCAAGCATGCACGCAGCCCTTCCTTCCGGAGAATGTCTGCTTGTCACGTGGCACAAACACCTTTGAAGCTCCAGCCGCAGCACGCACGTGGTGGGGCGGGGCTTAGAGTGCTTGCGCTGTAGTCGGAGCGCGTTGGCTCCAGCCCTCCGGAGGCGGGGCTCTTCTGGGCGACTTCTACGCGCAGCCAGGCGCTGTGCGTCTCGGTTGCCTGGTAATTTCCGGCCATCTGTTCCACGTTTTGCTCTGATTCTTTCCTGGTTTCCGTAGTGCGGTTTGTCGTTGGCTTCTTTGTACTGTGCTCTGCACACCTGTTATGCTTAGAAGCAACAGCCTGTGATGTTTGTGACGTTAAAAAGATAAAGACTGCAAATCGGCGGGGTAGAGCAGTCGCTCGTGTGTTTACTCAGAAACAACTCCGACTTCATTCTGTGGGAGTTGCTATCCAGGCAATTCTGAAGATTGCCCCTTCCCCGTGTTCGTGGTTTACCTTAGCTTGGTGGACGGGCTCGTCATCTCCTCCCTGTCTGCTCGCCCCCATCTTGCCAAATGACTCTGGAAACTCGGTCTCAAAATTATCCCTTCCTGTTTGGAATCCTTGTGGAATGGTTCTCTCTCCGGGCATCTTGTTCTTATCAGAGCTGTTAACTTGCTTTATCTCGGGCAAATTGTCTGAGAACAATAAGGCGATTGGGTTTCTGTGCTATATCTCCTTCCCACTTTAGGCAGTCAGAGCATCCACTCCACCGCGCCCCACCCCTGTATGAATAGAGAGCTTAACTAGATTATCCCTTTGGAATCTCCCATTCAAAACTTGCATTTGTAATTGTATACCTTGATAAAAATTTCCTTTTGATAGAAGGCAGTTTTATGCATTGGTGGTAAGTTTTTATTTAATTTGAATAAAGTGCATTCCAGCTGAGCTATTGAAAATCTTAAAAGATGATGCAGTAAAAGTGCTACACTCAATATGCCAGCAAATTTGGAAAACTTAACAGTGGCCACAGGATTGGAAAAGGTCAGTTTACATTCCGATCCCAAAGAAGGGCAATGCCAAAGAATGTTCAAACTACCACACCATTGCCCT
>NW_025335468.1:10548245-10581631 GCF_004798865.1 Varanus komodoensis | reverse complement strand
ATATGCCAGCAAATTTGGAAAACTTAACAGTGGCCACAGGATTGGAAAAGGTCAGTTTACATTCCGATCCCAAAGAAGGGCAATGCCAAAGAATGTTCAAACTACCACACCATTGCACTCATTTCACATGCTAGCAAAGTGATGCTCAAAATCCTACAAGCTAGGCTCCAGCAGTATGTGGACCGAGAACTACCAGTTGTACAGGCAGGATTTCGAAGAGGGAGAGGAACTAGAGATCAAATTGCCAACATACGCTGGATCATGGAGAAAGCTAGGGAGTTCCAGAAAACATCTACTTCTGCTTCATTGACTGCGCTAAAGCCTTTGTGTGGATCACAACAAACTGTGGCAAGTTCTTAAAGAGATGGGAGTACCAGGCCGTCTTATAGTCTCAAGAAGCAACAGTGAGAACTGGACACGGAACAACTGATTGGTTCAAAATTGAGAAATGAATTCGGCAAAGCTGTATACTGCTGCCCTGCCTATTTAACTTATATGTAGAGCACATCATGAGAAAGGCAGGGCTAGATGAATCACAAGTTGGAATTAAGATTGCTGGGAGAAATATCAACAACCTCAGATATGCAGATGATACCACTTTAATGGCAGAAAGTGAAGAGGAACTAAAGAGCCTCTTGATGCAGGTGAAGGAGGAGAGCACAAAAGTTGGCTTGAAACTCAACATTAAGAAAACTAAGATCATGGCATCTGGTCCTATCGCTTCCTGGCAAATAGATGGGGAAGAATTGGAGGTAGTGACAGATTTTATTTTCCTGGGCTCCAAGATCACCGCAGATGGGAACTGCAGCCAAGAAATTAAAAGACGCTTGCTCCTGGGGAGGAAAGCTATGGCAAATCTAGACAGCATACTAAAAAGCAGAGACATCACCCTGCCAACAAAAGTGCATATAGTCAAGGCTATGGTTTTCCCAGTTGCAATGTATGGCTGTGAAAGCTGGACCATAAGGAAGGCTGAGTGCTGAAGAACTGAGGCCTTTGAATTGTGGTGCTGGAGGAGACTCCTACGAGTCCCTTGGACCGCAAGGAGATCAAACCAGTCAGTCCTAGAGATCAACCCTGACTGCTCTTTAGAAGACCAGATACTGTAGATGAAACTCAAATACTTTGGCCACCTAATGAGAAGGAAGGACTCCCTGGAGAAGAGTCTAATGCTGGGAACAATAGATGGCAAGAGAAGAAGGGGATGGCAGAGGATGAGGTGGCTAGATGGAGTCACTGAAGCAGTGGGCGTGAGCTTAAGTGGACTCCAGGGGATGGTGGAGGACAGGAAGGCCTGGAGGAATGTTGTCCATGGGGTCGTGATGAGTCTGACACGACTTAGAAACATAGAAAACAGAGTCAGAAGGGGTCTCCCGGGCCATCTAGTCTGACCTCTGGCACCAGCCGGCTCCGCTCACGACATGCCCACCATGTGGACGTCCAGCCTATCCTTGAACACCCGCACCAATGGGGCCTCAACAACCTCTCGTGGAAGCCCATTCCACACCCTTGGGGTCCTGACTGTCAGGAAGTGCTTTCTGGCATCCAAACGAAACCTTGGCTCCCTGAGCTTTGCTCCGTTGGAGCGCGTTCTGCCTTCCTCTGCAGGGGAGAGCAGGTCTCTACCCATCTCCATGTGACATCCCCTCACATACCTGTATGTCGCCAAAATATCCCCTCTGAGTCTCCTCTTCTCCAGGCTGAAGAGACCGAGTTCCCTCAGTCTCGCCTCATACGGCATCCCCTGCAAACCGGCCACCAACCTTGTGGCCCTACACTGCACTGACTCCAACCTGGCTATATCCTTTCTGTAATGAGGGGCCCAAAACTGAACACAAGACTCCAGTTGCGGGTGCACCAGAGTCGTGTAGAGTGGTAGTAATACCTCTCTTGATCTAGAAGCCACACTTCTGGCTATGCAACCAAGGGTGGCGTTCGCCCTCTTGACCACCGCATCACACTGCTGACTCATGTTTAGCCTGCAGTCAACCAGTACCCCAAGGTCCCTTTCACAAGTGCTGCTCTCCAGCTACTTATCACCTAACCTGTACTTATGACAGCTATTCCTATGCCCCAAGTGCAAGACCTTGCACTTATTCACATTGAACGCCATCCTGTTGTCTCCTGCCCACTTCCATAGTCTGTCCAGATCCTTTTGGATCTGAAGTATCTGCTCCTCAGTTGTGGCCACTGCTCTAGTTTTAGTGTCGTCTGCAAATTTGATCAGCGGACTGTTCACCCCTTCTTCCATGTCGTTAATGAAAAGATTAAACAGGATCAGCCCCAGGACAGAGCCCTGGGAGACCCCGCTTGTCACTGGCAGCCATCCCGATGATTCCCTGTTAATGGTTACCTTCCGCTTTCGGTCAGTCAGCCATGCCCTAATCCACCGGACAGTGCTTAGGTGTATCCCAAAACTCCTCAGTTTCTCCACCAGGATATCATGGGGCACTTTGTCAAAGGCCTTGCTGAAATCCAGGTATACCACATCCACTGCATCCCCTCCATCTAGCCATCACAAAACCTTGTCATAGAATTCCACAAGGTTTGCCTGGCAGGACCTGTTTTTGCGGAAGCCGTGTTGTGTGGCTCTCAGCCTCCCTTCCCTATCTAGCATCCCTAGATCTCTCTCTATTATGAGCCTTTCCATTGTTTTTCCTACAATGGACGTAAGGCTAACCGGTCTATAATTCCCCATGTCCTTTCTACTACCCTTTTTGAAAATTGGGACCACTGATGCCACCCTCCAGTCCTCTGGAACTTCACCCGTTCTCCACGAGGTCTCAAAAATGGAGGCCAGCAGGCGTGAGAGAACCCCTGCCAACTCTCTTAGTACTCTCGGGTGTAACCTGTCAGGGCCTGGTGCTTTGTAATGTCCAATGCCCTGAGGACCCCTCGACTTCAAGGAGGGTGACTCTAATCTGTGCCCCTAAGTCCCCAGCCTCATCTAATCTCCTATGAGGATATCCCCCGTCCTGCTTTGGGGAGAACACAGAGGCAAAATAGTCATTTAGCATCTGTGCCTGTTCCCTCATATCAGTCACTGGATCTCCTTCCTCCTTATTTAGTGGTCCCACCACTTGTCTCCCCTTCCTCTTCCTATTTACATGCTGAAAGAAGCCCTTTTTATTGCTCTTGATATTCTTGGCAAGTCTCAGCTCGTAATCAGCCTTAGCCTTGCGAAGAATCGTTCTGCAACGGGCCTCCTCCTCCCGGACTTCACGACTAACAACAACAAAGTGCACCTATCCTATCATGAGGTTATTTCTGCCCTGTTGTGGCTTGGGGATGCTCTTGTATTGGAGGTACTGCTATAAAGATGGAGTGATCAGTAATTCACCAAAAGATAGCAGGAAAAGAAGGTTGTGTTGGATCTAGTTCAAAAATAAATACAAATTTTCAAAAGTAGCTTTCAGTCTATAGATGCTTCTTGTTCTAGTAGTAGTAACAGCACAGTAAGAAATGGTCCAAACAGCCACTTGTACTGGATGTACTGAAACTGGAAGTGTTTGAAATGAAGGTGGTGAAGAAGGTGAACTGACAAATTGATAATATGCTTTCTTTCAAATAACATGATGGGGAGGAGGCTAGCAGCACCCTGCCATGTCTGCATATGACTGAAGGGCAGCAGAAAGTGAGTTTGGTTCCAAAGTGATATGATGCTGTGCCAAAACCTTGGCCATCCCACATTTGTGGTTTCCAAATAACAAATTTTAACCATATGCTAACATTATGGAAGTAAATTATTTTCATTGTGTTGTCACACAGTTAAGGCTCAAATGATCAGTTTCTTGCAAGGGCGATTAGGTTTATTTACAATTCAACACATGCATCCATGGGTGCCCAAGAAAGGAACACCCAATGCTAATTCCGCTAGGGTTATATAGAATGCACAAAAGGGGAGTGAGTACAATACTCAGGAAGGTGATTGGATACTTTGATATGGATAGGAAAGTGATTGATACACATCACAGCATCATAAAGAAAAGGTTATATTTCACTCTAATTAGATACCTTTGACAGGCCTTCTAAATTAAAGTTACCTTGAACAGACTGGCCAAGTTAAGTAAACAAAAAGGTTACATGTGTGAACTTATGGGTTAGGGAGGCACTCTGGCAAGTCCGTAAAATACAGAGATTACACTTTGACAATTACCCTTTAATGGAGTGGGGTTGTTTGATCTTCACCACCAGACACTGAGGCAGGCGTCTTCCAAGACTGTATTGATGTATTTACCGCGGGGCAGAGGGGCAGGATGGCAAAATTTGTTTTTCTGAGTACAGTGTAGGCAAAGAAGTGGATCAGTTGCAAGAAACTGGCTCAGGTTCTAAAGTGATCTGTAGGTTTTGAGGTGCTTCATGATCACAGTGGTTTGCCTGCTTCTGCTCCCGTTCTTAGAAAGGTCAAAGAATTAGGCAGTGGGTAAACAAAGGAAGACTCCGTCAATGCTGGAAGAAGCAGTGCTTCTCCTAGTACTTACAGAGTTCCTGTCTTTGCTCGGTGCATGTTGTCATATTTATTTATTTAAAGCTTTAATATACTATTCTATAGTATAAACTTTCAGAATACACTCCAGTCTTATGGAATGGGGAGGTGCCATGAAAAACCCAGCTTCCACTTCCTGCTGCTGTAATAACGATGACAATTTCTCCATGTAGAGACTTGCCATGCTGGATACACTCCAGGGCTGTAGGTTCCACATCCTTGGTGTAGATCACCTTCCCCAGCCAGCAAAGTCAGTGATCAGAAATGCCGGGAATTGTAATCCAGAACATCTGGGGGGTTCCAGGTTGGGCAAGGCTGGTGTAGATACATATTTTTACCATCCTTGGCCCTTCCAAATGGTACTATGAAGTAAGTACCTATAATAGAAATACTGAATTTGAGGCTGATTCTTCCAGAATTACAATTTTCAGGAGTGTGTTGGGGGAAGCTAGGACAAGCAACACCATGCATGTAATGTCTTACAGTGGGATGTCTTCAGCAGAGGATTGGAGTTACTGTCTTGTAATACTGGGCAGAACAATATTTTGCAGGTGAACTAAATCTTTCTCCATAAAAGTCTGGAGAATATGGTATTTTAAGAACTATATTCAAAATGACTGCATTCATTTATACATTGTGCTTTAAGATCAGTCTAGGGAATAAAGCATTGTTTAAGGGTGGTTCTTCTCCCACTGTCCCTGTTGGATTTTCTGCATTTTAGTTCATCCGAGTAAATGGGTTTAAGAAAGAACACGCAGCAGCAACTGCGGGAGAGTGAACTGAAGTTGTCAAAGTGTCCCCTGAAAGCAAGTAGTGTCTCCCACAACATAGAAAAATACTCTTGCTTGGTTATATGGGGGGAATAGAAACCTATCCAATTACTATGGAATGCAAGGTTCAACCCTTACAGATGTACCAGTTAATGGACACTTACAGGCTTTCTTTGATGCTGATTGGCAACAGAACAAAATATGAGTTAGAACAGACTGCATTCTGGGTTACCACAGGGAGATGCGATTCACTGTATCCTGAGTCTTCTCAAGGATGTGTGGTAATTGCCTTCTCAGCGTGTGCATGTCGTTTACTTTTCCACATTTTTTACACTCCCACGCATGCCCATATGGACCTTTTCATGGACACATGTTTATGCCTGAAGTCCCATTGGAGCAGATGTGGGGAATCTGTAGTCCTTCTGATGTTGTTGGACAATAACTCCATTAAACTGCTGCTGGCATGGCCAGTCACTGGGGATGAGGGTGGTTGTAGTCCAATGGCATCTGAAAGATCACAGTTACCCTGCTTCTGCTTTACAAAGTAGTAATATATGAGTTCGGGCGTAATCTTATTTATGGCAAAAACCTATGCATATTTAGGTGGGGAAAAGCCCTATAAAAAGCTGTAATTTTGCCCCACCTAAGCATATATAAGATTGCACCTTAATGCAATTTTTACAATATTACATCAGTCTACTTGGCTTAATGCTGGACATGTCATCTAGCTTACCTTATTTGTGAAAAACAGTTGTTTTAAAGAAATCAAGTAGTTAGTACTTTTGTGTTTAAGATACGGGTTTGATATGAGTTTGTGACAAGGTGTTCATATGTTGTGCAAGACTGAAATATGGCTCCACATTTTATGATATCTAATAACTATGTAATTTAAAAGGCTGTGATTGATTATGTTGCTATACTGTGGGATATACTGTTGCTCTTGATCTGAGTTTGAATTTCTGAATAAAAGCTGCCAAGCCTTATTGGCAACGTACAAAGTCTCTTATTCTTGAGCTAATTTGCTATTTAAAAGGAGGGAATCCAGTATGGTGTTAAGCAGTCCTAGACCACCCAAGTTTGTCTCCATGAAGTTCTGTGGATGACTTTAGGCCATTCAGTGTCTCACTCTTACCTACCTTACAGGGCTGTAATGAGGATAAAAGGAAGAGATGGGGGAATATTATGTAAGCTGCTTTAGGTTCCTTGTGGGAAAAAAGACAGCGTATGTGTATATATAGAGAATTAAACGTGTACAATGTCAGTTTTTGTGTACACATAAGTCATTGTTTGTCACCGCAAAACTGGCAAGTGCAGTGAGTAATCATGTATAAAGTAACAATTTTTGTACATAACCTTCTGGAGGCCTTATGTTGGGATTAGGAATAGCTAAAGCCAAAAGTAGGTATGGCATAATTAGTGACTTGCAGCAAAGGCAAGAAAGACGTAAATTGTATTTAGTAACAATTATTCAGCCAAATCATTGCTTGCTTTTATTAATTTCTGTACCACCCCACAGTGGAAGCTCTCTGGGCGGTCCATAAAAACAGATGCTCAAAATACAATAAATGTGTCATAAAATCAGATCTATATTAAGTTTTAAACAGATAAAAACAGACAATAGGAAGGAATAACAAAAAAGAGTGACTCTGAAATATCTGGTGAACCCCTTAAGCCCCTCTTTGGCTGAATAAGTCTTCAAAGACTTTGGAAAAGAGGGCGGTCTTAACCTATTGCCAAAAAAAAGATGACAGATTTGGCATCAGCTGGGTCTCAGTGGGGAGGTAATTCCATAGATAGGTGGATGTCACTGAGAAAGCCCTCCCCGTTATTGTCATCCTTCACACTTCTCTCGGAGTTGGCACTCGGAGGTTGTCCAGATTGTGGTTGGGAGAGGTCCTCCAATAAGCATTGTGGTCCTAAGCCAAGGAAGGCTTTATAGGTTGACACCAGCACCTTGAGTTGGGATGAGAAGGATGCAGGTAGCCAGTGCAAGTGGGCCAGAACCAGTCTTATGTTTGGACCTGTGGGTCTCAGTTATTCATCCGGCTGCTAGATTCTGAATTGTCTTCAAGGGTAGTGCCACACAGAGTGCATTGCAATAATCCAGTTTAGAGATTAGCATAGCATAGAATTTTGAAGCCAGGCTATCCCTGTCCAGATTGGAAAATATCAGGACGACCAGCCAAAGCTGGTAGAAGGTACTCCAAGCCCCCAGTGCCACTCAAGCCTCAAGTGACAAAGATGAACAAGGAATACCCACAAGCTATAAATGTGCTCTTTCAGGGGAAGTGCAACCCCATACAGGACAGGTTGAACATGCCCACATCTGGTCAAAGGGACCACCTACTAATAGGATCTTAGCCTTGCCTGAATTGTGTTTCTGTTTGTCATTCAGTCCTTTGTTGTAGCCAAACATCAGTTTAGTATATCCACAGCTTCACCTGCTGATAATAAAAACAAGAAATAGAGCTGTGTTTTATCAGCATATTGATAACAACACATTCCAAAATTCTGAATGACCCAACTCAGTGGTTTCATGTAGATGTTCAATGAGGGACAGAGAACAGGTCCCTGAGGAGAATCTGCTGGAGAATCCATGGGGCTGAACAATAATCCCCAAGCACCAAGTAGGAGCAAAACCACTGCAATGCAGTGCCTCCCCCTCCCAAATCAGTCACCCCAGAAGGCTACCATGGTTGATGGTATCAAAAACCTCTGAGAGATCCAGCAGTATCACAATCCCCATGTCTCTCTCCCAACCTAGTTCATCCTACAGGGTGACCAAGGCTGTTTCTGTGCCAAAACCAGGCCCAAATCCGGCCTGAAATGGGTCTAGATAATCAGCCTAATCCAAGAGTGCCTGGAGTTGATTGGAAACCACGCTCTCAAGAACCTTGCTCAGGAAAGGGGTGATCGCTACCAGCCGAAAGTTATTCAAAACTTTCAGGTCAAGGGAGGACTTTTCATAAGTGGTCTCCTCATTGCCTTTTGAAGGCAGCATGGGACCTCTCCCTGCTGCAAGGAGCCATTCATTACCTCCCTGACCCAGTTGGTTGTTTTTCCCCCTTTTGCTGGCTTTTATAAGCCAGAAGAGGCAGGGATCCAGCACAGAGGTCGTTGCATGAAATTCTCCAAGCATCTTGTCCATATCATAGAGCTATACCAACTGAAACTCATCCAATAAAACTGGACCAGGTTGTTGCTGTGGATATATCCACAGCACTAGAACTCTGGAGACTCAGTAGATGCAAGAGGTTTTTAGTTGGAAGTGCCCAGTGATTAAATTACAGTGGGCCAGATATGGCTCCAAGGTGTCCATGGGGCCAGAGTATAATAAGGAATGATAATGAAATTTTCAGACAATGCAAAACTGAGTGGAATAGCGAACACCCAGGAAGACAGAATGAAGATCTGATAAGCTTGAATGTTTGGCTGAAAGCAACAAAATGAGATTCAATAGGGACAAGTGCCAAGTCTTCCACCTATGAAGAGGAGATCAAATGCATTGATACAAGATGGGGAATACATGGCTCAACAGAACTGAAAAAGAAAAAAAACCTTGG
The DNA here is from genome assembly GCF_004798865.1 of Varanus komodoensis. Classification (NCBI taxonomy): domain Eukaryota; kingdom Metazoa; phylum Chordata; class Lepidosauria; order Squamata; family Varanidae; genus Varanus; species Varanus komodoensis. The sequence goes on along the minus strand of NW_025335468.1, from coordinate 10,572,812 downwards.
AGTTATTGTGAACAACAGGCCAAAATGGGCCAACAGTATGATGCAGCCAGAAAAAGGGCAAATGCTATTTTTGGATGCATTAATAGAAGTCCTACTTCCGAATCATGAGAAGTAGTAGTTCTCTTATACTCTTAATTAGTCAGACTTCATCTGTAATACTGTGTCCAGTTCTGGGCACCAAGATTTAAGAAAGATGCAGAACAACTAGAAAGGGTCCAGAGGAGGGCAACAAAAATGATTCAGGGTTTGGAAACACTGCCCTATGAGGAGAGACTGAGAGAAGTAGGTATGTTTCAGCTTTGAGAAGAGAAGGCTGAAAGGCTGTCACAGAGAGGAAGGAAAAGATCTCTTCTCACTGATACCAGAGTGTAGGATACAGAATAATCACCTAAATTTGTGATAAACCAGATTCAGGCTAGATATCAGGAAAAGTTTCCTCACTGTTAGAGCAATATGACAATGGAACCAGCTGCCTAGAGAGGTGGTTGACTTTCCCACAATAGAGACAGTCAAAAAGAAACTGAACAGTCATCTGAGTGGGATGGTATAGACTGGTGACCTGCAACAGCCGGGCATTGGACCCAATGGCCTTCTTGGGCCCCTTCCAGCTCTACTATTCCATGATTCTATAAGCCTTGGGCAACCTTGAAAAGCTCCACTGGGTGGCAAAGAGAAGATCTGATAGAGGTAGTGATGTGTTGTTTCTTTGTCAGCCTCACTGCTTGAAAATACACCCGAGTGCAGGCACACGCCAGGTGTCTGTTGCATTCACTGGAAGTTTTCCTCCATCTGCATTCAAGCTGCCTCCTAAGTTGTTTCATTGTTCTCAGTTCCAGGGTGTACCATGGAGTCGTATGGGAGTGATCATGTCAACCACCCGGGTTGTTTTTGCATTCCACCAAGTGACCAGGGCTTCAACAGGATGCCAGCCATTTGAGCCGGAAAATTTGGCCTAAGCCTGTGGAAGGCACCCACATCCATTATCCCCTGTGGATGGACCATCTTAAAAGGTTCCCCACCCTTGTGGGGGGAAAGCTGCTGTCAGTCTAAATCTCAGCAGGTGGTGATCTGACCATGACAAAGGGACTGACTCGGAATCCCCATGCTCAGAACGCCATCCTCATTTCCAAATGAGAAGAGCAAGTCTTGAGTATGCTCTGCCGTATGTGTCAAGGCAATGGCATGTTGGGACAGTCCCATGGGTGTTAAAGCAGCCATGAAATCCTGGGCTGCTCAGATAGGGTGCCCTCAGTGTGAATCTTGAAGTCCTCCAGAACCAACAGCCTGGGGGACTCCAACATCATTCAAGACCACCTCTGTCAGCCGGGGGGTTGCAGGGTGAGTGGTTTACCAATAGAATCCCTCTCCTGTCCTGCTGGCCCGGCCCAAGGTGTGAATGCTCCAGACTAGTCATTGGACAGACAGGTATGTTAGTTATGGAGCTGCTTAATATGTAACTGTTAGGACAGGAATCGGTTTCTGTAGGAAAAGGAAGGATATGGCTCTTTTTTTCTGTCTGCTTGGGACTCATCAGGAGTGGAATCCAATCTGCCCTTCTCTTCATCCCTAATGTACCCTTTGCTTCCTCCCCTCGCTAACTGGAGGCAGGCAGAGCAAGCTGGCAGAAAGAAACGGATCACTCCCTGCCTGCAGTGCAGGCTCCTTGTTCTCCTGGGTTGTGCGCTTAGAAAGGGGCTTCCTGTTCTCTGTGCTCATCTGTAGACACAGCAGCTGTTCTATGGATGCAGTGAGAGCAGTCTCTCCGTGTGCAAGCTGCTGAGGAAGAGGTTTCCCAGTACAGAAGTCATGTATCCTGTGCATGGAGGAAGAGGACAGTTTTCTTTCTCCTGGACCGCCCAGCAGCCATGTTGCCTCTTCCCTGCTTCTCACCTGTGTCCTCCTCATCAGTTGAGCAAAGGTTGCAGGAAAGGGACTGCCGGGATTACACTGTCTGCAGTCTTCCCACTCAGTTTATGAACAGGAGAGAGCTGTGCTCGTAGAAAATGGGACTGGGCAAGGGGAGCCTGGGGGTTGAATTGGATGTCTGCTGGGCTGCAGGTGGCCCACCGATTACCAGCTTCCACTATTGGTATGTATTCTGTTAAAAGTAAAAATCAGCCACCTTCTGGCACCAGACAGGCTGAAGCGGGTTAGATTAGTATCAGGGAAGCTGATGGTACAGTTCTTAGAAGATGAGGATCTATAGTAGCTAAATGCTTGCAGAAGTTTCAGGCAGGATGCCAGTTTGTGGCTGTGTTTCCTTCATGTGTATTTATCTCTTGCTTATCTCTACAGCACCGGTGAGCAAAGCAATTCGTTCCTCTCTTGCTGAACTGAAGTTGCTGAACTGCAGCCACGTGTTATGCACCCTTGGCCAATAGAATGGTCCATCTCAACACCTTTAATTAAAGCAAAAATCTGTGGGAAAAAAGGGGTAAGGCTTTGAACTTCACCACAGTGTCCTGATTTATCCCTGAACCTGAAAATCTACCCAAATCAATATACTTCAAAAGCATTTTAAGATCTATTTAGAACTGGATTTTGGGAGAGAGTGAGGAAGGTTGCTCTAGAATTCAAGGTTGGCAAGAAATCAAAGTATTTTGTTGCTGTCAGATGTCTACATTTCAGCAAGCTTCAAGTATTGTCTTTTGGTACTACATGTTTTAACACTTCCTATTTTTAACTAGGATAGCAAGGCTTAAAATATTGCATCCTTTATAATTATAAACTGCAACAAACTTGGAGCCTCTAAGAGTCATAAATCACAGAAGAGTCGGAAGGGGCCATGAAGGCCATGGAGTCAAACCCCCGCTGTTGCTGATCGTAAGGGTGTCTTTAACATTGACTAACCAACGTTTGTTGTTCAACTATTTTCCCTACAGTTAAATAATTATTTTAAATGTTTATTTTGCTGGCTGAGAAATCCTTTAAAATGAAATGGATGATAAATCAACTGTGCTTGGCATTTTTCCCTCACCTCACCTTTGTAGCTGGGTCTGAAAGATATTTCTTGTGTGCATACGATTTTTTAAATGCATTTGCCTCCTTCTCTTCCTATTTTCTGACATAATATATTGCATACTATGTCATAGTTTTGACATAGTATATTGCAGATGAGAATGTTCCCAAGAACTTGCCCTAAAGTCTTGTGAAATCCATTATTTTTTTTCAACTGTTAGCAGTAGACCTTGTGTTGGATATCAAAGCATAAAAACTGTAGAACATGAAATGCAGAAATGGACAGAGCTACCACCACCACTGTGGCAAGGGTCATTGGCAACAGACTTTGTAAAGCTATATTGAAATCAGGAGTTTGGAACTTTGGTTTGGGGCAGCCTGACCTTATTAACTATCTCTTTTCTGCATACGGCCTTCTACCACCCTTGCGTCAGCTTGTTCCTGTTGCTCTTGCAAATACCTTTGAAACCCCTGCAAAATACCAGAGTCTTCGATCACCATGTATTATTTTCCTATACTGAGGTGGTCTGTCATTTCAACTGTGCCACTTGGTCAGGGTGCTCAACCTTTTGGCCCCTTATGGCCCCAAGGGCTGCATCCAGAGTTGGTAGGAATCCTGAGACCACCCCACGTGCTTTCATACACAACTGCACACACTGGGTGAAAGGCTCCAACCTCCCTCCCCTTCTAGTGATCTTGCCCAAGATTGCAGGGTGCAGGAGAGTTACTGGTGGCTTGCTGAGGTAAGGGGAGGCTAAAGTCTCCTTTCGCTGATCCAGCTGGACATGGCTACTGACAGAATCCCAGAATCTCAATTTGAGAAGAGGGAATAAAACTCGGGTTTGTGGGAAAGAGCAAGTGCCCAGACCATCTGAGGCTTTATTGTTTTTCCCCAAGGTTCCCACGGTACACTCACAATAATGCAGGGTGCACTACCGGGCAGGCAGAGATGAACTCTGCTGCAAAGCTTCAATACCACTACAGGGCATTTATAGGTACACAGGTACAGGGCAATCGATGACAGAATGCAGAGATTACAATAAGATTCTGAGGTCACCACATACAGAACAGATAAAGAAATGTCAGTCAATCACACTGTAACAATGAGATTAAAATATTTCTAATTGTCTGCATTGACACTCGAGTTGAGCAACTTGAACCCATCTCCAGGTCTGCTCAGACATGCAAATTCAAGCTACTAGAAACTATTCATGATAAGCTCAGACCCTTATCTCGACTCTAAACATTCTGCTGATCAGGGCACATGAAGCCCTCTGGCCTATCAAAAGATTATTGTAAACTGAATTCCAACAATGACTATTTACAATGTATATTTGGGCTAAAATGGCCTACTGCAGCCTACAGCTAAAGGTGAGAGAAAGGAGGGGGGAGGAATGCCATTTTTTAAACAGTGACAGCTTGGTTTTGAGAAGGAAGACAGGATTTGATCCCACAATGCAAAGGCACACAGGAGTAATGCTTTTCAGACAAGATTTACCCAAATTTTCCTAACACTAGTTCTGTGCCACTGTCTGACGTGAAAGCAGTAATGCTGCCTGCTTCAGGGTTGCCTTGGGAAGAAGAGTTGAAAGCCTCTTCCACTTCCCAGTAAGCCCCAGTGGGCGGTGTTGCTTTCATGCATGGTCAGGGATGTTACTGCTATGGGGTAGGAGGGGTGTCTCAAGACCCTTTTCCTTCACAGCAATCCAGGCAGACTTTGGAGGCAGACAGTTTAATGGGTGTTTTGGGGTGCGGGGGGCGGAATGAATTTAATGGCAGCAAGGGCATGTGGGCCATGCAGCAGATGACCAGGAGGGGTGCACCTTTGGTTTGTGATACAGCTAGAAGTGTCATCTCCTTCCTGAACATGCAACCCTTTCAACAACCGGAATAATACAGGGACCAGTTAGAACTAGAATAAAGTGTGGGGGGAACTTTCTTGAACACTTGTGCATGATTGTACGAACTTGGTTGGTCCTGATAAAGGTATTGGGGTATAATATGTGTAGCATGGAAGACAAAAATGTGAAAGACAACTTCTCTAGATTTAAGATTATACAAGTGATCTTGAGATTGCAGGAAAGAGAGGTTGCATTATCTTGTGTAGCCATTGCATACTTTGAAATTATCGTTTGTCCTATAAGACCTTTTTCATTGCTGACATGACAAGAGTCCCCTCTTTTGAAGAGGTCATACAGTGGCAAAGATCTTGGGTAGTATTCAGTGTAACTCTACTGCTAATGTGTCCACGTACCTCAAATACTGCTCCAGTCTGAAGAAAGAAAGCTAATGCATGGCTAGATGCTACCTCCAGTATGAGAGGCGGTTGCTGGGGAGCATGGGTGGGCAACAGCTATTGTACTTGCGCCCTGCTTTTGTGGGTTTCCCTCAGGCAGCTGGTTCACACGATGAACAGACTCGGTGGCCTCTTGGTCTGGCCCAACACAGCAGCACTTCTTCCGTCGTGCAGGCCCAAAGACCCTGTACCGCAACAGCACTAGCGCTTGCTGGCACGGCAGAATTTCCCCAGGACTCCAGCAAGCACTCGTGCCGTTGTCCGAGACACTTCCTTGTACTACACAAGGCATTAATTGTTCACTTGGGATTCCTTATGGGCTCTTTGGATGAGGTTGTGATCTTCCAGATTTGATTATGCTTTTAAGAGTAGGTTCTGAGGGTTTTTTTTTTTTAAAATGGGGAAAATGTGTGATTCATTGACAAGAAGAAAAATGATGTTCTATTTCCTCGAGTATTACCACTGTTCAGCTCTTGCACAGCTCCACCTAGAGGTTATACAAGGGAAAGGCAGGAAAAGAAGACCTCTTTGTGTAGAGTTCAGATCACATGCTGCCATGAAAAAGCAGACGCAGTGACAAACAGCACAGTAAATGCCAGGTAGATGAGCCGCTTGCTCACACCAGTGCAGCAAATTCCTGTTGTAGGGAGCATTGCGCAGGACACCAATGCAGTCATTTTGTGCCTGGAGGTGCTTCGGCTGTAGGGGCAGGCCTGATGCAGGAGCGCCAGCTTGTACCAGCTGCCACCATCAAGAGTGGCTCAAGGGCACTCTCCCCAGATCCTAAGTGCTCTGGCCTCACTGGGGACTACTGGCCAAGGATCCCAGGGGTGACTCTGGGGTTGGGCTTCTTTGCAGCCTTCCCATGTCCTTCAGAAAACAAGGCTTAGGGGAAAGGCTTTGCTCAGCATGATGCATAGAATATGACCTTTAAATCAGTGTTAGGGTGACCAGTAGCCTAGTGAATCTTCTTGCCCAAAACACACAGTCTGGGCTCTGGTGAAAACAAGGTAAAAGTTCTATTAGGGATTCAGGTAAAAAGTACATGGTTGAAAAGGGAGTTGTCACTTTCAAAACAAAGCAACAAATGGTTTAAAGTGGCAAAGGACAGAAAACAGAAAAATGCACAATCCTGTATTAAGCGGCTCACTTAGTTTCTTGAAGACCCATGGCCTCTCTGCTTCCCTCCCTTTCATTCTGGGAGGCTACACTCTAGCTACCTGTACCAATGAAAGAATCCTGCACTTTTACAGTCCAGTGTATCTTTTTGTCCCCAACCCTTCCTGGGTGGAGATTTCAGAAGAATCTTCTGCAGGAATCTGACTAATTATCTTCCTTGCTCAGAGGTGAATTCTTAAAGATTCCCCATTGTTTGGACACCTGGGCAATTCACAGGTCAATGGGCTTGAGAGCTTTCTTTGTGTGTTTGTGGGTGTGTGTGGAGGTAGAGAGGTACTTGGCCTCCAAGGACTTCAGTCACGGCATGTGCATCTCAATGCCAGGCTCTCTGGCATTTAGCAGAGATAGAGAATTGATTGTAATACAAAGATTGCTTCCTTTTCTGCCTGAGTAAAATGGGGTATGTATAATCTAACAGAATGGGCTACTCCAGGCTAACCATCACATGTCTCCATTTTTTTCTCTGTAAAATAAGTTTTGATTTTTTTTTTTGTCTCTCTTGATTTAAAACTCCACGTCTAATTGAAGAGCTTTTGCACTGATAAATAGCAACTATTTTTGAAGAATAACAAAACACATCTTCTGCAGAATGAGACAGTGTGTTTTAGCCTTACCCTTTAGCAATGAGTTTGTTGAAAAGATTTCATGTTATGAATGAGGGTAGAATAATACTTTTTATGAGTAGCAACCAAAGGTCACAAAGTACTGAGCAAGCCACTGAGCTTTCCAAATTCATCTTCAAACCTTCAGCAAAACAAAAGAAAGGAAAGGCAAAAACTGTTCATGAAAAGCCCCACAGCTTGCAAGTTGTAAAGGTCTTGACATGGAATGCAAGAGAAGACAAACAAGGTTTACACAACACAGTTGGGTATTGTAGGTGAATTCGGATTAGTTGTACAGCTATGCCCCCTTGTGGTGGGGCAGACAGAGCCAGATGGTTGTATCTTTCACCATGTAGGTATATATCTGAAAAGAACTAGCAACCACTAGTGTCTAAAGCTCAAAGCATTTTAAGCAAAGCAATAGTAGAAATACTGCTGTTGTTTTGACATCATTGCATACGTATGTTTCCATATTTTGGAGACACTCAAGTTAGGTTACCAAGATTTGCCACAGTGTGTTTAAATGAAGAATTGGCTATCTTCACATTCTAATAGGATTGCCATTGTTCATGGGGGATTTCAACAGCCACCAGACTTCAAACACTCACTGTAACTAATAAGAGAGGAAAGGGGCATGTTGTCTTCCTCTAACTGGGTGCTGTCCTCTCTAGCCCACCAAGCTGTGGGGAGTTTGATAGGCCTGGGGGAGTGACCCATCCTATATGCAGCTGTGCTTCCCACAGGCTGTGGGGAGGGAACGGTTCATGAGGGAGTTCAGCAACGGGGGAGGGATTTGATGAGGCCTCCACCATCTGCTGTGGGCACATCGAGGGCCTCCATGGACCACATGCAAGCCAGGGGTTGCCCACATGTGATGTGAGCAAGCTTGACTTCCAGCTCATAGGAGATGGGGTGTCTGCCTCGTGGGCCTCATCAGGCCCTACAAATGCCGAGTGGTTCCTGAATCTCTGGTATTTCAGTTCACTGAGGCCAGCTGTAGTAAAGCAGTTGGCAGAGCCGCTCAGTAATTACCTTGCCTCTCCTTCAGTGCTAGTCTACAGTTCTAATAAACATAATTCTGATTTCTGCCTCTATGTGTGATTTTTACCATAGGAATATATCTCTAACAAAAGAAATTTCTCTTGTAGAAAGCTGGTCTGACCGCAAGCATTTTATATTGTCAGCCTAATCCGTTACTTCTGAAATAGGAGCAAAACATGAAACCACCTTAGGAGATCTATGGATAAATAGGAATTAAATGCAGCTACTTATTCTGCATCTTACCAACTGTGCAAAACAAAAAATGCCAGGACTTATGACTATATGGCCTTTCTGGGAAATCTTGCTAAATTATGAAAGTTTTGAAAGGGAAAAAATGACCGTGTACTGATTTATATTGATGTTTTTGATGACTTGTGATGCCTATCATTTTGATTCTCCCCTACACAGTTTAATGGTAATTGATTATGTTTTGTTTAAATTGCATATTATGGTTCTATCCTTGGATATGTTTTATGTGACAAGGGATATGAAGCAATGTTAAATAAATGAAGAGAGATTCACGTGTGATTAACTCTTCTCCCACTTTTTCTAAAAAACAAAGAGATTTTGAAATGCTGAAATTTGGTTGAATGGTTTCTGCGTTCAGGTACCTATAAATCCAAATTGTCAACCTCTACAATATAAACATGTGTCATGCTTACATGGCCAGCTTTGACTGGGGTCCAGATAATAAACAGGGAACCCAACCCAACATTTTCACAGTCAGTATAGCAACAGAGACACAAAGAGTCAACTGTAACTATTAGAGCCTTTCAAGGCTTATGCTGAAAGAGTTTTCCATGTCTAGTCCAAAGTCCAGGTAAGCCTGGATTCAGAATCAGCATTCTTGGAATCAGCATTCCAAGAATTCAGCAGAGATTCATTGCAAAGTTTCAGTTCAAGGTTGTTCACAAAGATCCAGTCAAGGCAACAAAGGCAAGTAGTGAGGAACAAGGTCTAGGGTGGAGAAGGATAGTTAGATGTTGTTTCTACAAAGACTGCTGACATAGTAGTCTGGCTTTTACCTAGAGCTGGCTGGAATTGCCCACGCCCCAAGATATAGTTAATTATACTTGCCTGGCATGCAGCCTGGAACTCTGGGAAGGCCTGAGTTGGGAAGGCCTGAGTGGCAGTGTTCCTGAGGGCTGGGTGGTCTCAGAGTGTGAGTCCTCCTGGGGAAGGGGAAGCCTCTCGTTGTTCACCCCATCTCTGCATCCACTGCCAGCAGGTTTCCTTCCAGGGTTCCTGGTTCTGCATCTTCCTCGGAAGCCACAGTATCCCTACAGCAGAATGAGTTGAGCTGACCCTGAGAGGAAGGTCCTCAAGAAGAAGCATGACTACAGGTGGAACGGGATTTCAAATATGCCTTCAAATACTTTTCTCTTTCTGCCTGCTACTAGTTAGACATAAGGTGCATGGAGCAGCAGAAAGACTACAGACGAAATTAACATTATTTTTGTAAAAAAAAAAATACTTTTCTTGCCTGCCTTTTCATGTTTAAGGCAAGGGAAAACTTTTCAGACAATATAGTGACTTATGTTGGAAAAGAGGCCCGAATAAATCTGATTCAAACCTCAGGATATAAGGGGTTTTTTTGGAAAATAAGCATAGTGCAACTCAGGAATCCATTTAAAATGTCAGCTGAAATTATGGATTTTTCTTTCCCTCCCCCTGGCTATGGGTCAAGAGCAGACAGAAAGAATTTGGGGTCTTCATTCAGTCAAATTCATTCACATTGTCGTTATCTAATCCCTTTTGGAATTTACTGCTTGTCAGGAAGTAGCTATTTGTCATACTTTACTCAGGGTCTCGGACTTCCTGAATGTAATACAAGAGCTTACGATAGCCCAAATTTACATGTCTAAGTAGACCCGGAGATGGACCCACACCTCTGGAAGTTACTCCACTGATACGTCAAAATCGCCTTGTGAGATAGTGTCATCTTATTGTCTGTATGAGTGACTGACATTCCTGTATCTTTTCTGCATATGCGGACCACAGAACTTTTTTGTAATACTTGTATTCTGTCCTTAATGTCTCTTTATGGGTGTACGTGACTGAGAGAGTATAAAAATTGCCGGTAGTTGTGATTAAAACTTTGCAGCGAGTTTACCTCTGCCTGCCCGGTAATGCATTATCGTGAGAGTCTACCACGGGAAACCTTGGGTTAATACAATAAAGCCTAGATGGTCTGGACGCTTGATCTTTCCCATGAACCCAAGTTTTATTCCCTCTTCTCAAACTGAGATTCTGGGATTCTGACACTTGCACTCAGGAGGTGAGTATGGATTGAGTGTGGGCTGCCATCAAACACTGAGTGGCTGCTGAATCCAGTTGCACGAACAAGCCATGGCTTCTTAACCCTGCATCTATTTAACTATATACTTGCCTGGCAAAAAAGAAAAAATCCCCAACAAAGAAAAACCTTCACTCAGTTGAAAAAAACAGTCTGTCAGGCCTTGATGGAGCCCATCCACTTTAGCTGATCGAGCTGTAGGAGAGAACCTCAGACCCACACTTGCAGAAGTAGTCTGGGTGGTCTGCCCCACCCAAGCCAAGGGCAGATTGTCATGAGACAGCCCACGAGCACTAAAAAGGAGAAGCAAAAGTAAAAATGTATAAGGGAGGGGGGTCTTTCTTTGGAGTAAAAGAACATGTATACAGACAGGAGGAGGCTTGGCTTTGTCTTCTCCTGGAAAAAAAGAAAGGGGCCCAGGCCATCCCACATCCCCGTTGCAGTCTCTGATCAGGCAAAGTCGTGGGTAGAGGCTCTCTGAGGGTGTTCCTCCAGGAGGCAGAGCGTGGGCCCTTAGCCTTGCCCCTGCAGAAACTGCCAGGTTGGAGGTTCTGCATCGTTGCTGTAGCTGATGCTTCCAGATCTGAATTCATAGGGCAGAGCAAGACTTGTTCGGGGACTGAAGCCAGAGCAACTTGCTTGTTTGGGTGTCACAGTACAAACTGATCATGCTGGCCATTTGCCACCCAAATGTGCCATCATCCCATCCCATCCCATCCCATCCCATCCACAGGATCTCACAAACGTTTCTACCTCTTATTCTGAAATTATACCATGGACCTCAGTGGCTTTCTGGAGGTGTCCCACCCCACTCCACATTTTCCCTGTTTCTTTCATTTAGCACAATTATGTTTGTACCTCATTGATTAGTACTCAGAAGTATTATACTGTACATTATTGTTTTTGCAAAAAAATCTCTTCTAAGAATTCATTTCATGAATTCTCGAATACCCTGCCTTGTTGTTCTCGTGGTCCCAGGGCCCATGAAGCAGCAGCCTCGATGAAGCTGAATCATTTTCATCCATTCTCTTTCTAGGCTCCAGGTGATGCCAAACCCAATTTGCTGTGCAGCCCTTCTGTCATCTCCATCTTCTCCCTGCCAACAGATTTGGTGAGGTGAGGAAAAAGCAGGCAAGAATACATGGAAGGGTTATAAGTTCTGGTTCTCCAGTGAAATTCTGTGCATGAGGCAGGGTGATAGCACAAACAATGCCTCATCAGAATGCACCTCAGAGTACAAAAGGGAGCTGCATGGGACTTCCTGAGCCTGCCTGTAGAGAGAGATCTGGGGAACAGGTATCATTGCTAAGAGGCTGGCTTAGCACTGTCCAGTTTACAATCAGAATAGTAGAGCTAGAAGGGGCCTGTAAGGCCTTCAAGTCCAGCCCCCTGCTCAGTGCAGGCCACCAGTAAAAGCATCCCTGGCAGATGCAAAAGCACCCCTGTCCAACGCCTCTTGAATGCCTCCAGTGTGGAATTGCCCACAACCTCCTTAGGTAATTGGTTCCGTTGCTCTGCTGCTCTAACAGGAAGTTTTTCCAGGAAGCTGGAATCTGGCTTCCTGTAACTGTCCTACACTCTTGGTGTTCTCCAGATGTTTTAAAGCCCCAGGAGCCCCAGTAAGCATAGACCAACCTTGGCAGTCCTAGGCATCTGAAGGCCACTAGTCTGGGGAAGCCTGCATTGGGGACATCAAGCTACAGGGCAAACTTTATTCCTGGAGGAAGGATTACGACAGGGGCAGCAGCTTGTATCAGGGCAGGGTTTTCCTCAAGAGAGAGGCAGAAGGCTCCTTTGATGCTTGCTGCCATCTTCCAGGCCTCTTGAGCATCTGTCAAACGGGCAGGGCACCTGAGAAGGGTTCAGTCCTAGAAAAACAAGGATCAGGCTGAGATGCACAACACTGGCAGTTGCGTGTAGACGTGAAGATGAAATGGTCCCTTGGGGGAGCTACTTTGGCCACTGCATGGTCTTTGTTAATGGGGCCATTTAAAAGGCTGCCCGTTTCAAGACATCAATGTCTCTGCTAGTGAAGCTGAAGCAAATTTGCAAGCCAGATATAGCTAATGAGCATTGCAACTGAGAATCTGGATTAACTACCATAGTAACAGGTCCATCTGCCAAAAATTGTCTTTGGTAATTTATCTGGGTTTCTTTAGACTTCTAATACAATTATTTTTTGCTACTTCTCTCAACAGTCCTGGGAAATGAGATTGGTGACTAATATGATACTAAGCCTGGACAAAAAGGGGGCTGTTTGTGATGAACTTCACTCTATAATTAATTCTGTACAAGAAACCTTGGGTGCTGATTAAATGAGCCTAGACAAAGCTCGCCCCATTTATTGTAGACTCCCACTGACTGTTAGCCAAGGTCTTTTTAATGGGCTTACTGAATTTAGAGGACCAGATTAGTCTGACAGTGCAGGATGAGGAATAACAACAGCATCTTGCATTCTGAAGGGTGTTATTTGCCTTAGAGAATTCAACAGTAGCTGTTTTATTTCTCATAAGGAAGAAATTGCTGTGCCTGGACCCAAACAGAAGACACTGGATAGAACAGACACCCAAACAATAAATTCCAGTGTCACTTGGTAGCTAAACAATTCAGTGGCCCTGGACTTGGTTGTCAGGCTGTCCAGACAGAGGTTTATTTCATCTGCTATTCATAAGGACTAGGCCACTGCAGTGGCTTTTTCCAAGAAATTAGCTACAATACTACTAATAAAAAAACAGTGGGAGCAGCATGGTGCAGTTGAGATTAAAAGGTAGAGGCATTCTAGGGTAATGGATAGCCAAGCTGTGCTTTCACTGGAAGAAATTGTTGTAAGCCGCCCCGAGGCTTCGGCGAATGGGGCGGCATAAAAATGTTTTAATAAATAAAAAAATAAAATAAATAAGAAATAGGCAAGCTACACAGCCCCCAACGTAGTGTGAAAAAGAAGGTTCCAATAAGGAGAAAGAATTAAACCGTGTCCCGAAGCAGGCCAGCTAGACACTAGGTGTTCAAATCAGTAGCAAGAAAATTCTCTCTCTCTAATAGGTTTTTTGTGGAAGAAAACTTGCCTGTGGAACCCCATTAGTGCATAGTGTCATTTGCATAGTGTCATTTGTGTCTGATGCGATAACTCTTGCAAATTATTGTATATGACCGAGTGAAATGCTCCTGTTTGTGATGCATTCTCAATAAGCTTTGGAGTACAGCCTCAACCAAATAGAGGGACAATGGCTCTTGAAACTCTCAGGCAGTTTTCTCCAATCCTGGTGCCCTCTAGATGTTTTCAAATGCAGCTTCCTTCAGCCCAAGCCAACATGTGCAGCGATGAGGAATTCTGGGAACTGCCAAGCCCTGCTCTGTACTAGTCTCTTTCGTGCAGTTGCTCCCACCCCATTCTAAAAACAAGTGCTCTGCTTCTACTCGTAGCTGTAGGAAATGTTCTATTTCCAGTAACAGGAGGTGTTCTATTAGGTCCCCTGATGATACTCAGCTCTACCTCTCATTTACATCCAATCCAGAGGAGGCAGTCTCTGTGTTGAACCTGTAGCTGAACTTGATAATGGACTGGATGAGTTTTCCATAAACTGAAGCTCAATCCAGGCAAGACAGAAGTGCTGTTGGTAGGTGGCTTGTCTGACAGGTTGGAGGGCCTTCACCCTGTCCTGGATGGGGTCACATTCCTCCAAAGGACCTCCTAAAGGGTTCGCAACTTGGGGGTGCTCCTGGACCCAGGACTATCTCTAGAGGCCCAGGTGGACTTGGTGGCCAGAGACACCTTCCTTCAGTTATGGCGAATATATCAACTTTGGCCATACCTGGATAGACAGAACCTGGCCACAGGTATGCATGCACTGGTAACATCACTATTACATTTCTGTAATGCCCTTTACATGAGGTTTCCTTTGAAGATGGTCCAACAAATTCAGCTAATCCAAAATTGGGCCACGTGTTTAGTAGCAGGTATTAGTTCATGAACCCACATAACTCTGGTTTTATACAAATTACATTGGTTGACAGTTGAAGCCCAGGCCTAATTTAAAGTGCTTGTTTTAATACATAAAGCCCTAAACATCTTAGGGCCTGGCTACCTGAAGGGTTATATCTACCCATCTCTTCCGGTCTGGGCAGGAGGTCCTTCTAAAAGAGCCATCCCTCCTCAAGGAGATGAGAGGGATGGCAAATAGGAGGACCTTCTTGGTGGTTCTCTTTTTGGCTCCAGGCAAAACATCTCTTTTTTCCAGATATTTAATAACTGATTTTAAATTATTTTTAATGTTGATGAATATGATTGTCCTCCTCACTTGTTACATTCTTGAATGACCATTGCTATATTGCTGCTGCTGTTTTATATTACAATTTTATTGTTTTAATAGTGATTTTGACTATTGGTGTAAACTACTTAGAGATTCCTTTTGGAATAGTTGGCGGCATACAACTGTAAAAATAAATAAGTAAATACAGTGAGACTGGTCTTTCAGGACTTTGAATGTGTAGAGAGCTATTGTGAAATGAATTAATTAAATGAAAGAACAAGCTTCAGACAAAAGCCATAGATGCAGAAAGGAAGCTGGGAGCTCTGTTAATTATTGGTTCGTGGGGGTGGCAATTATGTTACTGTTGCAGCAGTTAATGTACTGGAAAGTTACAGATGTTCTATTACTCGCTACAACCAACTTTTTAAGCTGGATACATGAGAATGGCTCTTTGTTCTTCCATAAGTCAGTCATGTGCTGCTGAACTGGCTAGCTGACACTACACCTTTTGAACTTTGGATGTATCAGCAAAGAGGTCTCTTTGACAGTTTCCAGAGATACCAGCAGCGACAGGCAGATGAGGGACTGGAGGGGGGAAGGCTGTGTCTTCACTGCAGGAACTGAAAGTTATTTTCACACAAGGCACAGCACACTCAAATTAAGAATGGCCCATCGTATTTGACCAACACCACCTCCCGACTAGGAATGAATGGCTGTATGCATCCTGCCATGATTATCCTATTTTTAAGTTCAAGTTAATTCCATCCTATGTCTACATAAGTTTGAAATAAAAAAGAGATCTTTATGGAAATCTGCACTGTTTCATGTATACTTCTAAATGCATACATTGTCCAAGTACTTGTTATTGCTGCAATGCAGTTTTGTGCACACTTCCCGCAAAGCTATGCATTTTGCCCCAATATGTACCTTTCCATGAAATGAGCTGCACTGCAAACTTCACAGGTTTGCAACTCTTAAAAGCTCAGGAGGTGACCACTGGGTACATCCATATTTAAATTTGACAGATAATTTCTCTGTGGGAGGGGAACTACAGCCACTGCCCTCGCAACCCAGCAGCTCAGTGCTCCTGGAGCTGGTTCTGTTGCGCTTCGGGATGCAGCAGGTACAAGATGGTTCCATGAATTGGTGGTCTTGCAGGTACATCACAACATACCTGGCTATATCCTGTTCTACCGTGGGGCTAGTTTAGTCAAAGGCCAGGCTGGTATAAGTCAATATAATTTCATGGCTATGGATTTGCTTAGGATCAATCATATCCACTTGGTTATTCTTTTAGAAGAACGTTTGTGAAAACAAACCTCCCTTGTGAAATTGAGAGGCTGCTATGTTAAGAGCTAAGATGCCTATTTAAGCGAATGCCTCTCTGAGCTGCTCTGTAGTTGTTCTGGGGAAGGGCTGGAAGCCACTGTTGCTGAGGCTCATTTGCAGAAGGGCGAGGCTTCAGTTCCTGTGGCCTCCACTGGACAGATGGATGGATGGATGGATGGATGGACGGTCATTTCCTCAGGGCTAGGAAGGCCTTGGAAAGCCACTGACAGAGTAAGAAGGGCCAATGCTGACATAGAGGGACTGGTGGTACAACTCCGTGCACAGTTGGTTCAATACACTGTGTTGGCAGGGCCCGGACTAGGGCCAGGGCCAGATGTGGGAGGACTGTCAGCACCCCCAGTTCCCTCCTCCCTTACCTTGCCATTGTTAGGTGAAAGATGAGCTTGGGAGCTGCAGACCAGTTAGTCTGACATCGATCCCTGGAAAAATTCTGGAACAAATTATTAAAAAATCAGGCTGCAAGCACCTTAAAGAAAATGCAGTGATTAATAAAAGCCAACATGGATTTTTCAAGAACAAATCCTGTCAGACTAATTTAATCTAATTTTTTGACTGGGTAAGCTCCCAAGTGGACAGCAGAACTGTGGACATAATCTACCTTGATTTTAGCAAAGCTTTTGACAAAGTGCTCCATGGCATTCTGATAAGCACACTAGCAAAAAGTGGACTTAGAAAAGCTATTAGGTGGATTCAAAATTGGCTGCTAAATCAGACACAAAGAGTGCTCACCAATGGCACATTCTCAAACTGGAGAAGAGTAACTATTGGGGTGCTGCAGGGTTCAGTCCTAGGCCCAATGCTCTTCAACATATTTATTAATGATTCAGATGACAAAATACAAGCAACGTTAGTCATATTTGCAAACAATAGAAACTAGGTGGAGAAGTGAACACCCTAGAAGACAGAATGATTATCCAGGGTGTTCTTGATAGTTTTGAACACTGGACAGAAAGTAACATAATGAAATCCAGCAGGGACAAGTGCCAATTATCCACCTAGGAAAAAGAAACCAAATGTACCAACACAAGATGGGGAATGCATGGCTGAACAGAACTGAAAAAGAAAATGACCTTGAAGTTATTGTGAACAACAGACTAAATATGAGATGGTGAGGTGATGCCGTTGCGAGGGCAAATACTATTTTGGGATGCATTAATATAAGTATTACTTCCAAATCATGAGAAGTAGTAGTTCTTCTGTACTCTCAATTAGTCAGATCTTATCTGGAATACTGTGTCCAGTTTAGGTACCGAGATTTAAGAAGAGAAGAGAAGACTGAGGGGGGTCATGATATCATTTTATAGGCTGAAAGGCAGTGGCAGAGAGAAAGGACAAGATCTCTTCTCATTCATACCATAGTGTAGGACAGAGAATAATCAGCTTACGTTGCGATAAAGCAGATTCAGTCTAGATATCAGGAAAAGCTTCCTCACTCTCAGAGCAATACGACAGTGGAACCAGCTGCCTAGTGAGGTGGTGGGCTCTCCCACACCAGAGACATTCATAACGAAACTGGACAGTCATCTGAGTGGGATGGTATAGATTGGTGACCTGCGACAGCAGGGGATTGGACTCCATGGCCTTCTTGCTCCCTTCCAACTCTACTAGACTAGGATTCTGTGAGGAAGGTACCGAGGTCTGCGGTGGCTGGGCAGCTCTGCAAATGCACCTGAGACTGCAGATAATTATGTTCTTGAGAAGGGGAGTGAAAAGGGGCATGGCAGGCCAGCAGTTTGCCTTCTTGTTCTGCCTGGTAAATTGGGGTAAAAAAGCCAGGGACCGAATCCTTAGCCTATGCTTGCTACACTTGGCAATTTCTTGCCCATCAGATGGTGTGCTGAACTCAAGCAACCTAAGAATAGTGATGGAGATACTTTTAAGTGCCTATAGGTAGGTAGGCACTGCAGTGACCAAATCAAATACAGGTCCTTTCTGCAAGCTTACAAACTATGGCAATAAATGAGAGAAAGAAAGGAAAAAGCACAAAAGCAGAAAACATGCAATAACTGCACAATAAATAGGTGTGATTATAGGCAGTGTGTCAATAGCTGTACTATCAGGAGCTGGATTATGACTTTACTTGTCATAAAATGTGATTCATTTTCCCCCTAAGTGTTGTATCTCTGAAAGGTGGCAGTGCAGATTGTTTCCTAACAGTTGGGAAATCATCTCATGCAAATTGCCCTTCTCAAGCTACAGTTACTCACATAACACACCAGGGGGAGGTGTGAGAATACAATGAACAGCCCAGAAAAGATCAGCTTCTGTCCATCCCGCAATACTGCCAGTGCAAACTGCAATAGATAAGTTCATACTCATTTTGCAATGCATGCTTTTTATTATTCTCAGTTACAGAAAGACTATTTGTATCCATAGAGTTCTGTAAGATATTTTAAGAATGTGAAATTATTTCTGGTCATATTGCTTGTATTTGCTTCTGCCATCTAGTTGCCCTGGTCACTGAATGTATATTGCTGATTGTTGCTTGTGTGAGGTGGGGGGGAGCACAAAATTAGGTGTAACAATTCGAATAGTTTGGTGGACAAGACAAAATTATTCAAGATAAAATTATCAAGCATGTAGAAGACTGAATTTCTCTAAAGGAGACTCAACATGGTAGTTTGGATCAGTGCTTTTCAATTTAATGGAAAAAGATCTGTTTATTTATTTATTAAAACATTTCTATGCCGCCCCTTGCCGAACCCTCGGGGCGGCTCACAGCACAAATAAAATATAATAAAATACAAAAATAACAATATAACATTAACAATATAAAATAAATAACAATATAAAAGAAGTCGCCCTGGCCACTTTAGGAGTTAGGAGTGAGCAGTGAGGTAGGCAGGTCTGCAGGTGACACCAAATTATTTAGGGTGGTTAAAACAAAAAAGGGGGCGGCAAACTGCTAACAAATAATCTTGCCAAGCTGGTGAAATGGGGCATCGACATGGCAAATGCAGCTCAGCGTAAATAAGCATTAGATGATGCACATCGGAGGAAAGTCCTAATTTCATGTAGACACTGATGGAGTCTGAGCTGACAGTGACCGACCAGGAAAGGAATCATGCGGTTGTGGGGGCTTAGCACAGTGAAAGCACCACTGCTCTGAAAAAGGCAAATCCCATATTGGGAATAAATAGGAAAACATTCTAACATTTTATTTATTTTTTTATTTATTAAAACATTTTAATGCCGCCCCATTTGCCGAAGCCTCGGGGCGGCTTACAACACTAGATAAAACAATAAGTTAAAATATCCATATAAAATGATCATAATTTAAAACACACATTATAAAATAAGCCGCCCTGGCCAGATAAAATTCAGTTGTATTAGCATTTAAAATGTTGCTTAAATAAAAAGGTCTTTGCCTGGCGCCGAAAAGCAAATAACGACGGCGCCAGGCGGACCTCTCTGGGGAGCGCATTCCATAAAACCAATATTTTTATATGAATCTATGGAATATTATGTAAAGTTCCATTTACCATTCCCCTAAAAGCATACTGAACAGCCAGAAAGGGTACAAGAAAAGGCTAAATACCATGAGGAAAAATCATGATATTTGGGATTTCTTAGCTCAGGAAAGGTGAGTATGCTGGTTACGATGCTAATGTACAAAATTAGGCATGGCTTGGAGCAAGTGGATAGTCAGATGTGACCCTCTCCATTTCATAATATTAGAACCCACTACTAAATTACTTTCGGTAATAAACAATTTGATAGAAGTGTCGGTCACAATAGTGTATTTTTAAAGTTAAAAACTGTATCAGCAACTAGATTTGATAACACTGGAAAAATAACCAAAAGGAACAGTAGGAGCCAAGAAGAACTCCCTCTTTCATAATATGTATCGCTGCCAACTTCTTATCCTGTCCTTGCTCAAACAGTTTGCCAGGGCTGTTCTGCTGTTCCCAGGGCTCCATAAATTTCCTATGTTTGGCTCAGGCTCATACACAGTGCTTTGTCCGCATGAGGTACACTCTGTTTAGAGGAAGAAAATGAAGGCTGTCGTGTGGTTAGCAACTCTTATGTCTTCCCATTTGATCCAGAAATACTCAGGCTTTCTTAAAGGAAAGCCTCTTGTTTAGATAGGTTCTGCATTTTAGTTTTCACTTATAATTTTCTGGAACCAGGATAACCGCTTAATTGTATAAATGTCTATGCCATTATTATTTTATTCTCCACTAATAATTAACACAGATGTTTCTAATGGCAAAATCCCTCACTATAGAGCTAAGCTCCTCTAAGTTCAATGGCATTTATTCCCAAACACAGCCTAGGACTGCAAGTTTAATCCATCATCATCTGGAAATAAATACCACTGAACTCAATAGGGCTGATTTCTGAGTATTCTTGTATGGAGTTGCTTCACACATTCTTAAGTGTACAAAGTTTACTGATATTTTTTAAAAGCGGAAATATGTTAAACTAAAAATACATACTGGCACCTATTAGCCAACGACTGGAGTGGGAGAACCTTCATACATTTTATCCCCTCTGGGTGCTTTCAGCAAACAGACTCTAATGAGAGGTATTTAAACATTTTTTATTCAGCTAAATCTTTGAGAAAGTTCATTCACTGCTTACAATGAAGCATTTGTCTCTCGCAATTGAACCAGTCACAGAAGGTTTATGGGAGACAGTAAAACATTAGTGAAAGCAAAGACTATCTGAAATAGAAATAAGGAGCAACAAGGCATCAAAGAGACCCTCACATCCAACAGTCTCTAGAGTTATAGAGACAAGAGAACAAAGCAGACAAAAGGGGCTTGTGCATGATGAAAAGTTACATCACTTCCTCTGTTGAAAAGCAGTCTGCAGGCTGAGAATGGATCTGCATCAAGCTTGCAAGAATAAATGAAGGCTCTTTACTTTCTTCTGCTGCAGCGGCTCAGGAGTAGTTAATATCTGCTGAAATTGATATGTTTAAATGAGAAAATGTGAGGGCCATATGGGTGTCCTGGCAGCTGATATTTGCATTGCACATAATTCATGATTCACAGATATAAAACTTGTCATCTCATGTTTAACATACCCTGGAGGACTCTGACCTTCACCCATCAGTGTGCTTATTGTTCTTGGTTTCATTGAGGTATATATTTATGCATCCATATACCTGGTGCCTTTCTGAATTGCAAGGGCAAAAGTAGACATCTTCCAAGAAATGTGCAATCTAAAACAAGACAGACAATAGGGGAAATATATATTACTGGCAGGGATGAATGGAGAGGTAATTGCAGTCACATGCACTCACACGGGCTTAATTTGGTTACACTTGGACATCAGAGTTTAGGAGAGAAGCCAGTAGTTATAACGAACAGGTCAGTTTTCCAGGAAGAGTTTGAAGGGAGATACATATCCTGCACATTCTCAGGAAGGGAGTTTCAGGGAAAGGGAATGCAAGGGAGTCTAGGTTGGGTTGCTTAACACAGAAAGATTTTGTTCGTTACAGTAGGACAGTTGGGGAGCTGAGATCACAGGTGACGATATAACAATAGGGTAAAAAAGGATAGTGGAGTCAGGACATGGACCTTGTGCCAAATATGGAAGGGATCTGAGAAGTTGCATCACGTGTTCTGGACTGAACTACAGGAGGGTTAATGATTTTGGCAGTGGCTATTTGGATAAAAGCCAGAGGATGAAAATACGAAAGGCTGGGGCCAATGAGGTGGGGGTTGCATTGGTGGTGGCCCCCTTTGCCTCCATTCTATTTGGAAAAATGGCACGATTTTACAGCTTAATGAGCCTTCTGCTTGAGTCGTATCCAATGTTTGTTCTACTTAAAGTAACACCATTGAAAGTTAGTGACGGCTAGTGTTCTAGGCAGAAAAGGGTGCGTAGCAGGGCAGTGGAGCACCAAGAAACACATCTGGGCTTGACTGAAATAGTATGTCTGTCAGGATTATGCCTAAATGGCAGTATGGCTAGTGACAATCACCAATGAACTATCCAGCAATTGCTACTCACCTAGAGAGCCAGTGTGGTGTAGTGCTCAAGAACATGGGACTGGGACCTGGGCAAACTCAGTTCTAGTCCCCACTCAGCCATGGAGCCAACTAGGTGACTCTGGGCCAGGCACAGACTTTCAGCCCAACCTACTTCACGGGGTTGTTGTTGTGGGGATTAGATTGAGAGCAGGAGGAAGATGTAAGCCACTATGAGTTCTTTAAAAGAAAAAAAGGCAAGATATACAACTAATAACAAATAGATAAATGAATAAAATTAACCATTTCCTTGAACACTCTGTAAAGTGAGGTCCCAGCTAAACAGAACCCTGAAAAATAATCAAATTGTCAGTTGTGCTTCCTGTGGCAGGAATGTTCATCCCACTGCTTCAGGGGTAAGTCATACTTGTTTCATTAGCTCCTTGGAAAAACAAGAGAAGTTTGTAAAACAGCAAGAGGACCTAGCAGAGACGTGCATGTTGTTGCTGGAAGATCTGAAAGGAGGGGGGATGTGTATGATTGCACTTAAGAACGCAAGTGGACTCATTACCCAACACTGGAAGAGTGAAGCGCCACCTACCGATGAACTGATTTTAAAAAAGATCTTGGACTGTGCCGAAATGGACAGATTGACTTCGTCTCTGAAGGAGAAAGAAGATACAAGAAAGAAGATTCAAACTTGGAATTTCTTTTATTAGTGGCTAGAGAAGCAGGACTATGCATAGATTTAAATATGTTTATGGATTACCATAAAAAGAAAAAATATGGGGGGCTGACCCAGTAGGTCTGATGTTTTTGATGATTGACTATTTTTAGTTTTTTTTTCTCTATTAGGTTTGTTAATGAGTAGAAAATAATAATAAAACTTATTAAAAAAAAACGCAAGTGGACTCTTCTATCCCAGCAGATACCTGGGAACAAATATGTTGTTCAGCCTTGATTCCTTCTTCCACAAGGCAATCTGGGAGATGCCTGTGCAGTAATTTCTTCAGAGCAGTGAATCCAATCAAGATAAGAAAGATCCCACTTGACTCGCTTTCCTTCTTGTTCCTGCAGGTGCCTTATATCTCCCTATTGATCCTGCCTGCATTTTTCTTTTTTGCTCTACCCCTTATCTCCCTTGATTTGTACAGAGTGGCAGCAGATGATTCCACATGCTGCTGGCATAAATCCAGATAAAATATATTTTTACCTTCTGCAGCTCAGCACCATAGATGTTAATTCAAAAAGCAAGCCCCTCTGTATGGCTATAGCCTTGGGTAAGCTCCAGTAAAGCTCACAGAAGTGCATGTAGACTAGAATGCAAACAGTTGACAGCTATCAATTGCTGTCAACTGAAAAGCACTAGAAAAAGTAGAAAAATGTGGCAGATTAGTTGCACCGAAAGGAGGTGAGCTAAAGATCCTTCCTTAACAGTTCTCCCCACTCTCTGTCTCAGTGGCCTCTACCTTATTGACACTTTCCTGTGTGTCTAGAAAGGGGAGAACACCCACTTTTTTGGAGCAGTTACAGCGGTCTCCAGACAGCTGTCAAAACACCTTGAGAAGCTGGCCCCATGTGACAGAATGACTGAGGCCACATTGAGAGGGGAAATGAGAACTCTTTTTTTTGGACAGTCTACTGATTTCAAGGCTGTGCAGTAAGTAGAGATGAAATTTGCATTATCCCAAGTATTTTCTACAGAATCATTTTTTGTTGCTTTAGCTGTTTTTAACGTTTTTAATGTTTCTCCAATTTTATGATATTTTTATTGTATCTTATTTTTATTTTACTTCATATTGTATTTTATCATCTTGTTTTATGGATTGTTGCAAACCACCCAGAGAGCTTTGGCTATGGGGTGGTATAGAAATGAAATGAACAAACAAATAATATTTTCCCCTCCACTTTCTTCCCAGTGTTGAAATCTGTGCATATTTCCCTGTTGAGAAAGCTAAATGAAACAAACAAGAAGTTCAGATTTCCCAGAGAAGGTTTTTAAAAACATGTAGAAGCAGCAGAACAGGCTGGATCAAAGAGGGCAGTCCTCTTGTTCGGGGACTGGGGGGACTATTCACCTGGGCCCATGCAGACACTTGCTCAGTCAATAACTTGTCACTCCTAGATAATCAGTGTGTCTCTTCTGTAGCAACATCAGAACGTCCCTTGAATTTCATGCCTCAGCTGGGTCAGAAGTCTGTTTACTCTGTTTACACTGATTGCGAGACTGTTCTCCCTCCAGGTGTAGAAAAGAAAAAGAAGGTATCTGTGTTCTCATTTGATTTGGTTATATAATTGACCCAGCAGTTCAGGTCTTCATTTGCTCTCATGTTGCAAAAACCTAGATAATAACTTCTTTCTAAATAGTGATGCAACCTAGGTGCCTGAGGTAGGCAGGTAAACTAATGTATCATGAGGCTGGAGCCAGACTTTTATTAAGGCTCTAGAATGATGCTACAGTGATCTGTTACTATGGATACTAATCCATGAAATGGCATGAACAGAAAATAAAATTTTAAATGGATACTCAAAGCATTTTTTTTCATTTAATGTAATGTTCCCATGGAGATAGTTGAAAGCCTTGTGGATTTAACCTCAAGAAAAGTCTGGAAAGGTTTGTTCTCCCTCTCCCTCTCCCTCTCCCTCTCCCTCTCCCTCACACACACACACACAC
>NW_025335468.1:10401982-10548145 GCF_004798865.1 Varanus komodoensis | reverse complement strand
AGGGAAGCCAGCTGCCTTCAAGGTCCCCCAAGCAGGATGGGTGCAAGACTGTGTATACAGCCTCCTAGTAACCTCTGCCGAAGGAGGTAGCATAGAGCCAGCAAGGCTCATAGCCGCCTCCCTCATGAATCCCTTTTAAAACCATCCAGATTGAGTTTACTGTGACAGTAAATTCTATAGTTTAACTATATGCTGTGTGAAAAAGAATTTCCTGTTATCTGTCCTGAACCTCCCACCAATCAGCTTCATAGGATGACCCCAGGTCACATGTTCAGAAGAGGGAGAAAAATGGCTCCCTCTCTACTTTCTCTATACTGTGCATTATTTAAACACCTCAATTATGTCTCTCCTTCCTTGCCTTTTTTCTAAGCTGAAGAGTTCCAGCTGTTGTAGCCACTCCTTATAGGAGTACTGCTCCAGCCCCCTGATAATTTTGTTGCCCTTCTCTGTATCATGCAGAAGGACTTGAAGTAATTATCCTTGTAGTTTTCCAGGGTAGAATGTACTGTGAAGCCAGATGATCTTGTTCAGATGGCTGTCAGTTGAGCTTCCTGAACTTCCTGTGACAATGATGACTTCAGAAGAACTCTCAAGCTAGGAATCTGCTTGTTAAGGGGCATGCAATTAATCCAGAACAGGATGAACACCCTCAATCCAATCAGAAGAGCCACCCACTAACAGCATCTCACTCTTGCCGTAACTCAGTTGCAGTGTATTAGGCCTCATCTAGTCCATTGCCGCAGCTGGTCACTCCTCTGTCATATCCACCGGTGCATTCGGTAAGAATGAAAATGAGAAGTAGATCTGCATGTCATCAATTCACTCTTGACAACACACCCCAAAATTCTGAATGACCCTGCTTGACAATTTCATGTAGGTGTTAAATGGCACAGGGAACAGAACCCTAGAACAGCCCATATTGGAGAATGCACAGTGCTGAATCATCCCTCACAAGCGCCCCCTTCTGGAAGCAGCCCGTTGAGTAAAATCAGTGTGCAGCACCTACATGGCCAGTTGTGGCTCAGACAGTTGCCCTTGAATAATGTCATGGTTGATAAAGCAAAAACTACTGGAAGCTCAAAGAAAATCAATAGGGCTACAGTCCTCCCATTTTTCTCCTGACAAAGTCATCCTAAAGAGCAACCAAGCCTCTTTCTGTGTCCAAAACCAACTTGATCTCTTACTGAAATGGATCCAGATAATTGGTTTCATCTGAGAGCATCTGGAGTTGGTCAGCAATCACCTGTTCAAGGACTTGGCCCTGAAAATATGCATTTGCTACCAGCCTAAAGTTGTTAAGATTCCCAGGGTCCAGGGAAGATTTCTTCAGGAGTGATCTCATCACTGCTTCTTCCAGGGGGCCTCGGGCACTCCCTCTTGCAAGGAAATAGTAACTGCCTTCTTGGCCCAGTTACTTTTCTCCTTCCTGCCAGATATAATAAGCCCCAGGGGAGAAGGATCCAGTACTTAAGTGGTTGAATGAACCTGTCCAAGGACTCAAAACACCTTGAAATGTACCAACTGAAATCCATCCAACAAAATTGGACAAGACTGCACTCCGGATGCTTTACCCAATTAATCTGCTATATAATGTTGTCTGTCACAGTGGAGGGGAATGTTTTATGTTATCTTCCACAGCCTCCTTAGAGCCAGCATATAATAAGCCCTGAACAACAAGCAATAAACAGCTCTCTTGGATGACAGAAGATGCCATGAAGCCGGAGATGAAATGTTTCTCGGTCACCTTCACAGTCCCTGAGGAAGCTTGTAAGCACATAGCAGTGTTCGATTGTACCTGCTGGGAGTCCTCCGTCTATGCTCAAGCTGCCTCCCACCTGTTTCATGGAACTCTGTAAGCTCTACCATGCTCTTTCATTCCAGACAGACAGACTGGTGGCTAGCCGGGATATACTTTCTGCTCGCGAAAAGTAATTGTTTTCCTTAAACAAGAAGAAAAAGCAACTGCAGCAAGGTAGCCGTGTTGACCAAATGTTTCCTCAGAGGGAAGTGGGGAGGAAATTGGCACCCCAATTATGGAATGTGCTTTCTGATAAGCTGCCCTCCCATGAAGTGTTCAGCTTGGACAATGGAATGGGAAGAAAGGCAAAATGTTGGGTGGGGGGTGGCATCAAGAGAGGGCAGGAGGAGGGCAATACACAGGAGGAAAGAAGTGATGGCACTTGAGGATGGTGGTGTTTATATGCTGTCAAGCTGTCCTCAAGAGTTAAAGTCGTCTAAATTGTCCTATGCATGACAGCCCTGCTTAGCCCTTGCAAATTTGGCCTATGTGGAGTCTGAAAAGCTGTCATTGTTCAAGTGTGCCTACATTTTAGTGATTTAATTTAAATAGTAGAAGATTATATTAAAAATATCAACTTGTGGCCTCTGTCTCTTTTAAACCTCTTGGTAAAGGTTTTTTGAGTTTTTGCCTACACCTGTTGGAAGCAGATTTTGTTCTTTTCCCTTTGACACTAAATACCAAGAAATAGCACACTCGGTCCTCTGAACATGACTTATTCAGGCTGCAGTCAGAGGGTTTTGCAGGTAGTATTTTTGGCTGTCTTTTTCACACTTTGTTATCCACTAGAGATGGAGCCTGCCAGTTTCAAAAGATCAGTCTGAGCTTTATAGACTGCAGCAAAGCCTTTGACTTTGTAGATCAGGAGAAACAATGGATGGTCCTGAAACAATGATGGCCTTGATCATTCTGATACATAACCTAAACTGAACAAGAAGCTGCTAGGGCAGAATATGGAGAAATAGAGTGGTTTCCTATAGGCAAAGGTATCAGATAAGGGTGTCTTTTATCTCCCTGTCTGTTCAGTCTGCACACAGAGCAGACTCTAAAGAAAACTGGATTAAGAGGAGGGAGTGAGAATCGGTGGAAGAGACATCAATAATTTAAGATATGCAGATGATATCATATTGCTGGCAGAAAGCAGCGATGAATTGAAATGAGTCTTGATGAAAGTGAAAGAGGAAAGTGCAAAAGCAGGACTGCTGCTAGACATTAAGAAAACAAGCATCACGACTACAGAAGAGTTACTTAACTCTACTGTCAACAGCGAAGAAACTGAAATTGTGAAAGATCTTGTGTACCTTGGCTCAGTCATCAATGCAAAGTGAGACCACAGCCCAGAAATTGGAAGAAGACTGAGACTTGGAAGCAATGAGGGAATTAGAAAAGATCATCATAATGTCATCAAAGGGACATTTCACTGGACTTTGAGGTTAAGATCATCCCCATCATTGTATTCCAATCGTTTTGTATGGGTGTGAAAGCTGACAAAAAGAGACACAGTGTTGGAGGAGAGCTTTGAAAATACCCCAGCCTGACAGAAAGATGAACAAGTAGCTCCTGGATCAACTCTAGCTAGAGCTTTCTCTGGGAGCAAAAATGACAGAACTGAAGCTGTCATGCTTTGGGACATCATGAGAGATTAAGACTCACTGGAGAAGACAATCATGCTAGGGAAAATTAAAGGCAGAAAGGGAGTGATGAGATGGACTGATTCCCTTAAGGAAGTCTCAGCTCTGATCTGGCAAAAACGAAGCAGAACTAGCAAGAATTGGACATTTTTGGAGGCCATAGGGTCACCATAAGATGTAGATAGCATGTAACAACATGATTGAATTATTTTATATCAAATTGAATGAGAATAGTAAGGAAAAAAGTGAGACTTTGGCACAGCACCATTATCCCAAGGATTATTTTCTCTGCTATGAGCTCTCCTGGATGTATAACCTTGTCCTATGTATGACAAAATTATTCTAATATTTAATTTGCAATTCTAAACAAAAATGATGGGGGTAATTTTGGTGGAACACAGTGTAACTTTTTCTGAGTAAACATTAGGATTGCACTGCAGATATTCTGTTAAAATAATTTTGGCAATCTTATTGTTCACAAAACCCTAGAAGACTTATTCCATCATTTATTTTTACTAGGTAATGAACGAATGGTGAAGATGTGGCCATTAGTTGTCACTGAAGGGTAATGGCATCATATACTAAAGGGTGCTTCCATAGCAGGATCCTTTAATCCTGCGCTGAGCTACAGCTTTTTTTTTAAAACAAATGGAAGGAGAATTAAAGGTAGTGCCACATTGCATTTCATCAATTGTTTTATTCCCCATAAAATCATGGCAATACTTACCTCATAGTCAGGAAGTTACTATATATTTACACAGAAGTAAGTTACCTCACGTGCATATCCTGCTTTTCCCTGCCACTGTTCCTGTAGTTCTCTTTAAAAATGTCTTCTCCTAGAATTAATTCCTTTCTATCTACAATTTCACAACTGAGATAGCAAAATAGAACAATTGCTTATTAATCTATATATATCTACAAACAGTTAATGAGCCATCTGAGCCCTTCCTAGGAAACAGGAATTTATTGATTAAGGGGCGATTCAGGAATGCTAGTGCTGCACTAGGGAAGAAGAAGAAGCTACTTACAGGAATAGAAGCGGCTTTATAAGAAAGGGGCAAGGAGGAAGCTTCTAATTAAAGGCACAAAAACCTTGAAAATAGTGTGGGGTGGGGGTGTTGTTACCACTCCACAGTGAATACAGAAATTGTGCTATAATACACGAAGTTTCTACAAATCAGGATAAAAATATACAGGAAGACAACATGAAAAGCATTGGAATACAATAGTTTGTGAGTACTGTCATCTGGAATTCCAATGCAAAACAGAGTGAAGTTTGTTCTGTTGGAAAGTGGTTGCATGGGAGCAGTATAAGATCAAGAGATTAGCACTTGGAATAGAAAAGCCTCTGTACCAAAGTGTTCCCAACTTCCTCACCCCTGCAGCAAACTTAATTGGAACCATAGATCTGCTACAAGCATGTCAGAAGCTGTTTCACTGATTTCTGTTTCCTCAGGTTTCCTTGAGGGAACTGAGAACTCCATTGCCCAGCAGAAAACATTACCTTTAATTTCCTAAACCCATAAGCCTCATTTCTAGTTCCTGCCATCATCTTTTCAGGATCTCTTTGAGACTTCCTGTTGTCCAAAGACCACGCTAAACTCATGACACTAAAATATATCGTTTGAAGGGCTGTAGTTGCCTTCTTGTTTCTTAACAGATGTGGTGAGCGAGGAGATTTTCATCAGCCCCACAGGAGGAAGGAATTACAGCTTCCCTCTTCTGGCATAGGTCCAGTGAAGATCCTCCCACCTGGGTGGCAGGTATTAGCTCTGGAAGGTGTAAAGTGGGTGTTTGTTTGTTTGTTTGGGGTTTTTTTTGCTGGGGCCAGAACCATGGAAGACAGGATTAACCCCACCCTATGTATTTTGACTCTGGCAAAAATCTGCCATCCACCCACAGTGGCTGTTGGCAATCAGAAACCCAAACATGTCAGGCCAAGTAGTGTGTTTTGCATTGCATCACATCTAGTTTGGCTCCAAGATGCTGTTTTGAAGAGGTTTCAAAACATTTTTTCCTGTAGATATTCTTGTTTGCTTCTATTATTTCCTGTTTGGAGTGTCCTGATTTAAGTTATCCATTTTACCTGATTTCCTTGACTGCACCCTAGCTCACCAGCAGACAATACTAAGGATTCTGTCGTGTATGCTAAACGCTGCAGTCAAATCTTGGAGCAGCTCTTGTGGCTCAAAGCAGCTACTTATCTGAGGTGCTGGAGAAGGGAGCAGGGATGCCCCTGTTCATTCAGTGCTGCTGCATGTCAGGCTCCAAATACAAAGATCACTATGCTTTTTCTTTATACGTTTAACATGACAGTCAAATTATCTTTCAATTTTTTCATGTATGCAAATAGCTAGAATTATTGTAACTTGTATTGGTTAGAATGTGTTTAGGAATGCAGAATTTCTGCAGAATCCAAGTTCTCCTATTAGCAGAACAACATTCTACCAGAAAGTATTTGTTATGCACATGTGTGTCCTTTACTTTTTTTTATTCCAGCTGTCCTATCATGGGAAAATTAAGCAATTTTAAGTTCCATTAATTTCAGTGAAAGAGGTTTAAGTGTATGCTTATTGGCAATGGCTATTATAAGTAGGACTAGATTAGGAAGGGTTAATTTGTATGAAGTTTAATTGTATCCATGCCATGCTTTGTTAAAGCATCACAGTTTTGCTTGTGTGACTAATCTGGGTTGTGGGGAGAGAAACTTTCCCCAAAGATGGGTTCCTTACAAAGAAATTACCATTGTCTGTCACCATAGATTCATCCTAGTCTGAAATGACCAGGATGTCTAGCTATTGGTGATTTCTCATGGGAGGACTGACCCCTGTAAGCCCAGTGCTTGAAATATTAAACAGGAGCATCCATATTACTTTTCCAAAGCTCAGAGAACACCCATTCTTACAGGATCTTGTGAACAATCCTTAGAACACAAGGGGTAAATTAAAGCTATGTTCTCACAGGACATGGTTCAGGCTTTAGGGAGATGTACAAAAATACCTTGTGCACTAATGAAAGCAAGTGTCTGATTAGAATAGAATTTTATTCAGGAAAAAGGGAAGTACAGAAGAAAAAATGTCACACCTCAATATGCAAATAAAAATCAATAATGGCAGTCTTTATTAAACACACAGAATCTTGCATTTCAAGGCACATTCCAAGTTCCCTTAAGAAAAGATGGCCTGAGAAAATATAATCTTTTGTTTTGGAGCAATAGCTTAGATGATAACAAGAAAACTGCACGCAGCAGTCTCCTTTATGCCCATGTACAGGAATGTGAGACCAGTAAAAGATAACCGCTTACTGTAGATTATTGTTTGGACCAATTGTGAGAAGCTCTGTTCCTGCTACAAGCTGGCTAGGTTGCCATTCACAAATTTAGGCTTAGTGTACAATCCTATATGCTTTTAGACAGAAAGGGGACCTACCATTCCAAGCATGCCCCACCCAGCCATCCTGAGAGCGAGAGGCCTTTTTTCTGCCTGAACAGACACAGAATTGTATCTTTAGAAGCTGGTTCTATTCTCTTAATGATTCTGAACTTATTCTACAAAAGAACTCACCAGGTCTGACCAGCTGGGTTACTACAAACATGCATTAACCCTGAATAGGTAAATTTGATAATAAAACCCCAAATATCTGTCTTTTCTGAGCAACTCTGACCACAGATATGCTGAATCACAGTCAATGTAAAGGGGTGCTTTACCTCTATTCAGGAATTTGTCATAGTTAATCTTTGCTGCCGGCTGGTAAATACAGATACTTATTATACTATGATATATGTATTCTCCCTCCGAACAGAGATATTCCAGAGCACAGAATGGTTGATATTGGCTTCTCTGTGTAGAGATGCGAGCCATTCTAGACGGTACGTTTGGAAGCATCATCATTGCATGCTGGTGGAAGGAGCAGCTAGGGGCAGGCAACTAGGATCCTTCCCCTCCGCTCTGTCAGGCTGCAGCAGCCTCTTTGTACAAAGAGATGCTGCTTCAACATGGCGTGGTTTTCAGTGTGGGAGAGAGATGGTCAACCCTTTACCAAACAAACATTTCCCTGACAACCCTCTTCTAAAACAGAAGGGAACTCTAATCAACACAGTGGCCTGATGGAATATCCTCCCTGGGGG
The DNA here is from genome assembly GCF_004798865.1 of Varanus komodoensis. Classification (NCBI taxonomy): domain Eukaryota; kingdom Metazoa; phylum Chordata; class Lepidosauria; order Squamata; family Varanidae; genus Varanus; species Varanus komodoensis. The sequence goes on along the minus strand of NW_025335468.1, from coordinate 10,540,590 downwards.
ATCAAGAAGGTGTTTTCTCCTGCCTAGAGATTGACAGAGTTGGTGCCAGAGGGGGGCATCTTGGGTGAGAGTCCACAAGTGGACCCCCACAGCCCAAATTACTTCCTTCCTAGTCAGCACCTCACATCCAGTTTGGTGTGGGAAGGTGGCCCTGAAGAAGAGCATCTGCAGATGTCCTTAAGATTCTGGAGGGCTGACAAGAAGAGAGGCATTTGTTAGGTACCTGGGGTCCAAGTTATCGAGGACCTTAAAGACCAACACCAACACACTGAATTTGGCTCACCAATGAACTTGCAGCAAGGGAGGTTCTTTCGTGTGTGTTTTAAAAGTTCCTTTGATTACAACTTCCTGTACCAAGGTAGAGCATCTCTTTGGGAAAGATCTTGAATGGTAAATATGGTAAATACAATGGGGTTGTCATAAACTTTGCAGGTTCCTGGACATAAAGATTAAGAGGATAGCTGCTTCTAGGTTAAAAAAATAATGCAATCCTTCAAGATTCAGCACTGGCTTTAATGACAAATGGAATGATAGTTTTCATCCAACTATGTAAATTTTAGGTTCGGATATAAGCTGGTTACTGCTCCTGTGTTAAGGGTATGAAGTTATTCATCTCAAGACTTGTTGGTGCAGCAGTCATCCTATTTTCTTCTCTACTAGAGAGAAACCTTCTACAAGGCCCTTAAAAGCAAGCCTGCAGCTTACATACAGGAAATGCTGAAAGAGTCATTCTAGGACACTGAATGACAAACATAAATTGAAATGTGCAGATGTCTACACACCCTGCAAATATCCAGCATTGATTATTGCTCAGAGGTTTCAGAGCTGTCAACAAGCCTGCACTGGTACTGTCACTAAATCCATTTTTGCTTTCCATGTAGTATGCTGTTGCAATTTAGATAATTATCCTTTTACTAAAAAAAATGGAAGGGAATAGACTTCCTTTGAGAGGGCTTTAAAAATGGATTAGAACAAAGACCAAGAATAGAGTAGCCTGAAGTCTCTTCTGCTACAAAATAGAAAGCAGTGCACCAGTGCACAAAGACCTAGAGAGTATCTCTTTAGTAAATATTTGATGCTTAACTCTATCCTTGCTCTGTAGCCCCTGCCTTGAGGTTACATTGCAACTGCCTGGTGCTTGGACTGCAAAGGAACTGACCAGCCTGCCTAACCACTTGGAAAGGAACCACTGCTGAAAACCACTGTCCCTTCATACTGGTTTGCTGATCATTCTGGTAATTCTTCAGAACTGGAACAGAAGAATTGTCATCATGCATAAGGGCCTAGAGCAAGGGTCCTCAAACTTTTTAACCAGGGGGCCAGGTGAAAGGTGGCGGTGGTGCTCGCGGGCCGGCGCAGGGGCAGGGACAGTGCGGGGTGGGGAGCGAGGTGAGGGGTGGGTGGGGGTGGGCCCGTGCTGCAAGGGGGGCACGCGAGGCAGCGACGCGCCCGCTTGGTGATTGGTTTCTCCAAGCAAGCAAACCGTGGCCCCCCCGCACCCAGGGCGAGGTGGGCAGCAGCAGACGTGTGTGCGGGCACACGTGCGACGGGTCCAGATGGGCATGGTGGGCCGGATCCGGCCCCAGGGCCATCGTTTGGGGACCCATGGCCTAGAGACTGTCAACTTTGCCACTGCTGCTCTATGCATACCCTGTAGCATTTTGACACAAAAGAGCAGTTGTTCCTAGCAGTCATCCCTTGGCTATAGAGGAAGCTGATGGGGGAGTTGACTTACATGATCAGTTTAGGCACCTTTCTCAACCTAGGTCCTTCCAGGGGTTTTGAACTACAACTTTCAGTGCTCCTGCCCACTGGCCATGCTGGCTGAGGTTGATGGGAGTTGGCCAGAACGTCTGGAGGGGACCTGGATCTTGCTCAAGTGAATTCATGATACCCACCTGTAGCTTTTATTTTCAGAAATCACATTGAAGAGTGTGGTGATTAAATGCATCAAGTGCAGAACCCCAGTCCTAGGGCCCAAATAATCTGCTGGTTCCTTGGATTTTGCTCAGTTTTCTCCCATTCTCTAAGGGTGACCTCTCTCTTAAGGTTCACTTATCAGTCATGGAGCCATAAGGTAAAATGTGCTGGTATTTTGTCCCCACCCCTTTTGCTTTTAGCTCAAAGACTGGAACGAGGTGCCCCGGGAGTACTCCGGTTTGGTGCCACTGATAGACAAGGATTATTCTTAGCTCCAGGGAACTAATGTGAGAACGACAGTTCATTTAGGCTAGAAGCATGTTTACTCTTGACTTGCTGCTGCCCTCTAAGGTTTCTGGCAGAGGTGGTCTTCTGACAGGCCTCAAACAGATATCCCGGGGGTGACCTGATGGATGCGAAGTGTGTGTTGTGCTGTTTTGCTGCTGCAAGAACCATCGCAGGCCACACTGTGTGCAACACAAGACATTGTTTGTGCCACGTTATGCACTCACAGTCATGTCAGGCTGCTTTGAAGACTGATGAAGTGGTGCACTGGAATAGGTACTGAAATCTTTCATCTCACAAGCTCCCAGAAGGTCCACGGGAACAAGGGAAGACAGGTACAGCTTTTTCTTTTTCTAGCTCTGCAAAACTAAAGGCAGCTTCAGGGAGCTTCAGCTTAGACTGAGTAAAGCAGGGGTCCCCAATACAGTTCCTATACCTCCTTGAGCACCTGCAGTGGCACCCTGAAAAGGGTCCCCACTGGGGAGCCCACAGCAACTTGAAATGTTTGGCATATTCACCGGGAATATCAATTAGCAAAAACCGCACGACGTCCTTAGAGAGAATCATGTTCCACAAGCTAACTGTACAATATGTGCAAGTGCATATTTCAGAGTGCAAGTCTATTGTGTTTTTCTTTCTGCAAAGACAAAGTAGCTTTAAGAGGTGCGCATCTGGAGGGCAGAAACAGTTTGGCTCAGAATGAACTCAAATACATGTTTGAACTCCATGGGGCTTAAGCTTACCACTCCTGTTGTTTTCCAGTCCACATTTTCCCCCTTTGATCTTTCCATTCTAAAAACAAACACACACACCCCATGGCTCTAATTTTGGTTTCTAGTTCTTCATTATTAATTTGAAATCAAAGTAGGAATGTTTAAAGTCCCAGTATGTTTCAAAAGAAATAATGACATGTGAGTCTTAAAATTATAATAAATGCCATGAGCAAGGGCTCTGAGAGGAACCAGCTATGGCCATCCGCCACTGGAATGGTGTCCACATGCTGAGTGGATCTCCCTTCTTCAGTAGTGCTCTGCGTCACTCCCAAATCTGTCCCAAAGACTTTGAGAGCCCTCCAGGGTTGCTTCTGGTAGAGTGTGGAGGCTGCCGTGAGGAGGAAGAGGAAGTCGCAATGCACAAGTCTGCTCATGCAGCATTAGATGTTGTCTCTGGCTGCAAACAGGAAACCAGTAAATAAAGTTCTTCATCCCTGGGAACAGAAATCTATTAAACAAAAGGCAGAACCAGACAGAAGTAAGCAGCTTATTTAATAAGGACCAGTTTCAGAATGACCTTCAAATGTACTTTGCCAGTACATAGTAGGAAGGCCAGAGTTGCAATTACATTGCAATTTTTTTTTAAATCACAAATCCTGTTTGGGAGGAAAATAAAAGGAGGACATCACGGAAAACACCGAAATGCCACAGATTAGCAGTGATGTCATCTGGAATCTCCATAAAAATAGGACAAAATTGTGTCTATTTCAGGGAAAACATCCAGCAGGCAAGCAACCCAGATCCTATTAAGGGTGATACTGATGTAGAAAAAGATCATATATTTTGCTTCAGGGGTCGGTCTCCTCTACCAGGTATGAATGGAGTAGTGCAGATAGAGGTTAAGGGAAAATAACCTCCATATCCTTGTGGTAACATGCATTTGGATCCTCTTGCTCTTGTTTTGAACTACTTTATTCAAGGTTTTGTTTTGATTTTTTTTTTTAGCTATCAACAATAAGGCATCAACCAAAAATTGGCCTTCAAGACAGAATCACCCATGATTATTTATGTATTGTTTTGGGGGATTAGTAGAGACCCAGAATCATCCTGAGTATAACCCACATCCCAAATTTGTTTCAAGATTTTTCTTCCCTTCCCTGGTATTGTTGATAGTGGCCCTTTTAGAATGTGGTGCCTCACAGCCCCAGCCTTACAATTAAACCTGAAATTGCGTCTTGTATTTGTCAGATCTGCTTTTCAGGCCTGGCACAAGGTGCGGGAGATGTGTGTGCCTCTGCCTTTCCTAATCCTGTTGCGTCTCCCCACAGCCTTCTACTGCGTTTGCCAGCTCCTGCTGGGTTCATCCCCCCACCTCCAGAGCCTGCTCCTGGGTCTCCTCCTAGCCCCCCACTGTATCCCATCCCCATACTAGAGATTGCAATCTTATGACCTGACCATGATATTCTCCCCCCCTCCTCCCACATGTAGAGAGGTTTGTAGGATTCAGATTCAGTTGGAAGGACTGGCCTTTGACTCCCTTTTGCAGATCACAATGACTCTGGTTTTCTTCTTCCAGCATCATCCCAACATGCATGTATGCATTTTGTCCCACTTTAGGTTTAGATTCAAAGAACTCCATTGAATGTTGATGGACAATGGCGCCTCAAAGTAGTCATTATCAAAATACAACAGACAAATGAAACTGGACAAGGGGTGAGGGGGCAAACAGTAAATTTGGGAAGCAGTAAATTATATATAATTATAAAGTTAGTGCTTCCAGTAGATGATGATTAGTTGTTGGGCTACCTCCTTTTTATGTGTTTGATTAATTATATTTGCATATATTTGCATATTAACCCAAATCTTACCAGGCATCTTTCAAAGGACTTACAATTTAATGAGAAACTTCTACCACTCATTAGAAGGAAGGGGCATTTTTAATTTTGTCTTGGAATGCCCCTCCTGGAGTTGGACTCTTGTCTCCAACCTCAGCCTGGGAATCTGAAGTTGTGTGGGGCCCCTCAGATGCTTTTGGGGTCACAGGATTGCCTTCCAGCAGGGTGCACTATTAAAATTAGCTGCAGCTTATTGCTCAGCTGAAGAGTTATTGGACTGGCCTACCTGATAAAGCATATGATACCCAGAGACCTAGTAAAAATAGCTTTGGAGAGGAGGTAGGAAAGTAAGTACCAGATGAACGAACCCCAGGCAAGTATAATGGTAATGTATGATAATTATTTTAAGCTGTCCTGAGACGTTGTTCCATATTGGATGGGGTAAAAATGTTTTAAATAAATAAATATGCATGATGCAACAGTCCATTGTGGATTGCTACCCACAATGGGTTGTCATGCTGTATGAGCCCAAACTGGGCAACAAGAAAAAATGGTAATTTATGGCTTGTGGTAGGAATGGTTGTACCAAGGATGGGTTATGTTGTCATCTGAACATGGGTGACTCGCCCTCATTGTGGGCAGCAGGAACCAGATCCTAAGTTCTCAACAAGAATGGCAACTGCCCCTTTCCTGTGTGACTGCTATTGCCAGCTGCCCTAAAGGTGCTCAAACAGCAACAACCCACAGTGGGCTCAGTGTAAATCATGAGGCCACTAAAATAATAAATGAAATGGCTCCCTCACTGAAATGCTTGTGGAAGAGAGAGGTTTTTAGAATACAGAACAAGGAGCTGGCACCAGCTGAATCTCAGAAGGGAGTGAGGTCCATGGATGGGGCGCTATTATGGAAAGGCCCTTCTTGCCATCTCCTCTTTTGCTTCACTGGGGGAGGGATTTGGCGAAGGGCCTCTGATGATGAACTCAGTGATCAGGGTGGCGTGTCTGGGGTTCGACGTTCTCTCAGATACCCTGGCCCCAAGCCACTTAGGGCGTTATCTGTTATCCGGTGCAGATGGCAACAGGGAGCCAATGTAGCTTGTGCAGGACCGGAGTGATACGTTCACGGACACCAGTCCTGGTCAGCAGGTGCGCTGCCCAGTCTGGGACAAGTTGCAGTGTCCAGACCATTTTCAAGGGCAGCCCCATGTAGAGCACACTGCAGTAATCCAGGCATGAGGTCACCAGTGTCACTATAGCAAGGCTCCTTTCATCCAAGCAGGAACACAGCTGATACACCAGCCGAAGCAGGTGAAAAGCACTCCTGCCTTGCCAATGCTAATCCTCTGGCATGTGGCAGGTATGTGTGGAAGGGGAGATGAGCCACCATGGCTTATTTTTCCCTTCATGACCATGCAAACCAGCCTGGCACCTTGGCCAGCCTCTCTCGTCCCAGGCCTCCTTCCAGATCAGTGGTGCTGCACTGCTGATCATGAAGTTCTCAGGCACTGCAGACAAACCTGCCCAGCCCTGAGCTAAAGGATGTGCAGGTCCCTCTGGTTCCCTTATAGCTTATGTCTTGGAATGCTATATTGCTAACATCTAATTATTAATATGGGAACATCTATATTCTTTGTTGTCACATCACAAACAAAAGTTTTCTCGACCACAAAAAGGAAAGGAAAAAGAAGAGATTTCCTTAAGCAGCTGGTTTTGGGTTGGCATCAAGAGCTGTTCTGTCTCTCTCTCGTGAGTCTTCAGCCCCCTTTGCTTGCTGCAGCTAAGCCATCAAGGCAGTATCCTTGGATGGACCTGGTCAGTCTTTGATGGGAGTGCCATGGCTGTGCCGTCGTGGAGATGTAGCCTTCCAGCTGAAACTGTTTGTTTGTTTTCGTTACACTTTGTGAGCACGCAGGACAGAAAAGAAAAACAAAATGGCAAGAATAATAAAAGTCTGGGCAGGGGAGGGCGATCAGCTTCCTCTGCCCTAGATGGAAAAGCACAGTCAGGTGTTGTACTCTGTAGTCTTTTCATCCAGCTTTTTGTATGTTCTGAGTATCAATTAAATTCTGGCGTTTTCTTGGAAGACTGTATCAGGCAGCCTGCTGGGATTCCCTTGTTTGCTCCTTTAGGAACATAAAAAGCAGAAGGAGCATTGCCTTTGGGTAGCGTCTCAAGAGACCCGTGTGTTCTGTTTCCTTTTCAGCTGTGGCTTGTCTGCTAAGGGTTGCACAGAAAACCCAGTCCTTTCTCAGTTTTTCTTGGGCAGCCTGTAGTTTCAGTCTCCCATCTGGTAAACATGGGAGAATATCCAGGATGTACGCCAGGAAGGACATACCCCACTCAGAAGATGGGGCCTGGAGAAGGAACAGATATGGCCAAGGACATCATCTGATGTCAGGGCCAAGGCCAAGCACTTAAGGTACTCCAACTGTGCCTCTCAGTAGGTGAAGGATATTTTTACTTCCCCAAGGATACAACTATTAGGAAGAAATGAAGGTTGCCATTGCAAAGTTCCCCATCCTGATTCATCATAATCTGCCATAGCTGTGGATTGTCTAATGATACCCCCTTTTCAGAGGGCCTGTGCCATGTCGCAGGGGTCCCTCTTCCATGCAGAGAAGGCAGGGAGCGATTGTTCCTGCCTCCCTGTGCATGGAGGAAGCACAGTCCTCTTCAGTGCTGGAAAGCGGCTGCCTTTCTTTAATGCTGATAGTTGTGGTCGAGGGCTTGAAGAGAGCCTGGAAGGAAGCTCTGCAGGCCAGTCTTGCCTGCAGTCAAGCACTCCTCATCCCTTAGTTGACTGACCCACTCCTGGTTGAAGAACCATCAATGCACTTCTGGCAGAATGTGAGAAGCTCCAAGGCCACAACATCAGGCTAGCTGCAGCAGTGGCTACTAGTATGTTCAGGGGAACTGAAGGGCAAGATGAATGCTAAGGAAAAGTCAAAGCCAGAAGAAGAAACAGAAGACCAACTATGAGATGTTTCCATTCTTTCTCCACCTTGAGCTTACACATGCTGAGCGGGGTTATCAAGGACGGGGTGTTCTAGAGGGCTTTCATTTTATTCACCTCAGTGTTTAAAAGACTGAGGTGCAGAACATTGGAGGATGTAAGAGACAAGCCTTCCCACCCCTGGAGGGAGGGTGCTACTGAAGCAAGAGCTTATTTTAGGTTGGCTTAGCATTTATATGTGTTTTTGAGCTGTTGTTTTGCATGATGCTGATGTGAACTCCTTGGAGAAAGAGAGGCAATTCTAAGAATGAAAAAGAACAATGCAGGTACCTTGAGTCCCCATGTCTTTATGTGATGTGTTTTTCCTCCTCCTTGTGCTACCACCTGCACTCCAGCTGATGGGGACAGAGACACATGTCTGATTGGACCCAGAGGTGCCCTTCTATAGCAGGAAACACATCCACTGCAGAAGGGCTTTTCATGGCTGAACGCGATTTCCTTGAGTGAGAAATCAGAACTGATATCCAACCTTGTTTGGCAGTGGTGGTGGTGGTGATGATGACAGGAGTCAGTTGTACTGAATATGGAGAGAAAGGCAAATGCAACACAGAACTGCTGTTTTGGATAGTAGCCACATCTTTTTTTTAATACTTGATATTATTATTATTATTATTATTATTATTATTATTATTATTATTATTATTATAACATTTCTATGCCGCCCCTTGCCGAAACCTTTATTATTGTGTGATGACTAAACACTTTTAGGAAATGGTGTTTGACTATGATCTCTTGAGGCATAGATTACCACTTGTTTGTTCAACCTTTTTTCTAAATTATGGGGAAGTGATCCTTCCTAAGGGGAAGTAAGGGAAAGGTCATATAATTAACATGTGCATGATTCAGTCTGAAAGCTATTAAGGGCAAAACAGAATTTGGCCGCACTATTTCGCCTAGTTTCTTTTCCACTTACAGAACCATGGCACTGCTGATCTGTGACACTCACCAGTGGAAAAAGTTAGCAGTGACTAGGGTTGTATGAAAATATTGTTTCAGATCAAGATCCCCTGAAAAATGCCCCAGTTTCAAAACCCATAACGCAAACGGGAGTGCAATGTTCTCCAAAAATGTTCACAAGTTCCCAAATGTTCTTGTGTTTGCAAAATGTGCACAGCTAAAAAACTTAAAACATTACATGCTTTTAAATATTTGCACACTTTTAAATATTTGCATTTCCATGTTTGGGAAGAAAGGTGTGCACTTTTAGAAATGCTTCTGGAAATTTAAACCGGCTATTTTAAAAGTTGCACTTGAAAACAACCTCACATTATTTAAGTAAACAGAACTAGAGTTTTTTTAATTCATATTTTTGCACCAATATGATGGACCCCTAAGGTACGTCCACATGGACTGCTCACATGCTACCAGTTAAAAGCCATCATGGAGCCATTCCGCCTTTCCTTCATTAACACATCTTCTGTAGTACGAAAAGAGGGTGGCAGAAGTGGTGCGACCCAGCCAGTCTCCCCTTTGCTCTGCAAAAATGGCTCCTTTTTTAGTAACGGTAGTAGTGGTAGAGCTGGGATCAGGCAGCCTCATCCCAGGCAGCTCTATAAATGGACTATGGCACACCATCAACAGCTCAAGGGCAGTGACTTCAACTGACTTTAGAAGAAAACCGCTCGTTAACAGTTAATGAGAGCTTTCTTCTGCAGCCATATCCTGTTTTCTGTCCTTGGGGCTGCAGCAACAGCAGAGAGGAGGCATTGCAAGGGTGGTGTTCCAGGTCCAACTCTGGAACACGTATCCGAGGTCAGAGCTAGAACTCCAGCGCCAGTGTTTCCTATAGCCTGCTAGTCAGTATCTAGTGGCCACAGGACTGAATCTTCAGTATGTTGCATGAGCACCCAGGCACCATGACTTTGGATGGGGGGATTTGAAAGAGAATGCAGCTTTTCTTAGCAAGAACAGGTTGGTCTTTCCATGGCTGGTGGTTTCTCCATGTACGGATTGACTCTATCTAGGTTTAGAAGCATTTCTGAAAATGAGGTCTCTCTCTCAGAACTGTGATGATTTACCTGGTGACTGATTTTTGAATGCATAATCTTCTAAAGTTCTCATTAGATGAATGGGTTCAAATATTCTACTCCCACAACTGCGTCCTTTTAAAGTTTGTAAGCCTGCAGGCAGGGCTTGATTCTTTTAAACTGGATTAAACTGGGAGGGTTGTTAATTCATTTATTACATTTCTATATGACCTGATGTAATAAAGGAATAAATGAACAACAGCACTGCTCTGTTGTTCTAGGCACTGTGTAATAATCAAACCTTGCCTGCAAGCAATGCTGGAAGCAGAAATGTCAAAACCGAGGCTGTCTTTCTTCAGGCCAAGAATCACTGGAGAAGACAACCATGCAAGAAAAGGCTGAAGACAGAAGAAGGGGAAAACCAGAGCTGAGATAGGTTGACTCTATAAAGGAAGCTACAGCCTTGAATTTACTGGAGCTCAGCAGAGCTGACAAGGAGAAAACATTCTGGAGGGCCTTCATTCACAGGGTGGCCAAAATCTGAGACAACCTGATGCCATGTAACAGCAAACAAGTATGTGACCTGATAGTCAAAGCTCTGTGGGTGGTTTGCAGATATTAACAACCATTAAAATATAATAACTGTACACAGAATCAACTTACCTACAAACCTACAGTGCACACATACACTTCTAACAACCAACAATAAGAAATCCCATGACCAGATTTACAAAGCTATCGTTTGCTGCCAAATGAAAGGAGCGGCTGACAAAAGGTACCAAAAATAACAAGGTTGGTGCCAGGCAGTTGAGATTCATGCCGTAATCACAGGGCTGCCACCAAGAAGGCGTTGTTGTTTCTCCTCCGCCTCTGCCTCCTAAGTATTATTAGTCTTTATCCATTTGTTTAAGGCTCAGTGGACCAGAGCCAAATCTGGTATAGCCACCGAAGCCATTGCAGAGCTACTTAGGGAAGGAGTCCTATTGCTCCGAGCCAATGTCTGATAGCTTGGATTTTCAGATCTGAAGCTGCGGCGGGTGAGCTCCAAGCTTGGAGCTAGAATTGGAGCACCATCTCCCTGCCCACCCTCTTTCCATCAGTACAGGAAAACCTGCAGTGGCTGCTCTTCAAAGTAACTTCAGAGAGAGGGTAGGGGACTTTAATGGCCAGGACATGAGTAAGGTATGCTGCAGCCACTCTAGCTTCCTTCCTGTCCCCCTGGGGTTCCCCTGCAAGAGGGACAAATGCAGGCCAGGAGGACAAGAAGCTAAAGAACACCTCGCTGCTGTCTCTTCTCCGCACCCAGTGCCCACAGGCCTCGACATTTGGGGACTTAACAGGCATCATGACAGGACTGAGCCCTTCATCGCCTCTCCTGCTTATTCTTGTGGGCATTTGCCTATCCCATGCATCTCCCTAATAATCCTGCAGGAGTACACTACCAGCAAAATATTGAGAAATCAGTCCTATGCCTGCTTAGGACTTCTATAGTTCCCAGTATTCCTCAGCCACCACCTTGGGAGTTGCAGGACTTTTTCCTGCCAAAACATCTGCAGGATTGCATTGGGTAGCCTGCCTTCGACATGGAGAAAGGAGCCCGAGTGACAGCGAGTGAACAACAACTTGATAATGTTGTGCTGGGAGAAAGCTGGGCATACCTGGGAGCAAAGGCATTGGACCTACCTCTCTTCCTGCAGCAATGTGCAAACTTTCCTGGGTCCAGATAATGCTCTAGGTTTCCGAAATTAGCATTTATACAAAATATCCTCCCTACTTGGCTCCTGTACTTCCTGTTATGGATATTTCTGAAACCCGGCTGGCACTGCTCCTAGGGTTGCTAGGTGTGTAAGTGGGGTCAGAGTTCATTCCCGAGAGACTCTGGAATAGATCCTTGCGCTGCATTGGAGGCAGTCTGACGCAGAGGTGAGAGTCCTGCCTTCTTCAAGGGAAAAGAGGCCTGCTAGAATCATAAACAGAGCCACAATTTCCTGTTATCCATGGAGCACAGCTGCTAATTTTAGCTTTTACAGATTTATGCTATTTTCAAGCACGAGTTGTCAGAAACTGAAAAGACTGATGAGGAGGAGGCCCTGTTTCACCACTTGGTGCTGAAAGTAAACCTTTAGCCCTTGGCTGAGTACAGATGAACTGTTTATCATGTGGCAAGGATTTCAGCCACAGGACTGCTTAGTCATCTGTATTACTACAGAAGTGGTATCAGTTCTCTGCCACTCACTCTCAAGTATCACAAGTGTTGGCATCTTTACCAATGTTCTCACATTGTCTGTGGAGGAAGCTACCAGTGTCTTCCCAAACCTCGGTATCAGCTGAAACGAAGCCTAGCCCAACCTTTTCCAAACTGATGCCCCCCTGGTCCTTGTGGCAGACCAGGACTCCCATCATCCCCAGCCAGAATGGCCTTGTTCATGCTGACTGAGGCTGATAAGAGTTGCCATTCTGCAGGGTACCAGGTTAGGGGAGGTGATTTTCATACAGGTAACGGATTTTGCTCATCTTTCTTTGTGGTTGTCCCTCTCTCTGCCCTGTTCTGTCTCTCCCACACCTACAGTTGGTTGGTCAGGCCTTCGGAGGCAAGGCCACGGCTCCGGCTACTATTCCTCTGTCAAATGCTGCATATATTGCTGGAGCTCCATTATTAGATAACTAAAGCCAGACTCGAAAGGGTTCTGTGCCCGGTGGGCCTTTCCCAGTTCCTCATTTTGCTGCAGCTCCCATGCCTTAGCAAAGAAGCCACTCGTGAGCAGGGAGGGATATATAACTGTTTTTCAGAATTACTAACATTCTCTCAAGTTCGTTTAGTCATTCATCTTGTGCTCAAAACACATGGGTAGATGCTGCACCCTCTTCATGAATGGAAACACTGCAGACTGAACAGCAATTAGCATGAAATTTGCACAGAATTGCATGAATTTTCTAATTTCTGAATCTTTCCTCAATACACTAGAGTGGGACTAATTCAGCCTATGGGGGAAATTTGCACAACAGTTAATTGCACTAATTGAAAGTTGCACAAATCAAAGCAAGAGCACGTACAGCAATTTGGGTACGTTTTTGGTGTATGCATCGTTATGCTCGCATTCACAGACTGCATGTTTTGCATGGGGCAGACCATATGTTTTGTGAGCAAAAATGACATTCTCATGTAGCCCTCCTCATAAGGTGCAGCAGACTCTCCCAAGTGGCCTGGGAGGTACACGGGGCCTGCCGTGCCATGATTGCCAGCTGTGTGTGGTATGAAACCAGAATGCTTTCCTCGTGCCCCTGGTGTACTTCAAATTATGTTGATGATGGCAAAGAACCAAGATGCCAACCTGAGAACATTCAGGTGCAAGCCAACACAGCCTGTACTTGGGCTGTTAGCTACTGTATTTCCTGACATTTCAGTGCAATGAATGTGGGAGAATCCAGGGTCTAGTCAGCACTGTGGATAATCTGCTGAAAGACCCTGTTTAGCTGGCTTTAACAGCCTGCAATCGCTCTGATAGGTCTGGCAGCTGAGGCAGGCAGGAGCAGCTGACGGCCGCCTTCTTTAAAGGTTAGCCGTATCATGCCCAAGTTAATTTATTGACTCCTGAAAGCTGGACTAGAGAATTAATTCCAGGCTTCCTGAAATTACAGTGTCCTATCATGTGGGGGCTCACAGAGAAAGTTCAATAAACTTGATCACTATTTTTATATAAATTAAAAAGCAAATAAATGCAAAAGTGTGTGTGTGTTGAGGATGACCTCTTCTAGGGATCACCACCACATGATATGATGTGGACACCATGTTAGGGCATGAAGCGATGACTTGTTTAGTGTCTTAAGAGTCAGAATTCAGGGTAGCAAAAAAGAAAATTATATGAAGGCTCAAATGGACACCCTTATGAATAATAACACTTCCCTCTGAAATTTTGCAGTTTGACAATTGCAGCTTAAAGGTATAAGAATCCCTGTGCTTTACTAGACAAGAGAAAGAGAGTAGTCAAAATGCCCTTCCTTAGTTTGGGTGCTTGGAAAGGTGCCTTGGATAATGGCTAGCTTTTGGCCCATGCATATATGTATGCTCCTAGCAGGCAGAATATTATGGAGCAAAACTAAAACATTTGTGGCACACAAGACCACCACACTCTGGAAGGAGGGTTTGAAAGCTCATACCACTGCATTTCCCCTTGAAAACCATCCAGTGAGTGATTTAAGGAGGGAAAGCCTCTATTAGAGTCAGTGGGGGTGGGGAGGGGGTCTCCCCCCCATTTTTCACATACACACACTTTTACATACATATTGTCAGGGTGGGGGAATTCAAGGAAAAGAGGGTGGGCAAGGGTTAACTTTCCCCTCCTGGAGTGCAGTGTCCCCATCTAAATGGAGGCTGCATGTGCTTTTACTAGACTGGGATGGGGTGGGCGGAGGGGGAAGAGACAGATCTCAGCTACTACATAGCATAAAGTGTGAGCTGGCTCTCAGTGGGTGGACAGGCGGCCACTTGTGAGAAGCCCACCAGCTGGACAGAGTGCCTTTGCACCCCCACCTTGTCTTACTGTTTGTGCATTGTCCACAGGTTATTTAATCCTTTAATAAGTTGCAGTACCCCACAAGGATTAGGTTATCCAAATAAAAGTATTTACATACACTTTAGCACAGCAGCGCATGGAATAACGGGGGAAGGGGGAACATAAGAGGACCCCTGCTGTGTCAGAGCTGCGGTCCAGCTAGTCCAGCATTCTGTTCACACAGTGGCCAACCAGCTCCCATGGGAAACCTGTATGCCAGACATGAGCACAAAAACACCCTCCTGCCCATGTACCCCCGCAGATGGGGAACTGGGGCACACTGCTATCCCCTTCAGCAATGCCCTGCTATTCAAGAAGGCATGTCTGTCTTGAGTTTTCCTAGGAGTGGAATTAACTAGATGTGATACTACAATCTGGTGCAGCTAATTTCTTAATTTTGTTTAACAGAACATGGGGAATTGGCTGCAGTTACACCAACTGTGCAAACTGGCTCTTGTTCCTCAAGCTGTCCCCAAGTATTCTTTCTTGCTAAGGATTCCCACCTGTTATGTTTCTATAATTACCAAGCGATCACTGTTGTATTAGAAATAAGGCTACAGTAGTGGTATGGAGTAAGTTACTCTCATTTCAGTACATTTTGTCACAGACAATACATTCTCAGAAAAGAAACAGAACTAGTTTGCAATGCATTTTTTTATCATAACAATACATAATGTTCCTGATTTATTTGGCTGGTATTCTGAGGGAGATTATAGTCAGGGCACTGTAATATCCAGCTATTCAAACTGTGCTAAAAGAAATTATACTTTCATACCAAGTCAACCCATAGTATTCCATTCAGAAAGAGTATGCAAATTAACCCTCCACACGGGGCTGTCATGCAGTAAAAATTATGCACAATAAGTATGATTGCTATTTACACATGTCTGAGGAGTGACATCCCTTGGAGTGGGGTGCAAGTTCGAGTCAGCTTTTTGAAGAAGCCTCATTCCACTTGGCTGCATCACCTAAGTGGCACCCCCCTCACTTTGCCTTGAAGTTTGCAACTCTGAGATTCCTAGCAGGCGACTCCTTGCCATGTATCGTATTCTACTGTAGTTTGAGAAAGTCCAAATAGATGTGATCTTGGTTATGTGGGAGGACAGACATGCCCCTGAACCTGTCAAGGATGAGGGGACTGGCTTTGTCCTTCCTCTCATTACACACACCCCTGCAAAGCTCAGTATCAGACTAATTGAAGCGGTGACCTAAAATCTCTGCATGTTATTATTATTAGCCTTCAGCCAGCTAGTGCTTGTGAGGCAAAAACTGGAAGGCCATGAAACCCAAGGAAATGGTGCCTTTTTCTTTTCCTTTGGTAATGTACAATCTGTGTTCTTTTGTGATATAAATAATTGTCTCAGGAGAATTTGTGCTTTGAAGCTTGAAAATCTTCATTAAGATCCATTCCAATGTCTTTGTGCCAGTTAAGAATACTGGATTTGTCAGGCTAAGGATACCAGAAGTGACTTACAGTTTTTGGGGGTCTGGGTTCTCCTTCTCCTTCTTTCTTTTTTTGGTGCCTTGAGGGAGAAAATCTAGGTTTTTTTAAAGGTACTAAAACAAAGAAAAGCTGATTTGCTAGCTTTGTAATCAAAATTTGCTGCTAGCAATTGGCTGCCTCAATGGACTGAAGAAGAGTTACCTTACAGGAAAGAAATAATAGGTAGTAGCATACTGTATATCAGGGTACCCACTCTCCCAAGATAGGGAATTCCAATAAGGAATCCCAGAAAACTGTCTCACATATCATCATTGGTGTCTTCATCAGCCTCACTAAAGCTTAAAGTGTTAGCATAACTTTATGGACTTCTGGAAATACAAGGAACTTAGTGCTTTGGAGTCTAGTTTCTAAGATCTGCTCATAATCAATGATTCACACATTCATTACTGAATCTCTCCTTCTCCAGTGAATAATTTAAAAGGGCATGGCTAGCTACACACATTATGTATATATCATGTGAGCCTAAATTCTGGTGATGCCCAAAGCAATGCTGGGAGGCTAGAGCCAGGGCCTTTGTAACTCAGTCCACTCAGGGCGCCAACAGCCATTAAAGTTCCTGTATGAAATGCCCGTCCTATCGCGATAGCACATCAGTTGAGGATGCAATCCTGGGCATGTTTAGACAGAAAAAGTGCCCTGCCACTCCATGCACGCCTCAGCCAGCTTTGCTCATCCATGGGTATAAACCCTTAAAAACTAGAATGTGGCCACACCTGATGCAGGCAAATGGGATCTCAGAGGCAACCTGTGGCTCATTTTGTCTCTTATAATAAAGTTTTATATATCACAAGCAGCCATAAAATCAAGGGGTCTCGGGCTAGGCAGCATGAGGGGTTTTAAAGGGGTCTCATGCTAGGCAATAATTCAAGGCCATTTATCTATAACAAAGGGACTGCCAGTGTGTGACTGCTCAGGAGTCTCATGAGTTCAGGGGCACGTATTCCCAGGTAAGTGTGCATGGAGGATTGCCTGGAAACCACTGGCAGGGCATGCAAAATGTTACAGACCTGTTCATTCCTGCCTGATTATATCTAAATGTCATGATTAACTGAAATCTGCCTATGATATTGCATAAGGTTTTTCCAGAATTATAATATTTGTTGTGCTTGCAAACAGTTGACACATTTTGTCTTCAATCATTTTTAATGAATCAGAATGGATAGATATTTATGGCATTTTTGTTTTCCTACACAGCGCTATCAAAACTATTACTAAACTTAGGTGTGTTCTCTCTCTAGCACAAATGCTAATTAAAACTGCTTTGGGCACAACCTTATGCATATTTAGACAGAATAAAGTTCTGACTGTTTTTAGCATATTTTTGCCTAAACATGCACAAGTTTATGTACCCTTCATTATATAATATGCTTAATAATGATAATAATAATAATAATAATAATAATAATAATAATAATAATAGTGTTCCTTTTTATTCCTCTGTTTAAGAATATACAACCTTGCTAAGGGTTCCATTAGAGCTGGTGCTCCTCTGCTGTATTCTAATTTCTTTTCTTCCAACTTACGACAGGAAATGAGTGTTTATGTAGGAAAGCCCTGGTGCTTTTGAATAATCACTGTTATAATATCTTCCATGGTTCATATTGACTCAAGCTACAGTCTGGTAATTTGGGGTCAGTGAGCAGTCCTTGGACCACATGGACTGCTGTGTAGCCCTGCTTCTTGTGTAGCTGCTGCGGCCTGGTACTTGACCTGTGGATAGGTGGGGAAGTGTGTGTGTGTGCGTGTGCGTGTGTATTTGGCCCCTGACTTGACACCAGGCATTGCACAACACTCTCAAAGCACAAGGATTGTCCCATTGGTGTCACACTGAATTCAGTTCTGAATAGACATGGGCGGGATTGCCCTGTTTGGTGCTGTTCAGACCACACGTTTTCCATGGGTGACTAGATATGATAACAACCATTGTAACCGTTCCCTGTGCTGAGGTTCGGAATGGGTAGTCAGGACTTGATTTCATACATTCCTTAAGTCAGAGTAGAGAAATTAATTATTTCTCTGGCCATCCCCAGCTCCTCTTGCTGGTCCCTATGATGGCTTGAGCTGCTTTACCAAATCATATGTATTTCTGATATTTTAACCTAACTTGTCGTGTGGGGGGACTCTGGGTGCAAGGGAGCCATCCATGCATGGAGAACCCCCAGATTTGTCCAGCTAGCTCATCTGGGAAGGTCTAGGAGGAAAAAATTAAGGAGCAATGAAACCTTCCAGGTTTTGGTACTGCTAGCAAGTTTCCCTTAAAAAAAAATCTGGAATTCCCTAATACATTGTATACAGCTATTTAAGAAATAATCTTATTCCATGAATAGCCTTTTCATTCAAGTATTTATTCATTAGGATATGCCCTAGTGTACAGCTGTGAAGGAATTCAAGCCTCCTTTGAGAGTTAGTGCCCCCTTTTAAAAAATGCCCATTTGATTAATTCTCCATGACTCCTTCACTGTCTTTGCACCTTGGCAGTAGTGCCAAGTGGGGGTGGATTTTGCTTCTGGCTTTTGGATGCCAAATAGAGTAAAACAGCAGTGCATTGCCAAGGGTTTAATTATATTCTTCTGGCAAATGCTTCCTATTTGCCCCTTAAAAAGTCAAGCGTTGCTGGCTGCCAACTCTGCTACTTCAGTCAGCTGAGGAGGGAGGCTCAGGAGGATTACAAAAGGCTCTCCGGTGAGTTGCAGGGCCAGCTGAGGGCTGAGAACATGTACAGAGCTCGGGCGCAGAGCAGGTTGTCTTGTGACCCGACCAGCTGGAAAACTTGGTAGAACTGTGCGCATAGTCCAGCTGGGTATATGAACTCTCTCTCATCAGGCAATGCTGATGTGGGAAAAACGCTTCAGTTGATCAAATCCTTCACAGCTTCCGCCGTCTCCACTGACTGTACAGTTCTTACTGGGAGAAGGGCATATCCTGCCAGTTAGCCTTAGAGAAGAGTGTCACTCCTGCTAATAGTGTCCTAAGGTGGTAAGTGCCACCAGAACTGGGCCCAAAGCAAAGCCTCTGAGAAACAGGCGGCTGGCATCTGCAGGCACGGCTTTGTAGAAATGCAAACACTCTTTAAAACAGACAACGAAGGGGGCAGTACTCTCTCCAGACAAAAAGCCCACTGAGGAATGATATGCTGGGAAGCCACAAAAGTTAACCTTGGATATAAACAAGAAAGTCAGGAGGAGACAAGGAGTGGAATGCCTTGTTTGGGAGGAATGGCTGGCTGGACAAATAGGGGCCTTCCTTTTGGATGCAAGTCATCAGAGCAAGCGCACCACCAGCACCAGCCTGCCTCTTCATCTCCAGTGTCGGGAAAGCCTTGATGGCAGCCGCAACAAGAATAAGCAGGTTCAGTCAGGAAAGACCCCTTTTGCCCTGAACCCCAGCTGTTTTATTGAAAGATCATCCAGGTCCCCTGCAGTTACTTATGACAGCAAGCTACCAGGGAGTGGTTCTCACCACCAACTACAAAATCACAGCCCATGTACAGACACTTTTATAACCTGCTAGTCACACACACCAATACAGACTGTTAAGTGTCCAGATAATGTTAGTACGATCGCATCCTGATGTCTTTAGGCATGACATAATGTTCTAAACCAATCAGAAATACTAGTAACAATAGAATGGAAAACATTACTGATTGCTATATTGACCTGCCAATTGAGTAGATCTCTTTGCAGTTTGGATCCTGTTTAAACATGCAAATGTGTCTGATGGAGGAACCATTCAGGAAATCTGGTTTGACAACTACAATCCACAGGGGCTTGCCTCTGTGGGACTAGATGCTTAGGTGGATCCATTCAGAAACTAATGGACACCACTGTTTCAGTTTTTCTGCAGCTGATGAGAACACAGGTATTTCCTCACTAACAGTGTTAGCTTCCAGCAGCTTCTTTGTCCAGCTAAGAATGCCATCTTCTTAACATAACAGTAGCACTAAACAGTGACCTGGCTTGAATGCTGGTGCTTTCTGAGAAAGGGGTGCAGGTTTGATTATATCACAGAAAGGCACATCTAAGCAACCCCTTTTTGCCAGGATTTATCCAAATTTTCCCAACACCAGCAAGAAAAGTCTAGAACTCAAGGATATCTGCACAAGTCAGCCCTCCCAAGAGGGGGGAAGAGGCATATGTACACTGCGGTTTGTGTTGATCAATTTGCATATGTTGTTTATGGTCACTGGGCTGGACTATGTGGAGCAGAGCGTTCCATGGTGGGTTGGCTCCAGCACTAGCAAAGTGAAAGGCACTGAGCACCAATTTAGTGTTTTCCTTCATGGGGGATTTTTTGGGAAAAGACAAGAGGATAGAAGTTGCCGGGAAACATGGGGGTTATTGATGGAGGACGGTGACATCGAGGCCCCCTGCACATGCTGTGGATGAGGCAGTGTGGTTGCACAGTCAGAGCTTCTTCTGGAAGCAACTAGCCTAATCCTTAGGATCGAGGCAGAAAGTAGTTCCTCCAAAAATGGAAGGCAGCCTGCCAAAGCTGTCATTACATTTGGCTCACGTTCACTTCCTTTATCCTATTTCCATTTTTGGTGAACAGATTTTGTACGTTTTTCAAGCACTGCACAAACCTGGAAACCCTGGAAATGAGGCCAGACTAGACATTAGAGAAGACACAGGATGACCTGTGCAAATGGAACAGGACCTTATGCAGCAATTCTGTCTCTTCCTCCATAGGAGATTTGGGTGGAAAGAAAAAAGGCAGAAGCTGTAAGAAAACATAGGGTGGTTACCCCATATTATATGAATACAGCAGGGGAATTGCATGATGAACACGTCATTTGGAAGCACTAAGTACCTCAATCCAATTGCTACATTACTTTTAGAGACCGAAGAATGGGCTTTAAATAAGAAGAAACCCTACCACACTAAATGAGCAGATCAATTAAGGCTCTTGCCAATATGCCACTGCTAAATGGTAGCAGTTGGAGGAGGTCAGTATGGAATTTTTGCTGGGTTTATTTTTAGTGCCAAATAGAAGCATGTTGCTTCTGATAAATCAACACGAACTGCTGCACTATACTACCGGATTAGATTAAGCAATTGCTTCAGGCTGGTGGGGGCATTCTTAGGATTCTCTTGCTTTGCTCAGAGCCGTGTTCAATTTCAACTCTTTCCTGTGATTATATTTATTGCGGCTTTTCCTGGAAAGCAGTTTGCAAACCAAGAAGTCTGCCTTGCATGCTTGTTCTGAACATTTAACTGGCTCCCAGTGTGCCGATGATGTAGTGCCCTTCTGGGGGTTTATGACAGTGTAAACATATTAAACCTGATCCTGTGCATGGTTACGGAAAAATAAATCCTCTGTATGCTCAGTGTTGCAGCTATAGAACATTTGATGAGATTTGTATGGAGGGCAACAGAGAGCAAATTGTGGGCTATGCACTGCCTTGTTTGCATGAGATCCCCTTGCATGCGCCGGGTATGCGCTGCCTGATTAGCATAAAAATACCAAGTACAGCTTGTTGTCACTATGATAGGAAAGTCTAGGACAGGATAAGCGGAAAGGATCCTCATGCTTGGTCTTGGTTTTGAAGCTTTGGAACCCAATTGCCCATGCAGCCGTGCTCTGCAACTTCCACTCAGTGTGTCACAGCTTATACAGGATCATCCCTAAACTGGTCTAGCATGGGCTCTCTAAAGCTAAAATTCATTTGTCTGTGTTGGGTCATCTACATGTATGCAAACTTGATTAAGATTGGGGTTGAAGAAGCCCAGAGAAGCATCCAGGAGGCTTCCATACAGGAAAATCAAATAAACTCTGAGGTTTTCTTTTTATCCTCAAGAAAAATATGTATGAGCAAGTGGATTTACAGTTGTATGAAATACATCTGTGTTTTGGAGATGGTCGATTGTCTTTCAATTTGCCTCCTGCTCATTCCTTTGTTTGTAAATGTGTACTTGCACGAAGAGGTCAGTCAGTGGCAGAATCTGCAGATTAGATTCACAGAAATCCAATTTCAATTGACTCTGGTGTGAATTTCTCTGACATTCATATTGCATACCATTGATTTTGCAACTGGATGGGTGCATATAGCATTTCCCCTTTTAGTCATCCCCACCATCAACCAGCACAGTACATCTCTGATCCAGTCTGTCTACACCAGGGCTGGAGAACTCCTGGCCTGCTGGGCTCTTTCACCTGGCCTACAGAGCCTTCTCATGTTCCCCTGGTAGTAAGGAGCAAAGAGCATTTGGTGGGCATGGAGACACTCCAAACCATTAGCTCTTCTTACCATTTTTTTTTAACTGGAGGGGCCAGGAACAGAACCTGGAAGGACCTTCTCCATGCTTGTTTCCGAGCTGTGTCCCACCTGCCACATAGTACTAAATCAGAGGCAGATTCCCAATAGATGTTCATAGTAGAACCACCTTGACAGCTATTTATTTAAACTACCCCTAGGCTGCCTTTATGAGCAAAAGCCTTCCCAAGGCAGCTTACACCAGAAAGAGCCAGTGTGGGATGGTGCCTGGAGCACTGGCCTGGGACTTGGGGGATCCAGGTGCTGGTCCCGCATAGCTAGGAAATTAACTGGGTGATTTGGGCTGGTCACTGACTCTCAGCCTAAGCTAACGGACAGGATAAAATGCAGAGGGAGAGAACTTCCCAAGCCATCTTGAGTTCCTTGCAGGAAGCAAAAGGCAGGACACAACAGTAACAAATACATAAATAAATGTTAAAATAATAAGCTCCCCTACATAAAAATCCTATTTATAAATGATGAAACATCCAAAAATAAATAAAATCAATTAACTCCAGCAGTAGGATGTCTAGCTTGGACAGGAATAGAATCTAAAACACAATTGCAGCTAAAGGCCTAGAAGAGTCTACTCAAATATACTCAGCAAAAGGTCAAAGAAAACAAGTAAGTCTTCAGGGTCCTCCTAAAAGCTTGTAACCATGGGACCAAGTGAATTCACAATAGCAACCCATCCCAGAGGTATGGGGCCACAATGGGAAAGGCTCTCTCTTGTGCACTTGCTCATTTACCCACCATCCAAGTTGGGCCAGTTACTTAGCAAACAAGCCAGCATATGAATGTGAATAATAAATAATCAAATATATTGAAAAGGGGGTGTGCCTATCACCTTCAGAAACAGCATGGTGTGAGAATGTACAGTTATACACATATCCCTGTGGGATGGGAAGGGGAACGAGCCCTAAAAACATCACCTGTGAAAGCCAAAGTAATGAGCAAGATTGGTTTCTTAAAGGCTTTTGTGCTTTACAGGGAATAAACTTCAAATCTCTTGAGCCCTTATTTTTGGCAGGGGTTTCTGAGACTGTACAGCTGATGACATTGCAGAGAAGAGGAGGAGGAGAAGCGTGTCGAAGTTCAAGAAACTTTTGTTCTTGTAATTGCTGGTGGTCAGCAAGACTGTTGACGCTCAGGGAAACAGGCGTTCCTGGCTCAGGGAGTGTGCAGGCCCCATGCGGCCTCAGCAGATTTGACAGCCCTGCTCACAACCCGATTTCCTGTTTCTTCCAGGTCAAGAGTGAAGGCCCCAAGCTCGTGCCCTTCTTTAAAGCCACCTGTGTCTATTTTGTGCTTTGGCTGCCAACATCCAGCCCTTCCTGGTTCAGTGCCCTCATCAAGTGTCTGCCCATCTTCTGCTTATGGGTCTTCCTGCTGGCACATGGGATCAATTTCCTGATGGCCCATCGCAGCGCCTGTGGCATCTTTGCTGGTCTGATATTTTCAGCTGTGGGAGATGCATTCCTCATCTGGCAAGAGCAAGGCTACTTCATTCACGGTCAGTGGGTGTATCACTCTTGTCAACTGAGCCTTCAGGGCGCATGTCGTGAATGATAAATGTACTGTAAATATATGGTTCTGTCTGGTAAATGATTAAGTGTGGGAATAATGCTGATGTCTGCCAGGAGGATTCTGCCGTCTGTTCTGGCTCCTTCACTTTGGGTACTTCTATACAGGTGGTTCCTAGTCAGGGCTGGTCCACCCACAAAACAAGGAGAGGTGCCCACAAAAGTGGTGGTAAAGGTAAAGGAGCACAGGATAGGGAAGGAGCTACTGCCAACAGATCTTTTTCCTCACCTTCCACCAGGCCCGTTCCTAGAGCTACGAGTAGCACTGTGCAGATATTCCATTTCTCCCATTTTCTGTGGAAACACAAAATAATGGAGGTAGTGAAGAAGCATGGGAGGTTGACCAAAGGCAGAAAATGACATCTAGATCCCCTGTAACTCTCTGTGAATGAGGGCATATGATGGAATGATGGACGTCTCTCGCAGAAGCATGTAGCCTATATTTTAGGTTGGAGACAGAAAGCATTTTCACCAAGAGCTGAAGATAGCATGATAAAGTTGTCATTTCATGTGGCATGCAGACACTCATTTCTTTTGTCCTACTTTCACTTTTGGTGAACAAATTTTGCAGCTTTTTGGAGCACCACAAAGACCTGGAAACCTTGTAAACAAAAGGCTGAACTAGACAGTGCAGAAGACACAGGATGGCCCATGAAAATGAACCAAAACTGAACTTAGAAAAAAGGCAGAGATATAGGGGGTTTTTTTGCTCCAAAGAACTCAGAGTGGATTGCATCCTCTTCCTGTTCTCAGTCTTACCCCACAGCAACAACCCTGTGAGGTAGGTTAGGCTGAGAGTCTGTGACTGGCCCAATGTCACCCAGCTGGCTCCATGGCTGAGCGGGAATCCAGATCGCTACACCACACTGGCTCTCAGTTTTGCCTCAGCTTATGGGCGAGACAGGAGGAGCTATGAAGAGGGGTGCCATTTTGGGGAGCAGGCCTTTGTTTTTCTGTAATAACTAGCTCTATCCAATAGACAATAGCAAGAACAGATTGCACACCCCAGACAACCCCAGTTTGGTCATACAGCCTTCCCTGAAAGTTATTATTTGCTCCAGCCTCAGTGTATCTACCAGCCTGCTTCTAAAAGGAGTATTTTCAGCTTTCTGGAAAACTACAGAGAAAGAAGTGCAAACACTAACAAGACAGCTTGGATGTCCTGGATGGGGGATCCGTTGCCCAAAATGGGCTGCGGGAAGCCTTGGTGCTTGAAGAGAACTAGGAACTGCCCTTACATCTTGCTTCGTTCCCTTTGGTGCCTGACTCTTTTTCCCACTAAGTAACTATCATTTGAAAGGAGATGGGATATGACAAGTGGCCCAAGGCACAACATGGTTCAGAGAAGCGAGGAGGGGAATCCTTCCCGTCTGGCTTCCACTCGCCTTGCAGGCAGAAGAGGGAGTTGGTGAGATTAGCAGCACAGTGGCTGTTGTCATATTCTGCAGACACAGCACTCTTTGAGTGTCTTGAGAAGTCAGGATCTGGTTTCCAAGCTGTGTCAGGACTGCAGGCCTGGTCCTACAAAGGCCAGAGCTGTTCTTTGCAAGGGCAAGATACCTTCCTGCAAAGCAGACTTTTAAAAACTCTCCCCAGTTATTTTTAAAATCACATCCTCTTTGGGAGGATGCCCATGAGCTTCAGGGCATTGTCTCAAAACGTGGCCCTTGATTCCCCCCCCCCCACACACACACACACTCACACACCTCCCAGTGTGTCTGCAGCCAATGTTCAACGAGCACAAAATTGCTCCTCACAGTGCAGCTCCTCACAGTGGAAAATGTGGTGAGAAAGAATGGCCTGGTTGTATCAGAAGTGCTGAAGTGTCAAGCTTTTTTTACCCTTGTTTTGAATGGGCCTCCCCTCACCCAGGGGCTCCTGAAAGAGCATTTGGCAGCTCCCAGCTCAGGTATAGCCTGTGGCAGGTACGTTTGGAAACCTGTGGGGGACAGACGTAAGCAACCTCTCCCACTAGCCCCTACTCCCTTCCGAAGCCCCATCCCAAAGCTGCTCCTCCTGTCAGGGTGTATTACATGTGTGCAATATCATCATCATCATCATCATCATCATCATCATCACGATGCATTTATTGATTCAGCATCAGCAGTGCGCACTGCACTTTGCAAACATGCAGTGTAGCTTTGTCTGAAGGAACAGCTCTCACCTCAACAATGGGAAGGCAGAAACTGCCATTTGTCCAAGAAGATATCACAATGATGCTTTGAGAGAAACAATCTCCTAACTTATTCACCTCAGGGCTCAATCCTATGCAAGTTTATATTGAAAAAGAGCCTAGAACTGCAGGCCTACCCAGCCAACATAGATTTTTTCAGTCTAAACCTGAATAGGATTGCTCCCTAAATTTGTTTCAATACGAAGGGCTTATGTAAATACTTGTGTTACCAGTAAAATATTTTACTAGCATTCTTCTCATAGGTTAAATTGCATCTTAAAATGGCCTTGAGTGTAAATGGAATCCTCCAATCTAATCTTAACATTGTACTCTTAGAATTTTGAAATATAAAGCCTTTGGAATCCAGATACACTGATTTAGAAATTAACCTTCTAGTTTTCTCAATACTCGTACGCTCTAGTACAGTGGTATCTTGGTTCACGAACTTAATCCGTTCCACGACTCTGGTTGTGAGCCAAGTCAAATTTCCCCATAAGGTTCAATGTAAATAAGGTTAATCTGTTCTGTAAATATTTTTTTAATCACAAAAATTTGAAACAAAGGGAACAAAGTACAGTACAGTAGAGAACACTAACCTAGGTGGGGTGATGTTATTGTTTGGAGGGAGAGTCCAAACAATAATCATGCAATAATGATCGTGCTTGGGAAGCGGGGAGATGGCTGCAATTGCGATCGTGCTCGTGCAAGGAAGATGGCCGCGATCGTGGTCGTCACCCGATGTGGAGTTTGCAAATGGAGGCAACATTTTTCTGAAATTTTTGTTCATGAACCGAGGTACCACTGTACTGCCCAGAAATACAATTCGATTGCTCTACAAGGAGGACTTAAAAACTTGCTTCTTAGTGATGATGCCACCTTGAATGAAAAATAGATCACAATAATACAGCTACTTCCTGTAGGCTTATTTCTCCATGAGCACTTTGGCACAATTAAGAAGTCCTTGCATGCAGCTTACCATCTGCCTGTGTTTTACATAATGGCATATATGAAACTTCCAGGGAATTCATTGCACCAAGGGAGACCAATCATCAGTACTTCTGAATGTTCTCTGTAACATTTAAGAAGAAAACATTGCTGCTCCTTCTAGATCACTTAGTACAAGCAGGATCCTTCAGCAAAATGTTAAAATGCGGACTGCCCCTCGCCTGGCTACTGCGTTGCATCTCTCTGTATCCTAGTCAATCGGCATTCCATGCTCAGGACTGGTTGCGTATTTGGAGTTCTTTGGGGAAGACATACTGGCGCCCAGTGTGTATTTCCTGCTGATTTTATGGGGAGCTTTTATGTCCATTCCTGGGGACATTTGACAGTATAGCAGGACCCCCTGTATCCACGCAGATCAGTTCCAAGCCCCCCAGCAGATGCCTGAAACCATGGATAATAGTGAACACTTTTTTCATATTTGTTTTGTTCTTACTTCAGCGTATGATTTTTTTCTTTCCCTATTCAATCAAGAATCTTCACGTATAGGAAGCACTTTATGACTTCCTTTGCTACCTTACAACATTTTACAATGTCTATTTTGGGCTGAGGTCAACCATGGTTAGCTAAAAACCTGGTGGCCAAGCCAGGGGATACAGAGGTCCTGCTGTAGTATGAACCCAGGGAAGGAACTATCCAGACAATGGGAAGGTTCTCTCTACCCATTTTCCTCCAATCTGAGTCTCTTCCTCCATCCTCCTTTTGCAGCCACTGCATTCCATTTCCCCTTCTAGCTGGTTTTCATGCCCCTCTCCCAGCACCCAGTCAGAATTCAATGGGCAGTCAACGTGCTCAGTCCTCATTCAGTCGTATTTACACCCTCTTGAGTGGCTTGCTTGTTTTCCTTTGCCTTGCATAGGAAGGTGCCTTACACTGAGGAGTCCTACCCATCCCTCTAGCCCTGCATTGTCAATACTGACTGACAGCAATAGCTCTCCCCAGTTTCAGGTGGGAATATGTCCAGCCCTTACTTGAAATGCCAGGGATTGAACCCAGCACCAATTGCATACCCATCATATTCTCCAAATTTGAGCCAGAGTTTTTCCTAAAACATTATTCCTCTTTTGTAAACCTTGGAGATACTCTGATTGGACCAATATTCCCTTTTGCACCTGGGTGGTGCCTTTTTAGCTGGATTAATACCAGCACCCATATAAGCAGACTGGAGGTAAAATATTCTTTCAATATATGGTTTTTTTCCATTTGGTTTTGATTCATGTTGTTCTAAAATGACTGTTGCAATATATGCTGGCTGCTCAGTTCCCCATTCACCCGCGTACCAACTGTATCAATTCTCTGTTCCCCAGGACTGCTGATGTTTGCCATCACACACATCCTGTACTCCTCGGCATATGGGATGAAACCATTAGACCTGAAAGCTGGCCTTGTGATGGCCCTGATGTCGAGTTTCTGCTACACCTTCCTGTATGCCTACCTCTCGGGTCCGTTTACCTACCTGGTAGCCGTCTACATTGCCTTGATTGGCTTCATGGGATGGCGGGCCATGGCCGGGGTGCAGCTGTGCAATGACCTTTGGACGTGGACCAAGCTCTCAGCTTGCATCGGCTCAGTGCTCTTCATGGTGTCAGACCTAACCATCGCCGTCAACAAGTTCTGCTTCCCTGTGCCCTACTCGCGAGTCATCATCATGGCCACATACTATGCAGCTCAGATGCTCATTGCACTTTCTGCTGTGGAGAGCAGAGACGAAGAGATCTTCCGGAAGAGGAAGTAGAAGAGAAGCTCTCTGTAGCAGCATTCACCCCCAGGGTGTCTCTGACTTTTTGAGCAAATTAACAATTGCAGATCTTGCTTCCTCGAAGCAGTTTTGCTAGCATTTAGCTGGCTGTCCTCACTTTCAGTTTGCTGGAGTGTAGAAGCCACACTGGAAGTGTAGGTTGTTCCTACAGAACCTACTGTTTGACCTTTTCCATCATGGAAATTTCAGGAAGCCTCTCTAAAATTTCTCTGTATTTGTGTAACGCTGAAGCTGGTGCTGAACATTCCAGATAGAGAAGGCTCCATTCTAGACAATATTTTAAAAAAAGATGGCTTAGGAATACCCTGGGGGTTAAGAGCCTCACCTTCCACACTGAATGGGTCAGGTCAATTGAAAATGAGCCTCAGAACTGTCTGACCAAGCCCTGCTTTTTGTGCATACGGTACAACTGTGAAACACTCGTCTTAGTACACAAGGAATCCCCAGGGCCCAGTTCAGATGACAGAATGCAGGAACACTTGTGGGGATTTGTAAGGATAGTAGAGCATGTATTATCCCTGGGAGAAACTAGTCTGAATTCCAGATTTATACAACCATTGATTGGTAGGCCATTCAAAGCCTTTCTTCTGAATGTGAATCCTGCAGAGCATCACTTGTTCTGCAGACTTTAAAAGCAACAACAAAATGCAACGATCTTCTCAGGCATGCAAGGGATGGGGGGAAGTGAAAAACTCTTTTAAAAAGCAGATAATGATCTATGGTTAATCCACTTTTCTAGCAGACAGTTTCCAGCATGCATAACCTCAGTGCATCAGAACATGGACGCGGAAGAACACTTGAGTGTTCTCAGAGTCTAAGTCACCAGTTTTGTTGGCTGAATTAATGGGCCAAGAAAACCACCTGCTTGTCAGGCCTGCTGTCATTGCTATGCCAAAATGGTCTGAGATGAACTTGGAGTCAGCTTTTCCTCCTCGGCTCCCCTCCAAAATCTCAAGAGGAATCACTGTATCGAAAGAAGCATTACCAGTGATGCACCCTAAATGAGAGGTTCTTTGGTTGCTGTGAGCGAAGGCCGTGGTATGGACCTGAAACATTAGCAAGTTGGCATTTCTACTATGAACTTGGTGGATTATCAGGGAACAATATTTATTTACACTGAAGCCTACAGGCTCCCCTGTATTTCAACATGTGTCTCTGTGTACCTGCCTCTGTGTACATGTGCACACGACTATCAAGTTACTTGCCCACCACCTCCAGCCAGAGCGGCAGAGTCTGCCGATGCCTTCATCCCTACAGCTGCAATGCGGGTCATGCCTACCTTTGGTACAGCCTATCACCAAAGTGCTGAGAGACCAATGAATACTCCCACGCTCCCAAGCCATGCACCCGTTTCCACTGGGCAGCACCAAGTTACTGTGGTTCAGACTGGGAGGAAAGTGCAGTGTGGAACTTCCCGATGATTTTTGCCACTATGATTTGGTGTCAGGTTGCGAAATGGGTTGAGTTGACCCGCACTTCAGCAGTCAGTGTGAAGACCCTCGATCCACGCCCTCCTGGCTGTATGTGAGAGTTTGGGGGGAGTATATCTTACCTACTAACTGCAATGTATCTTTTTCTTGGTCCACTTCTCGTCACAATCAAGAACGCAGCTGTCAATTAAGTGTTTAAGGGCATCATCTTATGCATGTTAGAAAGAAAAAAGCTTGACAACTCCCAACATTCCTCAGTGAGCATGGTTTGCTGGGAAATGCTAGGAATTGTAGGACTTTTTCTGTATAAACATGCGCTGGATTGTGCTCTAAAGGTCAGTTAAGTGTTTATTTCCTTTTGGGCGGAGCTGCTAGAGTACGCAGCATAGCTGTAGACGCTCTCTTCTGCATTGTTTCATTAGAGCTCTGCCCTTGCTTGCAAAACTATCTCTGTGGCCAGTTTTAATGAACGATCTGTAAAAACATGATCAAAAGAGCCTCAGTTTTCCTGGGGAGGCAATTCTGAAGCAGGGGCATCTCTAAAGAAGTCTTCAACGTATACCAGTTAACTTGTATTATTTCCTGTTCACTTTCCTACATAAAAATAAAAATTTTAGGTACCAACATGCTAGTATTCAAAAGTGACCTGTAACATTCTGGTTGTGCAAATCTAGCAAGGCAACAGTGTCTGGATTCCCGCTGTCACATTTGCACCATCAGGAGGCTCTTTCTAATGTTCAGATGAAATCTTTTTTCTTGTAATTTGAACCCAGTGGTTCTGTCCAGCCTTCTGGGGGAACAGCAAATAAAATGTGCTCCATCTTTGTGACACCCCTCCAAGGATCTGGACATGCCTACCATGTTGCCTCTTAACTGTCTTTTTGCTGGACTAAAATCACCCAACTCCTTCAACCTTTCCTTCTAACTCGGTCTCCAGGCCCCGCTCTGTCCGTGGTACGGTCTAGGTGTTACCAGCCACTTAGTTTGTCACGGCCCTGAAACTGCAGCGTAAAGAAAAAAAGTGTGTTGCCTGACTGAGGGTTCACCAATGGGGCTCTTTCTCCGCTCAAGTAAAGCTCAAGCAATGGGCCCCCCACACAGGGTGCTGCAATGCTCTCGGCATAAGCGAGCTCCCTGGTATTTGGGCTGAGAGCTGTTCAGCCAGCCAGCCAGCCAGCCAGCCTGCCTGCCTTGGTCATAAAAGCTGTATAGGACGCCATGAATGGGCATCAAGATGCTTCTTAACTTGCTCCTGGGCTGCCTGCTGGCTAACACTTCTGGCTCCTTTATCGGGATGCTAAGCAGATTTCATATCTTGTCACGCCAGCTGCAGTCACCAGGGAAAAGGCATTTCTTCTTTTAACTAATGGGTCTTTTATTTTAAAGAATACTAGTTCCAAATAATACAGCCCATGGCCCCCTTTTTTCCATCTCAGGATACCACAATTCCCTAAACTTCTGAAACTGTCTGTAAGATAGTTGTGCTACCCGCTGCATTTTATAGTTTGACCTGGTAGCCATGCTCCCAGGAACTGATGTTCTTTAAAAATTCTTTTCTTGCATCCTCATTCTCACCCGAATCACTGGTTTAAATAGGTCTTAGGATAGTTCAGCTGCTTTAAAGACCCTCACCCGGAAGAGTTCTTTAGTTTCAAATGTAAGCAGTTTTTGCATTCTTGAAGGGATTTCTTTTTCAAAAAGCAAGGGTTACCATTGTTTTCAATATTGACCAGAAGTTGAGATTTGGAGAAAAATAATATTAAAGCAAGAGTACAGTTTGATGTTTTGTTTTGACTGTAACGGGACATTTATAGGCAGAAAAGTAAATTAGAAAAAGCAGCTATCATGGAAGTAATCAATGGGAAGCCCAAATGGGGATTTCTGTGTAAATATATTTAATTTTTTAAACCTTAAATCTACAGTATTCATTTTTTCAGAAGGTATTTAACTTTAATTAGAGAGATCTGATCTGAGGGGAAAAAAAACAATTGTGGTGATTACTTTATATTTTCTGTTACCACTTCTGTGACTTTACTACTCTTCAAATTTCTACATGTGGTATTGCTGTTAAAAAGCACCAGGAGCCAGATAAAGGAGAAAGTGGAAGTGGAATGGCACAGTCCTCAATAAAAGGGGAAACCTTTGCGATGTTTTTGGGAAAATCTGCTAGGCTTGAATGAAAAGCCTGCTTCAAAATGACACAGGGATGCATAATCTCTGGGTTTTAATGCTGTTACATAATATTGGCAGCATTTCATTCATGAGAAATTGTATATGGTCAAAGGGAAAAGGAAGTAAGAGGATTTAGCATGTTGGCATCTTCATTCATCCTGACCAGCCAACCCCGCTGTGACTCTGCCTGGGTACCAGTGTTCCTTGTGATCTCCATGTATCCAGCGTCTAAAACTAATCTGGTAAGAATATTCCCATTGGTAATTTTTCTGGTGGGATATGATGGAGTGGGTGGTTTGCAAGGGCCTAAAGAAACTGAATGCAAAGATAACTAAAAAGCCTTAGTGGACTTTTCTTTGCAAGATATGCCTTTGCACTAAACAGGGCTCAAAAAAGTTATGTGCTAGCAGCAGCTGATGGTCCTGGAATAGTTGATTATAAAATCTCACTTTTCTTATAAATATATTTTAATTCCCTTGATTATTTAATAAGCATATATATTTTAATTCCCTTGATTGTGTCACACATGTTGCTGTTTTTCTTGCACCATGGGAAGTAGTATTGAATAACTGAGCAAAGTTATTATTATTTCATATTTTTTATTTCTATCCACCCAATTTACTCATCATAGTCAAAGCTCTCTGGGTAGTTCAGAGTATAACACCTTATTGGCACTCTATCCACTGGGGAAGAAAAAATATGATGAAAGCCATTACCTTAAAGCAGCCTCCATGGACAAACTGGTGCATCCTAGATGTTTTGGACTGCAACTCACAGCAAGATTATCAACTTTTGGCCATCTCTCCTGGCGCTGCTGGGAACTGAAGCCCAAAACATTTGGCACAGACCAGGTTGGGGAAGGCATGGCCCTAGCCCTTTCCTGAGGCAGCGTAATTTTATTTTGGCTCTCTCAAAGTGCAGGCACTCTGGATGAGCGTGCCTACTTTGGTCAGAGCTTCCAGTACTATTGCAAGATTTCCCCCCTTTTGGAAGATCATAATCCTCTACAACCTACTTAATTTTCATAACCCTTTTCATGGCCCCCACCTGCCTTTGAGGCACATTAGTTTCCTGCACCTTTTGAGATTTATTTTGTTTAACTTCCCGACAAAAGTTTCCATGTGTTTTAGTTTTTAAAATATTTTTATTTAGCCCTTGCTTCTAAAGGCTGTAGCTTATTATCGAGTAGGCAATTATTTCTCAACCGCAATGTGAAGCAAACACTCACAGGGAAATTCTCCTTCCCATGTCAGCTGAATTTGAATCCTCCTCCACCGCATGCAGCACAACTGATTGTGGGTAGTCTTGGATCTGGGGACTATGGAGAAGTTGTATAAAAGTGCAACAAGATGTCCATTAGCATTTTCATTTTTGAGCAAAGAGAAGGGTGCTTGTTCTGTGCTGTCAGGTCATCCCTGACTTATGGCAACGCTATGAATGAATGCCGTCCGAAACATCCTGTTCTTGATAGATTGCTCAGCTCTTTTAAATCTCGCCTGTGGCTTTCTTTATGGAATGGATCTGTCTCATGGTTGGTCTTCCCCTCCTCCTTCTGCCTCCAAAGTTCCTGGCATGACTGGCTTCTCCAGTGAGTCTTGCCTTCTCATGATGTGTCCAAAGTACAACAGCTTTAGTTGCATACAGAGATCTTGGACTTGGAGATTTTCTACATGAAGCATTTAATGTGCATTCAGCCATTTACATGTTCGGTTTCTGTTTTTTCTTGAGCTATTCATAATGCATTCCCTCTCTTTCTTTTTTTAGAGCCAAGAAAGTGGAATCTTATTTCTGAAAGAGGAAGAAGGGTATTTTCATACTGGTATAATTGAAGTATTTTATAGCACAGCAGCACCTGAAGTAGGAAAACAGGAAAGGAAAAAGCTCTTGTTGGAGCTCAGATCTCTTGTCTGCAAAGAAGCCCAAAGCAGATGCAGTGACTTAGCTTATCTACAGAAGGCTCTTAATTGGCTATATCTGTTTTCAGTTTTATCACAGAACTGAAATTTGAGTTCTACAGAAAGTGCTTTTTCTTTCCTGCTTTTTCACTATGCCACCTCTAGGTAGCAGTGTGCTATAATAGAATAGCAGGAATGCACAAAGTAGAAACTAACTTTTCTTTCACTTTCAAAGATAATACCCCATTTTCACCAGTGGGTTAAAAAAAAAAATCAGGAAAGTGCTTTAGAAACCAGAGGCAAAAGTGGAGGACCATGATGTCATCTAAACAAGCATCAGTAAGGAATCTTGAGTTGAAAAGCACTGTACAAAAATGAGCAGCATGAGTACGGGAAGAAAATCACGTACAGGGCATGGGGTTGTGTGTGATGCTCATGACATGTGAGTCATCTGTTTGGGCTATGAGGAAAAAGGATTCTGGCCTCTCTCCCCTCTGAGCCTTCCCCCCTCATTCACACTAGCACAGATATACCAGTTCAATATGAAAGATTCTTTCCTACAGCAGTATAAGGATTTATATAGTAATAAGAGAAGATGGGAAAAAAATGGGAATGATGTGAATGTTGTGAAGGAGGGACCAAACAGCAACTTAAAAATCCACAAGAATCTTAGAACTGCTTTTGAAAATCATGTTATTATTTTTTTATAAACAAGAATTTTGAATAAGTAAATGCATCAGCAGTATTAACACTAATGAGCAGCCATTCAGAGGAAAACCTTCAGAAAAACAACCATCTTCTTTATGTTGTATTTTATTTCTTCACATGCCATGTATAGGAGTCTTTTAGAGACTTAAGGCTGCCTTCCTAGGCCAAGTAGACCTGGAAGCATTTATTTGGGTTGGGTATCATGGCTGTTCTTTGGGGAGAGAGAGGGAAAGTATCTTCAAAAGGCCAGGAAGTCATCTCAGATCTAGAGATCTGTTGCATAAAGTCCACAGGTCTAGTTTTGACTTTTTTAAAAGTAAAGAAGGTAGTCTGATACATATTTACTTGAGAATAAGCCTCACTGAACCAATTAGTCATGCTTAGAATTTAACCTTTACACTGCAGTCCTAGCCATATTTACTCAAAGGTAAAAACTGCTGAGGCTTTATTTAAGTGTGTCTAAGACTGCAGCCTGAACCACTATGGTCTCCAGTTGCAGATGACAAGTTGTGTATTGCAACTGGTGGCTCTGTACAGGAATGTGGATATCCATGTGGGCAAAAGACTTATCCAGCCAGGTGAATGGGGCCTGATCATGTGAGCCAGGCATGCATGCAGGTTTCTACCTGCATTGGCATCTGCGCATGGAAGAACTCTTTTGCACACAAAGCTGGTTTGGGATATTTGGAAGAGAGACGCACAGTTTCTGGAAAACCAAACCAAGTAGTGCCCTTAACATTGGAGGAGCTGTGCTGGGTGGATCAATGGAGGAACTGGTTTTATGTATCTTTTCTACCATTAGCAAAGGTTGGCTAAATAACCTTATTTATCCACCTACCTTTGCTCTAAAATGGGAAGCATATATGTAAGTACTATTGTAATAGAGAGCACTGTTAAAGTCATTTTGAAGCTAGCACAATTGTTTTTAAGAAGCAGCATTTATGCACATGGTTTTGTTTTGGGTAGGCTTTCAAAAATGGAAAAGAGCAGGTTTCAAAGAAACCTCCTGAACAAAACACAAATGAACACTATGGAGAGAGAAGCATTGGTTTTAATTTTGGCCAATTAACTTCTTCAGTGCTATGTGAATTCTGCATGCAGATGTTGCAGCTCAGATGCCTTCTGTGCTTAGGGCCTAGTTACCCTGGAATTTTGATTTGCAGGGTTTCTACTGCCTTTTCATTTAGCTGCTGTCAGACTGGGTGCATAGCACACATGCAGCAGTGGTGAGCCTGTGGTTCATTAAAGGTCAATCCACCCACCCTGTTGTAGTTTGTGGATTGTTCCCCAACACCATGGATTTTACTTGTTAACCAATAATGTTTAAAACAAGGGTGGGCAACTTGTGGCCCTCTAGATCTTTTGGCCTACAACTCCATCAGCCCTAGCCATTATCACCAATGGTAAAGGATGATGGGAGCTGTGGGGCAAAATATTAGGAGAGCCACATGTGCTTTGAAAAATTAAGTGTGTGATCCTGACAAGTCCTGATGCTGGGAGTTAAGGATGTGCCTAAAACCCAGGATCCATGGGACTTAAAAGCTAAAAAACTGAATTATAGGGTTTTAGTTTACCCTTAAAAGCAGTATGAAACGTATTAAATAACATGACCTTACAATTCATGCTGTGGGGTTGTGGGGTTGTGTCACACATTCTGAAGCTATAGGTGCAAGGCTGCCAACAGGTCAATATCTAGCAGAGAGCTACAACCAGTCCTAGGTTTGATGAGCGTGCATAATGCAGGGAATCCAAAAGTTCTTCCATACAGGTTTAACTTAGGTTGCATTTTTGCAGTAATGTTTACAGTCCCAGCATGATACAAATACACAATTTCTAGTGGCTTTTTCATCACCTCCCAGCTGTTTCTGTATGCACTCTGGAGGGTGGGTGCTGACCACATTTAATTTCAACTCAAGCATTGGCTTGCAACAGTAAACTGTGCAGAGGAGTCCACTCTCAGAATCAATAGTGCTTTCAGAATAATATAGCCAATACTGGTGAAAAAGACAGGTGCTGTTGAATGTATTGTTTCTAGCAAAGATGCAACTGAGCTGTGCTTCTCTTCTGGGCCATAATAGTCCTTAAACTGAATTATTCTTATGAGCATGTTCATCAAATGTGAGACAATCACCCACCTGTATGAGAACAGCTTCTGCCTAAAGTATTTCCCCTCTTTTCAGGCTTCTGCCCCAGCTGGTGGGAGGCATTAAATGTGATGGTTCTAGTTCTCTGCTGTAGCATTAGTGCAAGAGTTCACAGATGCCTACCCACTTGGCAGTGCATTGAAGTTTATGCAAGCATTCTGTGCCCAGGGCTGCAGACTGATCATGTTGAGTCAACTAGAGAGCAGCAGATGTCCTATTACAACCCCCCTGCCCAGGCCCACATCCCCTGTTACCCCTTGCTCTGCTCCCTCTTTTCTGGCGTTCTGCAGCAGTGTGGCATCACTGTGCTGGCTAATGCTGCAGATTAGAGCTCCTGTGAGCAACAGCAGAGTTTTCCAGTTGACATGTGCATGGGACTTTCCCCCAAGTCACATGCATGGAGGAAGGCTGTCTAGAGAGTGTGCTTTGGAACATTTGCCTGAAACTGGCAGGGTGGGCTTTTCTAAAGTGGCAACTTCCACAACCTCCCAGCTAATCAGAAATGCCCCTGCCCTTCCTGAGGATACCTCCTGCTAATCTCCCAGTGGGAACCTTCCTTCAGCTTCGGCTGATCCATCAGCTGCGTCCCTGCCTGGAGAACGACTGCCTGGTGACTGTGACACATGCATTGGTAACTTTCCAATTGGACTTCTGTAATGCGATCTGCATGGGGCTGCCCTTGAAGACGGTCCGGATACTTCAATTGGTGCAGAATAGAACTGCCAGGCTGCTGACGGGGACTGGGCGTTGTTCTCATATAACCCCAGTTCTCCGTCAGCTTCACTGGCTCCCCATTGAAGTCCGGGCCCAATTCAAGGTGTTGGTTATCACCTATAAAGCCCTCAACGGCTTGGGTCCTGGTTATCTAAAGGAGCACTTGTGTCCATATATGCCCTCCTGCCCCCTGAGATCGCTGGAGGAGGCCCTCCTCCGGGAGCCCTCTGTGAAGGATATTAGGAGGGCGAGTACCCGGAGGAGGGCATTCTCTGCAGTGGCGCCCCACCTATGGAATGCGCTCCCCAGAGAGGTCCACCTGGCGCCGTCATTATTTGTTTTTTGGCACCAGGCCAAGACCTTTTTATTTAAACGATATTTTAATTGTTAATTGTTTTTATTTATTGGTTTTAAACTATTGCCGAGATGCTTTGAATTTTAAATGTCTATTCTATGTTTGTTTATCCTCTTTGTAAGCCGCCCCGAGGCTTTCTGTGATGGGGGCGGCATAAAAATGCTTCAAATAAATAAATAAACCAGGGCACACCCAAAAAAAGCCTTGACTGTGCAGCTCCTCAAAGCAAGTTGAGAGCCAACTGCCCCATGGCCAGAGTGAGTGTTTCGAAGCGGGCTGGATGCAAAAGCAAGTGTGTCCTGCAACACCTACTGGCTGATGGCCCTACATCTTTGTTGTTTCAGTGGCCTTGAAATATATAAAGCATTGAAAGGCCAGAATGAAAAGCTGCCTTAGGATCATAAAGCTGCAGGTCTCTGGGACTGAGAAGATGGTGAATAATAGTTTGGATAACAGCGATTTCCCCCCATTTTGTTTTTCCCTATTTGTGTCTGATGATGCAAAAGAGATTGCATGAGAGTCATTCGTACCATTCACCCAGAGCACCTCTCCAAACAGAATTTTGGACAGATGATCAATATTTCCTGGTAGCAGTCAAGCTAGACTATAAAATCTCATCTGGTGAGTTGCAAATTATTATTATTTCTACTAACCAACAATGTTTTCAGTACTGCACAAACATGCAAAGATTTCCTTTGTATCTGCCCCCAACAGTTTACACTAAAAAAAAATGTGGACCATGGATCCCAGGTAACTGCAGTGTAACTTAAATTAGTATGTTCAGATGCAAATACAATGCAAATGTTGTATCTTTCATGTTCAGTTTTTTCTTTTTGGTTTAGCGAATGTTCTGCTGTATGTATTTTTTCTTTTTAATGTAATACACTTATATGCATATAATGATACTAAACAATAAAAATTTAACTGGTCAAAATGTGTAGTGGATTTGTTATTGCCAACTGGTTGTGTTATAGCACTGCTTAAACCGTAGGCAGGAGAAGCCCAGCTGGTATGTGGAAACCAAGGAATGAGGAATGGGTGAAAGAGATGGATTTGTTTAGCCTGGAAGAGAGAAGGTTTGCAGGGAGCATGGTGGTGGTCTTTGAATATCTGAAGGGCTGTCATGGGGAAGAGGGAGCAGGCTTGTTCTCTGCTGCCGAAGAGGCCACAACTAAGTCCAGTGGCTGGAAATGGCAGGGGAACAGATTTTGGCCAAACTTCAGGAGAACAGTGGAAAAGAGTGTGCTGAGAGATGGTGGGCTCACCTTTGCCAGAAAGATTTAAGCTGGACAGCCATTTTTCAGAGATGCTGCAGTTGCATCCTGCATTGCGGATCCCAAATTGAGTAGGGGTTGGACTTGATGACCTCTAAAGACCCTTCTAAGTCTGCATTTCTTTGCTGAGTGGCTCAATTTCTTGGTGGAGTGGCTCACAGTAACAGGATAGAGCTAGACTTTTTCAGTTGGCTGTGTGAAACATTGGTGTGTAAAGCTTGCTCTAACTTGAATTTGCGTGGACCAAGAGTAAGAACATGCAGTGTAGTCCCAGGAGAAGCTAAACAAACAGAACCACAAGAAGTTACTGCCATTCAGGATCTTTGTTTTCCTCTCACCTGATTAAATGCTAATATCACTAGTCACTGAGGGTTGGAGAAGGTTAGCGGTGTCTGGAAGGCCCGCAGCTTCCTCCCACTTGCATGCCTCTGCTGCTACGTATCAGGTTTCCCCCATACCCAAACTGTCACTGGTCATTTCAGTTCCATCTTCAGTGAACCATCCATTGCAGCTGGGACCATTTGGCTGCCTTGTCACCCCCGATCTCTCTCCCTGGGCAGCCACTCTGCCCGGCTGCCTCAGAGAGCAGGATGAGCAAAGCAGGGCTTAGCTGCCATAAGACTTCTGCCTTCCCAGAATGCAACAGTCATGTCTCCCAACTGGCTTACTTTCTTCTTCCTTGTCTCCTTTCCCATTTTGTGGCACGCCCATTAAATATACATGGTTGCAAGTATCAAGTGTGAGAGCCTCTTTTGATTTAGTGAATCAATGCTGTACTGCTGAGAGAGGCAATATGGGCACCAATATGCCCATTCTTGGCACCTATCAAGATGACGTCCTCTTCCCTCTTTTTTTTAATAACGTATTTTCTTACTGGCCACTAGGATTGCTGTGAAGTAGCTTTCTGTAGATGCTGAAAACTGTGGGTTCAAATACCCTGTTCTGGGTGCTGGGTCTTAGACCTCACCTTTGCCTTGAACTCAGACTTCAGGGCAGGTTGTTTTTGCTTTGTCATGCCCACTATGGCAGCCATTTTGCGGCGGTGCCCAGAGCAGTTTCTTAACGTGCCCACGCCCTTTGCTTTTATATCTGTAATAGCATGTGATATGTACATAAACATCACGTACAAATTTGTTCTTATTCTAAAGCTTAGTGTGGGGATGGTTAGAGAAAAGAAGGAAATGTGTCAAGCAGGTTTAAGAACAAAGATGCTAGTAACCTGTTGGTTCAGGAAGGTGGAAACCAAGAGAGTTCTCTGGATTAGTTTTAATTGCTATCAATTTAGAAGTCAGTCATGGTAGAGTTATGAAAGAAGGGAATATGTCAAACAGGTTTAAGAACAAGGATGCCAGAAACCCTGTCTCCCAAACAGCTCCCGTATGAATTTGCCTGCCAGCCTCTCTATCAGAGGCTTCCTGAGAGGGCAACCATGGGCAGGGCCTTTCCTGTCCAGAGGCCTTTCAGTGGGTTACTGTCCCATTATCTGTCAATTTTGTAGGGGCCAGGTAAAAATTGTAATGAGGTACATGGACACTTAGTGACATTCACTGAACTTTGCTGCTGTTGTTTTTGATGTATTCTTCCTGATTTGTAGGTGCATTTTATGTCTGTGTTCCATACTGACATTAGATAGTGATTTTAGGAAGTTGACATCTTGAGGAAAGGCTATTTCATATGCAAATATCCTGCTGCAGGCCCTTAGAATCTATCCCCTTATGTGCTTTTGCAAGTTTATACGAAAATTCTGCTGTTACTCTTGTAATTGGTCACCCCTCCAGCACTCCAGTGGGGGTAACAACATTTAGTGCTCTTCTTTAGCACCCTAGAAGGAGGCTGGGTCCCATTTTGCATTCATTGGCATTAATACCAAGGGTGTGAGTTACAGGGAAGGTAGAAGAGAAGTGGGCAGTGCAGGAGAGCCAGTAGAACAAACAGCTAAATGGGGCTGTCTTTTATTTCCAAGGTACGGTCTCTTAAGCAGTGGCAATATTATTACTTACTACTTCTCAAAGCTTTAAAGGCAAAACTGCTGTCCCTATGAAAGATGCGTAGCTGAGGGATTATGTATCACTGCCTCAGGTAACTGAATGGCAACAAGTGATAATACAACCAGAGAGTGTTTAAGCCAGGCACAGCAAACTCAGCACGTTTGGATTATTCTGAACACTGAGCCGAATTTAACACTTGCTTCCAACTCTGTTCTTCACATGAGGTGTTTTGACTTTGGCAGGCTCTCCATCACCGAATCCAAAAGGCTTTTATCATCTTTGTCTAAAAGAGAAAGGTAATAAAATATTAACAAATTATGCATCGTTTGTTATTGCACTCTTGGAAAATTCTAGGCAGGCTTGCAAGCTGAAACAAATCAGGACGGGGTGCAGTGTTCAAACTGGGACATGGGGAAGGAAGGTGGGGAGCCCTTAATATCCTTTACAAACCACACTCCCGGGCTCTCTCTGGTTCTAGACAAATCATGCCCCCGAATCCTTCTTAACACAGTAGCTAAGCAGTCAAGCTCAAAAAGTAGCAGGAACCAGGCCTTGTTTGGCTCCTCTGAAATTCAGTCCCTGGCTAAGATCTGCATGGAAGCTGCAAAATGCCACGAATGGCTTTTCCGATCAGGGCACGGCAGCATTGGCCAATGTGGCATCGGGGAAGGGCACAGGCTGAATGTGACAATCCTACCAAGGGAGCAACCTGATGCAGTCAGCTGCCCATTCTCACCTTTTCCTTCTGTAACCTTTTCTGCTATGGTTGGGGGCAGGAGGAGACAAGATTATTTTCACCTGGTGTCTGATTGGCAGCTGAGGTTGGACCACTGCAGTACATGTGAAGGAGAGTCCAGGTAGACCGAAAACGGACTTCAGTGTTCCAATATGTAGGATTTTAGAATGCATGTTTTGGAGCTGGATGTGGCATGCAAAACAGAGATGCCATATCTCAGCGTGTGCTTATGATGATGGATAATTGGTCTTGTTGAAGCTAGTATTGTACAGTGATTCACCATCAGCTTGTCTGTTAATCCCTTAAGGCTGTAATCCAGTATACACACTTCCATGGGAGTAAGTCCCATTGTACTCAATGAAACTGAGCATTCAGGTAGGAGTTGCACTGTAGGTTCAGTGGACGTCTGTTGGTTTCATAGCTGTGGCGCAGTAGATCACCCTGCAATTAGGTTATTTGACTACCTCTGAAACTACACTCCTGCTTCTTTCAGAAATTTCATGGACTGCAGGGAGGCAGTTTCATTGCCTGAATTCTTTGAAATGAAGTCAGGATGCAGATGGAGGTACTTCGTTTTGCAGGCTGGTGTTCTCTGTTGTTGGCCAGCAGTGCTGAAGCAATGGCCACAGATGCAAAAATAAAGCTGGCAGATCCAACCACATAGAGATGCCTACTCTAGGTGCTTTATCATGGTCCTTCTAAACCGTGAAAGCATCGTTTTTACTTCACTGCACAGACACAAGGAGGCAGAGAGGAGATGGACAGAATGCAATGCCAGCCACAGAAAAGAGGGCGGGAAGCTGCAGTGAGCTGCCTCGGCTTCTTTCTCGGGGAACGTGTACTGCCTCTCCCTTCAGTACTCTGCTCAGATCCCACCTGTCCTGGGAAGCCTTTGACTTCACCTCTGAGCACCAGGCATCGCATCGCTCAAGTTTTTAGTCATGGTATGCCTGATTTTTTCCCCCATATGTAGCCAGCATGGGGAGGCCTTGAGTTAGACCGGAACATGGAAGAAGGCAGGGAGTTGAAGGCTTTGCCCTGACCAAACTCATCTAGATCATCCTTTCCTGCCACACTGCAGAGGGAAAACTTGGGAGGATTACTAATGGAAGGCAATGTCATCTGGACCTCCTGAAACATTTGCGGGGCAATCGCACAACTGAAAGCCACACCTGGAAATACCTCCTGTCTCATTTACTCAACTATTTAGATACTCTCAAAGTCTTGCGCTGGCTGGGGAGCTGCAGTCCAACATATCTGGCAGGCACCAGGCTGGGGAAGGCCCCTCAATTCCATCTCTCTTCAATAGCTACCATGCTGCTGATGCTAAGTGCATTTTGAACGTAAGTGTCAGTAGAGGTGGTGGTCCCTTTATGCTAGGAGGGGGTGAAACACAGCCCGTGGGTGGCATGCAGCCTCCTGCCTTTCTGTGCTGTGCTCCTACCAGCCACTGCGGCCAAAGTTTTGGCTGCCCTGTTGGCAAGAGGCTGGCACTTTGCCACTGAAATTAGGTGGCATGGCAGCAGTGGCAAAAGCGGTTGTTTTAGAAGAGAGAACAGAGCTAAATAGGCCCCTTTCTGCCAGTGCATTGAATTTTGGCAGTAAATTTGATGGTGTGGCAGCAGGGGCAAGCGTAGGGCATTCTGTGGGTTCTGTTGGGGCAAAATTGGTCCCCACGCCCCCAGAGGGCACCACCTCTGCTTGATGGGATAGTGACACAACTGTCCATGTCACTGCAGTGTAGACAAATCCTAAAATGATGGAAGACAGATTTCTCAGTGTAATTCAAGCCATCTCTCTGCAACAGAAAACAAGAAGACAAAGCTCCATATTTTTTCTAGGGCTACTACATGAAACTGCCAGCTTGGGTAGATTTAGTCCTTTACATTGTGATTCCTGCTTTTTTTTTTTTTTTTACTTTTAATACTATTTCATGCCCAATATGGTGACCCTTAATGCGTTGGTACCTGGAACGTCAGCCCTGGCCAAGGGAGGAACCCAACTTACCATACACTGTCAAGTTGCAGCTGCATTTTTCTTGCCCAAGCTCATTCTCGATTAATATGGAGTATTCCCCACTGTCTTTGGCACCACAGGTGGGGATCATCAGGGTGCAGACGCCGCTGGTTGAATTGTACCAGAATTTGGAGTTGGCCGTGATGTTGACGTTGCCCTTGTAGAGGGTCACCACAGGGCGGGGGTTCCC
Source organism: Varanus komodoensis (assembly GCF_004798865.1). NCBI lineage: Eukaryota > Metazoa > Chordata > Lepidosauria > Squamata > Varanidae > Varanus > Varanus komodoensis. The sequence goes on along the minus strand of NW_025335468.1, from coordinate 10,496,409 downwards.
CAAGAAGGCGCAGCTCATGGTACAATCATGGCCCCGGCGCACCGCATGGTTCTTGAGTGGGGTGATGAACTGGGGCGCGTGGCGCCAGTCGCGCTCATGATATTCCTTCATCTTGGCATGGAAAAGTTCTGTTGACACAAAACCAGGACTGGCTCCAAAAGATGCTTACACCAGCTGGTTGCCCATATTTAGCTGTGTACGAATCTTGCGTGCTTGGCATTGCCATGGACTTATTCCCATGGCCAGGCTCTTACGACTTTGATGCTGTGGACTAACTCACATGTCAGCAAACTGTTCCTAGCAGTTCTAAGATCTTAACAAAGGCCCTGCTTGATCAGTCCCAGGGTCCATCAAGCCCAAGCTCTTCCCACAGTGGCAAACCAGCCGCCTGCTGAAAACCCACAAGCCACCTCCTGCCCAGCATCCCCAGTAGCTGGTGTGCATTGGTACACTGATCCCAGAGGTCACATAGACCCACCAGGGCTACCAGCCACTGATAGCCTCCATGAATTCACCCAGTCCTCTTTTAAAGCTGTCCAAATGGGTGGCTGTCACTATTTCCGGTGGCAGTGAATGGCACATTTAAACAATGCACCACATGAAGAAATGCGTCCTTTCATCTGTCCTGAATCTCCTGCCAGGCAGCTTCATGGACCCCAGTTTTAGTATTGCTTTCCTCCCTCTCCATTTTAATTCCTCTCCACTTCCTCCCCACCATGTCTCATGTGAGCACCTCTATCTTGCCTCCCCTTGATCACCTGTTATCTCAGGGAAATGGTCCCAGCTGTTGTAACCACAGCTGTTCAGTCTTTTGTAAAGGGAAGAAGTTTGAATTACCGTTCGGGCACAGCACTACCGCAGGCCTACACACTGGCACCTGTTCCTCATCCACTTCTGGTCCTATGGCACATTAATGGAAACGCTGCCATTGCGTCTGGACAAATGCATCTCCTTCCCACCGTGTGGGGATCATGGCCAAGCTCAGAGGGAAGCCGGGGTTGGGAGGGCAGAGGAGGACCACATCCCTGCCAATCCATAAGAGTCTGTGCTGCATCCCTGCAGGCCCTGATTCCCCCACACCACTGGTGATTCACCTGGACTTAGGTGGGCGGGCGATGCCTTTGCCACTCTCCCTCAGGCCGGCACTGCCATTAAATGGGCATTTAAGAGATGTGGTCTGGTGGAGGGAAGCACAGGGCCACCTTGTGAGAGAGATTAGCAGTAGATTCAGGACAGAAGGAAGAAAACACTCCTCTATACAACACGTCATTCAAGTATGGGATGTTTTAAATTCAATTAAAGTGTGGCATGCATCAGAGTAATGTAGGGTGAGGCAGTGACCCCTGTCTAAGTCTAAGTGGTTTTCAAAGAAAATTCTTGGAGGGCAGGTCTGTGGCTAGCAGAGAGTCATAATAGCTGCATGGGGCCTTCAGCTTCAAGGGCAGCTTTTAAAATACTCCATCCTCTGAGCAACTTCAAGTCAAATGAAAGGCAGGGAAAATATTGTTTCTCCTTCTGATGATAAGATAATGAAAGCCTATAAAACAGAACTCCCAAAAGGACATGAAAGTTGGCAATAACTGAAGTCCCCCACGAGAGTAACTTGAAAGTAGAATTATTGCCTGCTGCTTGTATGTGTCTACTTAGGTCTAAATAGACCTGTGACTGTATCTCACATCTCTACTCATCCCTCCCTAATTAGTAAATTGTTTTGCAGGTTTGTGCTTTGTTTTTGTATTTTAAGCACTCAAACTTCCTCCTGCTCGCAAGTCTTTCACTCTTCCAATACCAGAAGCAAAGAAAACCAGAAGCTTAGGAAAAATACACACGGACAAGAGTGCTTGTAGATCTAGATGAGAAGCCAAACCACGTAAGGTATTTGCAAGGAGCAATGGAAAGAACTGTTTAAATAGTGATTTGACTCCACAGAGAAAAGGTTGTTAGGACAAATGGTCCCAGGACAAGCTTCACAGCAACCAGAGTTTAACCAAGAGCTCACAGGAGCCAAGAAACCTGCCTGGTACTGAGTCAAACCACTGCTCCATCTAGCTCAGTATTGCCAACACAGACTGGCAGCAATGGCTCTTTGGGCTTTCATTCAGGGCTTTTTTCTGCACCTCTGAGAGATGCTGGGGACTGAGCCCAGAGCTTTGTGCCTGCAAAGCACATGCTCCACAACTTTTGTCCATACTCACACAAAGCAGCTGGCTCTGCAGTTCATGTTGTTTCTGTGATGAACAGCAGTTCCTATACAAGTTTCACTAAGAGTTAGGGACTACCATGCAACTCACAAATCACCATGTCAGCCTGAATCCTCAACTGTGCATTTGCAAAACTCCATTCAATGTTCTGGCTTGGAGAAGGCCTTCCTGGACAAATTACTCTGCATAATATGCCCATGCATGACAAACCAGATCCTTTCTGAATGCAGACCAGGGAGCTAAGAACATCAGCAATCTCTGCCTTTGAGTGTCTTAAAAGCCTCTGCCCTCTCCAGTCACCTGAGCATAAACCTGCCGCCCTGCTACACGTTTGACAGCCACGCTCACCTCTGTCTTTGTTGATATGCCAGGAATCTTTTGAATCCAGAGGGTCGCTGTCACCAATGTCGTTTCGGGCAATGACTCGGAAGAAGTATTTCCTGCCAGGAAGCAGGCCAGTGACTGTGTACTTGTTGCTGTACACCTTTTCTGCTGCTGTGAACCAAGTGGCGGTGCTCGTGTCGCGTTTCAAGATGACATAATGGGCGCCCCCATCCTCCTTCACGTCCGGGGAGTGATCCCATTTCAGGGTGACGGTATTGGGCACCTCCTCAAACAGGTGCAGGTTGGTTGGCGGCCTTGGGAAATCTAAGGCAGAGATATTGAGCATGAGCCATGGAGTATCATTCATCCTTTGTTCAGGCCGCAATCTCTCTTCCTGGAAGGCCAGACCAGAACATATGTCCCCAGTATACAGGTGGGGCTTTACCTTGAAAACCTAAGCTGTATGGGGCAGCAAATAGTCCATTTATTTCTTTCCCACAGCAAAGGCACCCGTACTATATGACGTGGTTAACTACTTTTCACATCAGAAGCTTTTACCAGAACATTGGATCAACTGGTTCAACTAATTATTACTCACTGGCACCTGTTCCTTATCCACCTCTAGTCCTGTGGCACATTAATGGAAATGCTGTCCTTAGTGTTTGCTGCACAATATCATAAAAGCAGAAAGCACAGAGCAATAGTTCAAGAGGAGAAAAGCAAACACCCAGTTCACTGATAAACTACTGGATTGCTTCCTTCTTTTGGCATGGAACAATGTTGTGGTCAAACACTTTTAGAGTTTAGATTTCCTAGGACTTAATTGTGATGCACCAACTGCCTCATTTTGGTGCCACTTTCTTAAGGCCATTCCACACGTTACGTTCAGGGAAGACAAATACACGCTTAGGAAAAACTAATACCAGCTGCAAAGTTTTGTTGGATTAAAAGTGTGCCTTTGATTATTTATGCAGTAGATTCAACATGACAATGTAAGCGCTTATAGATAACGCAGACCAGCTTGCTCGCTCGCTCGCTCTCACACACACACCACCTCTTCTAATATGGTACATCCTCCATCATCCAAAAACAAGGCCATGTTTTCTTCATCTGCTTAACTATTATTTTTACATATATACAAATGTCTGCAGATTTGATCGATACATTGATAACATCATGCTGATCTTGAGGGCAGATCTTGTTCCCCATGCTTTCTAACATCGACATTTCTCCTTTTCATCTTCAGCAGGTGAGGTTAAACCAGTGCCCAGCTGCAACAAAGGACTGGATAAGGACCGACAAACTGAAACTCAGTCTGGACAGACCGAAGTACTGTTCTTCCAACTTGGATGGAGAGAATTCGGCCTGTTCTAGATGGCCTTGCACTCCCTTGAAGGAGCAGGTCTGTAGCCTGGGGTGCTCCTTGAGCCAGCTTTGTCACTTGGGGCCCAGGTGGCACAGAGTGCCTTCTACTAGCGGAAGCTGGTGGCCCGGCTGCACCCTTGCCTGGGTAGGGAAAGCTTGGTTTCAGTACTCTATGCTCTGGTAAACTGTAAACTAGATTGCTGCAATGAACTCTACAAGGGGTTGCCCTTGAAGACGGCTCAGAAATTGTAACTTGTACAAAATACGGTAGCCAGATGAATATTCAGAGCCAGACAGTCCGGACATACAACATCAATCCTGGCCTGCTCCCATTGGCTGCCTTTATGCTTCTGAGCCCAATTCAAGGTCTTCATTCTAAAATAAAGTCCTTCATGGCTTGGGACCACAGAGCGTAGAGGAATGCTTCCACGAGCTGCAATCTACAATAACTGGGACCCGCCTCCAACTTCCACCTCTGGGGGAGGCTTGGCTTGTGGCAACAAAGAGCAGGGCCTTTGCAGTGGTGCCCCCCTGCCCATTATGGAACAAGCTCCTCACTGAGACCTGCCTGCCCGGTGCCAACTTAAATATCTTTTAAACTCCTGGTTAAGTCTGTCCTCTGCTACAGGACATTTAATTAGTTCAGTATGATATTGGGGCTTCTGTCAGCAGCTTAAACAGGTTCTATGATTTAATTTGTGGAAGCTTATTATAGCTTTTCTAATTAATTTAAATTTGGTTTTGAATTTTTGTATTGTGCTTTTAAAGATATTTTTCATTGTTGTCTGTATTTACACAGTATTTTATTTGCTGTTGCAAACTGTCCAGAAAGCTTCAGTTACTGGACGCTATAGAAATAAAATTAGTCGTCGTCGTCGTCGTCGTCGTCGTCTCCTCCTCCTCCTCCTCCTCCTCCTCCTCACATTTACCACAAACTCCTCGCATGCCAAGCCATTCCGGCACCTCCCCTACCTGTCACCTGCACGTGGATGTCATAGTGGGCCTCTCCATAGTCATTGCTCAGCACGATCCGGTAGAGCCCAGAATCGGAGCGCCTGGTGCTGTGGATGAGGAACTGGGAGTGGTTCTTGCCCTTGGTGATGCTCTCTTTCCCTCTGGTGGGAATCCCGTCCTTCTGCCACACCACCGCTGGCGGAGGGGAGCCCTGCCGGAAGCAAAGCATGTTGAAACCAAGCAGGCAGTGCTGCTGCTTTAACGGGACTCTTCTCCCGTTCTGGCTCTCTGGCCTCTCAGGAATTCTGCTGCCTATGAGGAAGGAGCAGATGAAAAGAGTTGGGCAGGAGAAGCCATGCCCGTTGCCTCCTCAGCTGTAGCGGCAGCTTCAAAGCACAGGTGGGGAAGCTTTCTTCTGCTGAGGGCCATGGCTCTGGACCACGGGGACCATGGCTCTGGGCCCACATGCCTGTGTGGACAGGACAAAGTCAGCCATGCTCAGAACCATCCTCCTTCTTTCTGCTCTCATGTGTGCACACCCCCTCCTCTCCCCCCCTCCCGTCTCTCCTTCAGACCACCTTTTCTCTCCCTTCTTTCTTCCCACCTGGCAGACTGTTGGAGATCAGAACTGATTGCTTGCAGAGGTCTTTTGAAATCAGGTGGAGAGTCTTGCAGCTCACCCCTGAGTTAAGGGAAAAGGGCTAGCAGGTGGGCCTCTGAAATGCCTGCAGCAAAACTTCAATGGAAGGGAGCCACCTTTGTGCATGGGTGTCTAATTTATTCCTTCCAGACCTCCAAGTCTATCTTTTTCCTTCTCTCAGAGAACCCAAACAGCTTGGATGGTCCTCCTCCTCTCCATTATCTTCACAAGAAACCTCTGAGGTAGGCTAGGCAGAGAGTCAATGACTGGTCCCTGATTTGAACCCAGGTCTCCTGAATTCCAGTCCCACACTCAGCACTACATCACCCTGTGTACCATCAGTGCTCTGCTTTGGAAGGAAGGATGCTCACCCTCCATGTAACTGCAAATCAGGGCTGATACCTCAATGGAGAAAGGATGCCATGGGCTGCTGGTGGTGAAGAAGGCAGAATAGGAAGTCTTAAGTGTGGAACAAACATGCAGGGCATTGTTTCCCTTTTGAAAAGCTTGCTACAAAGGGCAAAGGATGACTTACGGTGAAGGAGGCGTGAATACAGAGGGCAGTCCCAGCACGCACGACCATGTGGCTCTTCAGCCTGACGCTCAGATCAAACTTTGGAGCAGCTGCATGGAAATAAGTAAGTCAGACAACCTGTCAGACAGTCATCACTGGGGGCACTGCTTCCTGTCGGCTCCCCGTAGCTCTGGAGGAGAGGCTGTAGGTACACTGATTCTTCTGCCCCATGCCCAAGAGCAGGCATTAGGCGCAAGGAGCAAAAGGCCAAACAAGATACAGTGCAGGAGATCATAGAATCACCGAATAGTTGAGTTGGAAGGGGCCATGAAGGCCTTCGAGTCCAACCCCCTGGTGTTGCAGGACACCAATTTGCACCATCCCACTCAGCTGGCTGCCCAGTTTCTTTTTGGATGTCTCTAGTCATAAACACTTTCACAGCAGGTTTCCTCTCTTTCTTTTAATGGTGCCATCAAGGCAGGCTCTGAATCTAATCAGCACGTAGCTGACAGAGGGTGCTTAACTCTTTCCTTGTGCGCCATTGTTTCTAAGTAAACTTTCCACTTCCAACTGCTTTCCTATCTAGAGGGGAAATATATGGTCCATGTACATTTTCCCCTCTGGGGAGAAAACAGATGGTGGAAGGAGCAGGTTTTTTGAGGAGGACCTGTAGGGCAAAGATAGCCTCCAGGCCCTTCCCCTGTTCCATCCTTGTTTCCATCAAATTCAGAACATCAGACATTCAAAAGTGGAAACTCTGGTTTGGCCCTAAGCATGCAGCAGCTGCTGCCTCCACATTCAGGCTTGGTTTGCCTCTCTCTCCATCCCTCCATCCTTTGCCCCATGGAACTCAAGGCAGCAGCCATGGGAATTCTCAGACAGGATCCTATCCGGGTGTTTAGTCAGCAGACCATCCTGGCATAGCTTTGCCAAGGTCGCTCCATCAGCCCCTGTCCTTGGGTCTCTGCAGGAAGGCTGGCAACAACACTACCAGAAGAGTTCTGTCCTGTCCAGTAGTTCTGCTAATTTGGAGAGAATGCCTATTTCCCGATCTCATTCTGCCAGTCCCTTATATCAAAGGGAGAACTGAAATATGGCTGTTGGAGATGGGAACCATGGAACCCCCAAGCCGATCTTGGAGTTATTCTCCACAGGGATCCCCCCACCTCATTTCATGCCTGGCTCAGTCACATGGTACGCAATACGTTCCCCAAACTTCTTAGGTGAGGCTGTTAACCAGCTGCACTTACTTTTAGATAATTTGCAGATCCCTATACATGCCTATCTTCCTGCCGCTCTGTACTTCCAACAGCAACCTTTCGGTGGTACTGCGGCAGAGCAGAATAAGGATGGGGACGTATTTTGCTCGTTTGGGGGTAAAGAACCCACATCCTCCCTGCTTCCCAAATCCCCACAAAAGTGATGTGGCAAAACTGAAAGGTCACAGCATCATCTAAAGCAAATGTAAGTGAAGAATGACAAAAGCCTTGTGCAGAATATTCCTGTTGTTGCCCTCACATCTTGCATTTCTTCCAACTCCTTTCATCAAAGCACTCGCTCCATTGCCTTGGGCTTTCCATGCAGTGTGTGCTAAGCTGGCATGTGCCAAGCTTGCACTGTAACATATCCTGGTGGCAGTAACCTGAACCTACAGAACAAGTCCCGCGACCTTGCTTCGCATCTTCTCTTTCTTCCTTTGGTGGAAGAAAAAGAGGGGGCCTCTTTAGCAAGATCCACCCCACACCCCCAATTTCTGGTTGAAAGGAGAAGACCAGCCATTCTTAAAGAAACTTATTAGCCAGTGTTCACCTACAGAGGTCTAAGGCTGCATATAGCAGGTTTCCCCTATTAAAATGGCCCTACGTGGGCACAAAGTATTTGCATTCTTTGAAATAAATCAAATGGCTGCGCATGACCCATCCGTCTCGCATGCAAAGCAATAGTGACTTGGAGGAGGGGGGGCAATCACCCTTTCCTGCCTCCCTCCTGATGAAAGACTTCCCCCTCCTCCTCCTTCCCTCTGGTCTGCCCAGAGAATAAGGAGTGAGATCCGTTCTTGCTCCACCACACAGCCGCAGTGCCTTTGGAGCTTTTTCTCCCTTTCTGAAGCCCACACAAAGTGGCAAAGTTAGATAGCAGGGGAAGCAGTCGGCTTAAACCCAACTAGCCCCACACATAGAGATCCCATTCAAGATGGGGTGCCTCACACACTTCCACTACAGTGAAAACCACTTTTTGGAATCAGCAGCCTGTCGCCCATTCAATGTAGCACAGAGTTTAGCCTGTAGTCCCAGTGAAATTGGACCCCGGACCACGTGTGCCAAGCCCCCTCAGCATTACCTGGAGGAGGCATGGCCAGAACGCCTTTTTTCAACTCAATTGGTTCTCCTACGCCAGCTTCATTCACTGCTCGGATCCGGAAGAAATATTTCTGTCTTTCCTGCAGTCCCCCCACTGTGTAGTTGGTTCCGGAGATTGGGATCTTGGTGCACTTGGACCATTCCTTGGTGTCCTGAGCCCGCATCTCCAGTATGTAACCGGACGGGGGATCACCCTCATCTGGTGGCTGCCATGCCAAGGAAATGCTGGAGTTGGAAGAATCAGCTACATGCAAGCCCTTCACCAGTCCAGGAGGCTCTGGAATAAGACCAAAGATCAGGAAGAGATGTGCAGGAGCACAGAACCACAACAATCTTTTCTCTGAACTGGTGCAATGTTCAGGACCCCACATTCAAATGTGGGTGCCTGAAAGAGCAACACCACCTGGAAAACATCCCATGCTGGACAAACACTTTGGGGACTTGCTGCTGATTCTGTGCATCTTTACATGGAATTGCTCTGGTGATGCTCTTTGGGGCCTACCCTACCGCACACACACAGACCTCACCTGACCACCCTGCATCTCCCAAAACACAAATACTGACTTGTGAATTTGCAAGGCACCTCAAACATTTGCAAAGGCACTGCAGAGGATGAACAGACACATGGAGTGGAGAGCCCTTTGGGTGAAGCCGGTGATGGCCAGAGTGCCTGCATCCTTAGGTGGCACTGCTTTTCAGAAGCACATTCCTCCACCCATGAACTCACTTGCCTTGTAAGAGCTGTGCAAAATTATGCATGGTGTGGTGGAGAAAGTGGCGAGGGAGGTACTTTTCTCCCTCTCCCAGGGTCATCCCATGAAGGTGATCAGTGGGAGATTTAGGACAGAGGAAAGGAAGCACTTCTTCGTACAGAATTTAGTGAAGCTATTGACTTCAGTTCCATGAGATGCAGGACTGAATACCCATCTGGATGGCTTTAGAAGAGGACTCATGGCTAAATGCTCCCCCCAGTATCAGCGGCCCTGTGCCTGTGCGCACACATTGGAGGGAAAGGTGGGCAGGAGGTGCTGCTGCACTCGTGTCCTGCTGGTGGGTTTCCTCTGGGCAGCTGCGTGAACAGCATGCCGCATGGCTGGACCCTTGATATGATCCAGCAGGGCTCTTCCTGCATCCTTTAATAGTAACCAATAACATCATCATCATCACAATAATAATAATAATAATAATAATAATAATAATAATAATATAGTCCAATAACACAAAAGAGCTGCCTATCCCATAGTTCACCATACATAAGAGCCTTGTGTCTTGACAAGTGCACACTGAGCACGAAGAAGAGATTAGGGTTGGAGACGTACTGATGGGGTCTTTTGCCATAACTGAGTTTGAGGCGCAGCTGGGATGACCAGGTCCTGCTCGGTTCACAGCTATGACTTGGAACTCATATTCTGTATCTTCCAACAAGCCGTCCACTTTGCATTTCGTATCTAAAGAAGGTTAAAAAGAAAAGAAGACAAGTTTATAGGAGAGGATGTTTGCCAACAGGAAAAGGTTTGAGTATTGCGATTCTGCCTTTCTTCACTTCCTAAGGAAATTCGATAAGCTTGCTTTACTGTAAAGGCTTACAGTAATGCAAATTAATAGTTATTTTGCATATGTGCTACTTGCTGTAACTCACGTAAAGAGTGGAAAACCAACAGGAGAATCACCCTTTTTGATAGCCACAGTACTAGGCATTAGAACAACTCTTTTAGACTAGGGATGGGCAAACTGTGGCCCCACTGTTGTGGCTCTCCTAGTTAAACAAGCATGAGCAATCACGGTCTGTACACATCAGCCCACATTTCTCCATCAAATGATCCAGCCTTCTAGAATCAACTGGAGAAAAGGAGTCATGCTTTTTAAAAAATCATGGAACATTTGTGGCTTTTTGCTGTCACCTTGTGGCCACAAACATAGCTGCACTTTGATAGAAAGCTTTCTGCAGTCCTTCAAAACTTGGGAGTATTTCCATATTATCAAGGGTGCAGTCCTATGCATGTTTAGACATTAAAAAGCCGTACAACCTCCAACATGGCTGGCTAGGGAATACTGGGAGTTGCAGGGCTTTTTCTTGTCTAAACATGCATGGAATTGTGCCCTAAAATGATCAGCAGGCTGACATGGGAGAACTCTAAAGACAGTGAAAGCCAGAAACACAGAGCTACTGTGCACAAACCATCTTATTCAAGAGCAGTCTGGAGCAAATTCAGTAATGTGACCCACCATTTCGCTTTGCATTTGTTTATAGTGTTGCTTTGTGTCTACTCTCTTTTATTTATTTTGATAGTTTATTCTTGCTATTGGGTTCTGAAAAGAGAGCTTCAGCTATTGGGCAGTATAGATGTTACAATATAGAAGTAAATATAAACATATAAAGTAAAACTGTTGCTTTAGAATTGTTTTATTGTGTTTTATGGATTCATTTCTCCACATGGCCTTTAGAGAGTTCCACTGAAAAGGTGGCCTGCAAATAATTTAAATAAATGGATGAATATTAATGTATTCATTTGTTTACTCTAACACTGTTATGCACCATTCAGCTGCAAAGAATGCACCAAAGCAGCATACAAAGCAAAACTATACAATCGGCAAACCTTCTCATCTCTTTAGTAACATTCCAAAAGCCTTCAAGTAGATCTTTGCATATGTCTCTAGCTAAGACGCAGGCTGGGTTTCCAAACAGGTGACAGAACAGGAAGACAGCAAAGAACAAGAGGTGAGCTTCAGATAACCAAAATCCTGCACTTTTATGGGAAATGAGATATTTGGAATACAGTAGGTAGTGACATCTTACTAAGAAGGTTTCCAAAACTCCAAAGCCCAGTCGGTTACATTGAAAAGTTGAGAAAAATGGTTTGCTCTGAGTTGTGGGCACTGAGAGGATAAAGGATTGCCTAATGTTCAAGTGAGACCAGAATTTGACAGATGGGTATCCTGAATCCATAAGTCATACTTCTTGCTAGGGAAAGTCGAAGGCAGAAGAAAAGGAAGACCAAATAAGAGATGGATTATCTCTATAAAGGAAGCCACAACCTGAAATCTACCAGAGCTGAGCAGGGCTGTCCTGGATAAGACATTCTGGAGGGCCTTCATTCATAGGGTTGCCATAGGGTTCAAGAAAGATGTAGACAAGATTCAGAGGAAGGCAACAAGGATGATGCAGGCAGTGAAAACAAAGCCCTGTGAGGAGAGATTGGAAGGACTGGGTCTGTTTAGCCTCGAGAAGAGGAGACTGAGGGAGATATGATAGCACGACAAGTGCTCAAATGCTGTCATAAAGAGGAAGGCAAGGATCTCTTCTCAACCATCCCAGAGTGCAGGACATGGAATAATGGGCTCAAGCTACAGGAAGCCAGATTCCAGCTAGCTATCAGGGAAATTTTCCTGAAGGAAACTGCAGTAGGATAGAGGACAATGCAATCAATTATTCTGGGAGGTCGTGGGCTCTCCCACACTAGAGACATTCAAGATGCAGCAGGACAGCCATCTGAGAGGGAGGCTTTAACTAGGAGTCCTGCACTGTGCAGGGGGTTGGACCTGCTGGCCCTCTGGCCCCTTCCAACTCTACTGTTCTATGGTTCCAAGCTGAAGAGACCTGGCAGCACATGACAACAGCAGCATGTTAGGCTTATAGTTGATAAGATGGATTGTGGCCCGATCCAGTACTTTTTATATTCCTGCATTTTTCAGGGGGAAAACTCAGTCTTTGCAACCCCAAAGCCTTATCTTCTCAAGAACTGTTACTGTGTTCATATATAAAGTAGGGTTTGGAAGGAAGGAAGAATAAATTGCTGACCTTGGATTAGTTCTTTGGACACTGGAACCCAAAGGTTGCTGCCTTTCTTCCTTCTTTCTACAATGTATCCCATCACTGGGGCACCACCATCCTGAGTTGGAGGATTCCAGGTAATGGTAATAGCATCTTTAGTAACATCAGTAACTTGAGGCTGAGAAGCTTGTCCTGGAGGATCTGAAAAAAGTTTATCACAAAGTAATCAGGACAAAAATGGAAGTAGAAGGATCTCTCACCCCGTTTCTTTGCTTTTCCAGGGCACGCAGGACAGGAACACCAGCAATTTCCTTAAAGTGGGATACATAAGCTGCAGACCTGAGAAAATTGGTATATTCTACTTGGAGTTGGGGAGGTCCAGAGATTACAAAGAAATATGGGAGCAGGAGCTGTGAGTCACAAACACGTCCTATTTCTCCAATAGCCCCAAAGTCACTCTTAGGGATGCTTGGTCCTTGCAATTTCAGCTTTCTCTGAAGTGCAAGCTTAATGTTGGATAGAAGAGAAAAAGTAAACATGAATATGGAATTAAATGAAAAGTCAATTCTGACCACAAAGCACCTGAAGAAAGACCACAGTTAACTTTCGTGCCTTAATTATGAACATACAAGTACAGTGGTACCTTGGCTCACAAACTTAATCCATTCGTGATAAAGTTTGTGCCAATTTTTAATCCGTTCAAGCCAATTTTTGGTCGGGAGCCAAGTCAAATTTCCCCATAAGGTTCAATGTAAATAAGGTTTATCCATTCTGTAACTATTTTTTGTAATCAGAAAAATTTGAAACAAAATGACAGAGAACAACAAAGTACTGTACAGTACAGTGGAGAACGCTAACCTAGGTGGGGGGGAGGTTATTGTTTTGAGGGAGAGTCCCCCTCCATAAGGACACTGGGGAGATCCCTTGCAGGGGTTTCCTCTCTTCTTTGTCTCTCAGCTGCAGGGTCAATTTTGGTGAAAAATCTGTCTATAGTCACTTGTTTTTTCCAGTGCTGCATAACCCTCCGGAAATGAGAGACCACATTATCATTCATCAGATTCAACACTCTGTTCATTACAGTTATGTTGGGGTGGTGCTTCTCAAAGAAACCCTGGCACTCATTCCATTTTTTCATAATGGGTTGTATCACATCCCTGCTCACCTCCTCCCTGTCTTCCTCTTCCTCAGTGGACTCCTCCTCAGCAAGTGCCTTCTGCTGCTCACTCTGGAGTTCAGCAAGTTCTTCTGTTGTGAGCTCCTCTATGTCTTCCCTGCATGAATGCAACTGTGATCGTGGCCCTCTCCCCACTCAGGGGGGCGGGGGGGGAGATGGCCATGATCGTGTTGGTTGCTGGGGGTGGGGGGAGAGATGGCCAAGATTGCACCCGTCATTCCTCAGAAGCTTGCCCATGATCACGCACGTCTTCCCTGCATGAATGCAACTGTGAACTTGGCCATCTTCCCACTCGTGGGGGTGGGGAGATGGCCATGATCTTGGTTGCTACCCAATGTGGACTACACAACCCAAGTCAAAATTTTCATGAAATTTTTGTTCGTGACCCAATTTGGTTGTGAACCAAGGCGTTCGTGAGCCGAGGCACCACTGTACCTGTGTCCGCTTAGTGACCTTAGAATTATCAAAACATTCCAGGGTTCTATTTCATAGAAATCTGAGCAGTCTGTAATTGGAGATGTAACTCTAATCCAATAATTCTCAACATATTAGCCTGTAATATATGGACCAGATACCATGATCAAACAGAGCAAGGGGTGCAATAATTAGTTTATAAATATTCTGTCTTGACAAACAATATGATCAGTTGAATCCTGACATTCAAACCAAAACCTGTGAGCTAAGTCTCCATAAGAGCACATTTAAATAATTCTCAAGTGTTCTCCTGTTTCAAGATGAGGCCAGCCTAAAATTAAACCGAACAATGGAGAATTTCGTGATTCAGTTCACAGAAAATGTGACTGGTTGGCAATCTGCTCTAAAATCAATGCTTACCTATGGGATCCCCAGCAAAGATTTCTTCTGTCTCTAGGGGCTCACTGGCACCCTCCGAATTCACAGCCAGGATTCGGAACTGGTAGGCTTTCCCTTCTTCTACCTTATCCGTGGCAAATGTTGTTTGCTTGCTGTCAATTTCTCCAACTTTGATCCAGGATCTTTTCCCAACCATCTTCCGTTCAATAATAAAGTGGGTCACTTGCTTTCCTCCATTGTCTTTGGGCGCTTTCCATTTCATCTTGATACACTTTCCTGATTTCTCCAGGAATTCCACTTTTCCTTGTGGTGGTTTTGGTTTGTCTGGAGCAGAGAGAGAATAACGTCATGCTTTGTGAGAAATATTTGTGAAAGCCAGAATAACCAATTCACGTTGTGGCAACCTGGATTCAGGCTGGACATCAGGAAGAGCTTCTTCACTGTCAGAGCAATATGACAGTGGAACCAGCTGCCTAGAGAGGTGGTGGGCTCTCCCGCACTAGAGGCACTGAAAAAGGAACTGGACAGCCATTTGATTGGGATGGTGTAACGTGGTGTCCTGCAAAAGCAGAGGGTTGGACCCCATGGCCTTCATGGCCCCTTCCAACTCTACTATTCTATGATTCTTACACCACTTGTCACCATGGTATGCAACTTCTCTGCCAGATAACTGCTCCAGGGTGCATGACTGTGGACTGGAGAAGAGTGGGACTGCAGAGGCCCCACATGTGTCCAATGGGCTGCCACAGAGCTTAAGTGCATGGACTCCATGTGCCATTAGGCGCCCTGCAAGGAACAAGCCTGCACTTCATGTGCAAGTCTCCACGGGGACAATCCTAATGAACTAGGAACACAGTCAGAAGGGCGCTGCGCCTAGACCAGTATTACCAGTGCTAACTGGCAACAGCTCTCCTGGTTTTCAGGCAGGGTTTTTGCCATCCCCTGCTGGAGCTGCTGGGGACTGAGCCTGGAGCTATAAGGGCATCTGAGCTAACTCTGTGACCATACACAAGGCCTTCTTACCTTGTTTATTTGTATTTGTTACATTAGGGTAATTGTCCCCATCTCCCTTTCAACCGCACAGCAACCCTGCAAAACGCACCCTCCAGCAATACAGAACTCTGCTGTAGTTGTGGAAATACATTTCTTCCTGCCGGTCTCAACTGAAGCTCTCTAGCTTCAGACACTTAAACACATCTTTGCACATAATGACAACCCAAAGTAGGGACTGGGTATAGGTCATTGAATCCTAGGCTGTCCTTACATGCAAACCCAGAACTATGCTATGTGTTGCTAACCAGTAAGAATCCAGGAAGAAAACCCATAGTTTCTTCTTGGGTTGTGAACTCTGGGTTTCTTGATAATGGGTTGTCATTGTGTACAATTAGGGTTGCAATGAGCCTACAGAATCCAGCTGTCTTCTGTTCATCAGACTTCTTTCTTGTGCTTGGCCCTGGCTTATGAAGGGAGCTAAGCTCAGATTCAGTCAGCAAACACTCGTGAATCCTCTTGTGCAACTCAGCCACCTTTCTCTGCAGCACATACAAAGCCTGCAAGTCACGTGTGCAAAGGGCCGGCTCTGCTTGTGCTGCATTCATGCAGACTTGATTCCCGGGGACACCCTCACAAACCCTCAGTGTGCTTGGCACTGGATCTAATGGAGGAAAGTCCCACTGGGTGCAGTGGCAAGTCTTCCTGAGTAAGCCGAAGCTTGCAATACCTGGGACTCACCAATAACATTGAGGTACAAATGAGCAATGGCTGTTCCGCAGTCATTTTTCAGCTTCAGCATGACAGTTCCACTGTCTTCCCTCACACAGTCCGTTATTGTGAGCAGAGCTTGGTCACCAGTCCTTTCCATGGTGAGCCTCTCTTCTTCCGTCACTTCAATGCCATCCTTGAACCAGGTGACTTTGGGAAGGGGCTTGGCCTTGAAGGGGACCTTGATGTAGGCCGTCTGTCCCGCTTTCACAGTCACTGGGTGGGCGGCTAAACCTTCCAGCACAGATGGGTCAATAAAAGGGGGATCTTGGAGATGCAAAAAAATGGAAATGGAGAAACCCGTCTGAAAATCACAGCCACAAATTCATACTGGAATGTTCAGATATACACAAAGTCTCGGGGTTTGGTGTTCACCAATGCATTTTCAATCTCCTTAAGTCATCTGTTCCATTAGGAACAGAATGTCCATGTGAAGTTGTTCTTGGGAGAGATTTAGAATATATGCAAAGACATGGTTTGGGTGCTTTCATTTTTTGCTGTTTTTGGATGGTGTTACACTTTAGCACTGGGATATGACTAGATCAGGAGGGGTGAGGGGGGGGAGCAGCTGGCAGTATTTAACTCACCCTTGCCATTTTACCAAAGGTTGTACAAATATTGTGTTTAAATAGGACAAGCATAGAAACTGGTTCTGGGACTAGAACTCAGTGCTGGAGCTTCTGTGTTCTGCCTTTAAAAGAAAGGTTCCAGTCTCTAAGGTTTGAGAGAGATAAAATCTGAACAGCCAGAGAGGAATCCAAGCAGAATTTCTGGTGGCTATCAAATGGTGCTTTGTTGTCCCATAACTATTTCCATAGCCAATAGAAGCAGAGGAAACAAGCACATGCAAATTCAAATATTTGCATAATTTGCAACAGTTGCTAGAAACAGCAGTGATTTTGATTATGTTAGCTCAGAATTTTGTTATCTTAAAGTGTGGATTATATGCAAACTTGGTTTCACCTCTCAGGAAGCAGCTAACACAGGGGATGAGCTTGCCACCAAAGAGACAGAAAAAATACTCCTGCTAGATTATGTCACACTGGGTTGATGGCTGAGGCTGAATTTAAGTTAGGACTCCTTCCCAGAGGTCATAAGAACTGAGTTGTGTGGCCACACTGGAAAAAATAGGTTACATTTCTGTGGCAAGACAATCCTGCTAAGAAAATTGGCACCTTCTCTGACCTGTATAAATGATACAGATGGAAGGCATTTGTATGATTTGGAATCTGCATGCTTCCTCTTAATAACTTATTCTGCAAAAATTGCTGCCATGCTTAATTAATTAGGATCTTGCAAACTATTTGCAGGGCACTGAGCTGTTGCCTCAGTCCCAAGTCCTGGAAGTCTTTTATTCAGCCACCCCTCCAGGTTCTCAGTACAGCAGGCATTGACTGGGTATGCAAGACTGGCAGCCAGGAGCCTGGTTCCATAAGCCATGAGGGCTTGCCATGTGTGCTGCCCCAGTGTCAATGTTCAAGCTGCAGGGGGCACCCTCAGGGCTTACTGTGTCACATGATAACAAGCCACCTTGATGCGGTTCTCACAGCACCACAAGCCATGGAGCAAGCTGGCCCATTGCCTACATCACCCCAATCTCATATTTGCAGTCACAAGGACTAGAAACCTGTTCCTTTCACGTTGAAAGCTGACATTCTCAGGAAGCTGAACTCTGCTCCAAATAGGACATTCTGTGTCCACCAGGTTGGTGTGGGCCCTGCTCCATATGCCTTTGAAATGATCTGAGCCTAAACAAGTGGTGGGGAAGGCAAAGTGAATTCAGCTCTGGAACACAGTACTTTACCTGCAACGCTAACGGTGGCCTCACTCTCAACTCCTTTTGCTCTGAAAGTGTACTTCCCTTCATATTCCGCTCCCATTTTGTCAATGATCAGTTTGTGGACAGCTCCCTGCTTGACAATCTGGATTCCTTTCATATCTGTAATCTGAAGGAAAATAATTTTTAGAAGAAATCAGCTTCAAAATTCTAATATTGAAAGATGCCTATACGTTGTTACAGCATTGGACAAATCTCTGAATGGCTCTGCTTGCAAAGGGGGCTTAATTTCTTGAATAAGGGTATTATCCCACAAATGAGACATGTGCATGTGTTTATGTGTGTGCATGTGAACACACACACACACACAGAGGGAGAGGGGGAGAGAGATTTGCTGTGCAGAAATATCTACACTACTGTTTTCACCTTGGGGTTTTTTTTTCTTCGCGAAATGGATGCATCTGCACTCCAAAATAGGAGAAGGAGAATTAAAAACCCGTTTGAAAGGAAGGCTGGGCTTTGACCACTGTCAGAGTTCCCTGCTTCTGGAAAAGCAGTGGCTTTCACTTTTCTGAGTGCCCAGAATCTTGGGAAAAGGTAGAAAAGAAGCAGGACACTAAGCTTTTTAGGAGAAAGCAAAGTGCAAAATAAAGCTCAGAGTCAAGACCAGGGCTCGGTGCATGTTGCTCTTTGAAAGCAGGTCATCTCCCAGTCATTGCCCATGATTTTCAAGGTGACCAACAAGTGAGAGTCCATGCAAGATGCCACATGAGCACTTTGGAAGGTCTGTCTGACAACTTAGGGGTCACAAAATTACCTTTAAAAAGGAGAAAAGGGGGAAAAGGTACAGTGCAGGTGGGGGAAGGGCTCATGATTGTGGTAGAGAGAGGAGTCAGCTAGAAGACTGAGGAAAAGCCAAAGTGAGCCCAGCCCTCTGTCTGACACAGCAAGCTGCGGTCGCACAACAGCCTAGCCTGCACAGTTTGTTTGATGGGGGACGGCGGGGAGGTTGTCAGGACGTGCAAACCTGCCCAATGCCAGTAATTAAGGCTTAGGAGAAGCATTTCAACCATCTGAAAAGAGCAGGCAGGGGAACGTGAGGAAGCCAGGAAACCACCACAAATGATTGCACTTGCGGGATAAAGGGTTGGGACAGGAGAAGGGGCACGACCTTGTGTGGAAATCCGGTGGGTCAGACTGGAACCCCAGAGGGGCCGAGCTTGGTCTGCAGGCCTCAGGCCGATTTCCTTCCAAGATATATGCTATCTGCTGACAGGAAAGTGCTATACCCCTTGGGTAGGAAGGAAAATGGCTGAACTACATATAATGAAGCAGCCCCTCCTGCCGAGACCAGTTTTCGCCTGGTCACGGGTGGAAGGACTCGCAGCCTGCTCTTCTGCCTCCACGGTGCTACTGCCAGTTCATGAAACAAGGAAACGCCTAGCAATTCTTCTTCCAGATTTTGAGACTGTTATTGTGCAACTGTGTTCTACATTATGCACAGAATTTTTCAGGGGTCCAGGCAACACCATGGTTAATTTGATGCCCTCTTGGGCTTCTGCACTGTTTTCTTCCAGTTTCCTTCTTGCCAGAAAAAAGCCATTAAGGGAGGAAAGCTGGACTAGCTGACCGAGCCTCGTAATGGTTAGTAATAGCAGCCCTCGGTCTGGGAACACGTGGGCTCTGGGGGGGGGGGGGTGGCATCCGTTAGCCGAAGGGTTCGGGTCGGACACATTTGCCTTTATGCACGTTTCCCTGTCGGCCCCATAAAAGCTCACCTCTTTCCCATCCTTCAGCCAAACGCCTTCCACTCTCTCATCGTTTAAGACAATGCAGAGCTCTGCTGGGTCGCCTGTTGAAGCCTCGACATCTGATAAGCCGCTCTTGACTGTAGCAAACCTCTCTGAAAAGGAGAGAGAAATGAAGGCGGTGGCGGCAGGGGGCCAGGAACAAGTCTTTTTAAAAGTTTCAAGGAAGAAGTGGGCGCATGTCCAGCAAGGTGCCTGGGGGTTCTCTGGTGCCTGCGGACACCATACTGCCTGACCCAGGGTAGTTAGCCCAGGGTTAGTGAGACCCGAGTTCAAATCCTCCCTGAGCCAGAAAGGTACATCTGGTTAAGAATGTAGGAAGTGCCCGGAGGGTCGGGCCAAAGGTCCATCTGGTCCAGCCTTCTGTTCACCCAGTGACCACGAGATCCCACAAGGAGGACTTGATGCAACAGCACCCTCCTGCCCAAGCTCCCCAGCAATGACTGCGCAGAGGCACATGAGCCCTCAGGCTACCCAATCTCACATCTAGGCCTCCCGGTCTACACACCTAGGGGGAGTAAGAAACGAGTCTAGGCACTAGAGGGGGAAGGTTGCCACCCTAACCTGCATCTGTTCTAAGAAAGCAGAAGGCCAAGTGTCAAGGCTTTGGTGGGAAAAGAGAATACCCCTGTTAAACTGTCTGTCTCTTTCCTTAGCCATTCAGGGATAACTTTTGAATTCAGCTGCATAACAATATGAAGCAAAGCTTTGCTCTCCTACGGAAGCCATTAGTAACCATAGGATGCCTCGCTCTCCTCCCCAAGAGCCCTCCCACTCACCAGTAAGAAACAGACTTTCTGCCAGTGCCACTAAGGCTTGTTTCAAGTTCTCCTCCAAACCCGCTCTTGCCCTGCTAGAGCTCACCTTCCACAGTTACGTTGCAGCTGCTGTAGTACTCTGTGGGGTCATTTTCTTGCATGGCAATGACCATATATTCTCCTGAGTCATTCAGCTCCGCATCATCTATGATCAGCTCTGCCATCTTGCCTTCATGGTTCATGGTAAATTTTTTAGACCTCTCAATCACCTTTCCGTTCTTCATCCATTTCAGGGTAACGTCTTTGGTGGTCAGCTCACATTCCAAGCAAGCTTTGCTCTTCTCCTTGACCCGGACATTCTTCAGGTTTCTGATGAACTTAATTGGTGGTCCTTGAAAGAGAAGGAACAGACAGACGTTGGCTGCATGGACTGCCACCTTAGCTGAATCCCCTGTGGAAATCAAGGCTACCACAGGGCCAGCAGCTAAACATCAGTCTGATGATGTGGAACTAAGCAAGGAAATGATGACTTAGGACTGGCCAAATAGCCTTTGGAAGGAACACTCACTGAAAAAGGAGAATGAAAAATCAGTTTGATTTCAAAAAATACTCATGATTCTACGGATCCAAGCAAAGGTGTTCCTGGCATTTCCTTACATCAGCATATATAAGAAGAAAACATACATATGTGTACATATATGTTAAAACATGCAAGGTACATGTCTGGCAACCTTGGCCCAACTAA
Source organism: Varanus komodoensis (assembly GCF_004798865.1). Classification (NCBI taxonomy): domain Eukaryota; kingdom Metazoa; phylum Chordata; class Lepidosauria; order Squamata; family Varanidae; genus Varanus; species Varanus komodoensis. The sequence goes on along the minus strand of NW_025335468.1, from coordinate 10,475,443 downwards.
GGTTGTGCAACGCATGCATTCAGGTACCGAGAACACACAGGCGCCTACAGGTTTTGTGCCTGCTGCAGGACTGAACGTTGCCCAATAAAATGTACAGCTGATCTTACATCTTTGCACCTTTTTAAAGCTTTCTCTCTAATGTTTCTGATACTGCAACCTGTCAGACTAAAAAATTCCACCATCTTCTGTGATGGATGCTGCAGCAAATGAAGTATTGCTAAAAGGGATAAGATTTTTCTAACCCAGTCTTCTGACAGACGCGAAATTGTTCAATGCCAAATGAAAGGAAACCCTCGTTGCATCATCTGCTGAAATGCGTTGAATCTGGTTTGACAAATGATTTGGACTCCTCATCCCATTCACACTATTCTTTCCTATTATGTTGAACCCCCAAATGTTCAACCACAGTTAAGTGATCCTCCTTCTTTTACAAACTTTAGATACATGCCCCTATGTTTTCAAATGAGGTCTAATTAAGGTTAGTTAGCAAAGCCAATCATTGATCTGTTATTGAGTAGCATGAACCTCATGTGAAAAAAGGGACAGACAGACTCCAGGACAGGAAGCACAATGCGGTTTGCAGTAACCAAAATGGATTGTCTACAGCCACTCGTTCCAATTCTTTGTTTTAAAATTTGAGCAGCCCAGGGAATAGCAAACAACCTCAGTTGCACCTACTCTCAATGAAAAGCTCGGCCTTGGTCACCAGATCACCGGTTTCAAAAGCAACTTCACCCATGTCACTTGGGCGGACATCTTTGATTTTTAAGGTGTGAGTTAAGCCGTCTTCAGACGTGATGATCTCATACTTGTCATCTCGCTTCAGCTCTTTCCCATTGAACTTCCAGGCAAAGTTAGGCACCTTTTTGGAAAGGCGGATTTCAAACACAGCAGTCTGCCTCTCTGTTATTTTCAGAGGTTTCAGGTCTGCCAAGAACTTCAGGGGCTCATCTGCCAAGACATAACAAGACACACAAGAACCTGCAATGTCTGTTCACAGCAGAGAAGGTTTTTCAAACAGGGGCCGGATTCTCAGGCTGCGGTCATCAATGTAGTTCTATGGACACCTGGTACTCCCCACCCCAGATATTTGGACTCCGTAACTCCAGACCATTGGCCGTGCTGGCTGGGTCTGATGGAAGTTGTGCATCATCATCTGGGAGCTGCTGGAATTCTATTCCTGCTCTACAGAAATAAGCAAGTCTGACTCATACAAGCTGAAGTTATGACTCATCTTTCCTTCCTTCTCATGTGTAATTAAAATACAATTTACCTATTACGTTCAAGTTTGCAGAGAGTTGCTTGTCGCCTACTAAAACAGTGTATGTGCCCATGTCCTTTTCAGTCACGTTGGTGATATAGAGCATAAACTTAGTGCCCATCTGTTTTGTTTCATATTTGCCTAGGCAATACTGAAGACGCAAAGGATCGCCATCCTGGAAAAAAGAAGTTCACAGATTGGAAAGCCTAGGTAAATAGTAATCTCCATGGCATGCATGCTGGAAAGAGGGCGTTTCAAAGATGGTTCAGGATGCGTATACACATTGCTTGAGTAGCCTTCATTAGTGACAGGTGGTCAGCCGTAGGAACTGACATCATAGCAAGGTCTTGGGGTTGAGTGGACATCAGCATCTTGTTGTGTTCCTCCTGCACTCATTTGGACATGTCGTTATGTGATAATTACACAACCATGAAATGTAAATGGTGGAAATACAGAGCCTCAAAGCAGAGAACACTCATGGCAAAATAAATGCTTGGGAATCTTGGGGATGTAATAAATTCCCTGGAGCTGATGTGTTCTGTGAGGCAGATGCATGAGGCAGTGAAAACTGGGACAAACACCGGAGAAGTAGCAGCAGGAACATGTACTGGTCCATAGCCATTTTATGTTGGCGTGCATTACAGTGCTACTAAATGAACTTTCTTTGATTTTCTCTCTTTGAATATAAAAACCCTTTCATTGTCATTAACCAGCCTGCACAAGTAATTTGCCGATAAGGTGGCATTAGAAGGAACCTGTAGGAGACGCGCTGTTCTTGACTCTGAAAGTCTCAACCCCACTGCCCTCATGCAAACCAACATCAATAAAGACAGCGACCTTTAACCATGTCAGCTTCATATTGGCATCCCTAAGTTCCAGAATGCAGTCAAATACTGCTGTCGAGTCGACCTTAGCAGTAACATCTTCCAGGGGTTTCAGAATCTTGACAGCCTGTGGTAGAAATTGCAAATAAAACAAAACTATGATGATTCCTACACACTCACCTTATGTAATAAATGAAACAAGATTAAATGCTGCTGCTCATTTGCAAAGATGACTGTTGATAGCTTGTATCTTCTGAGGCTTCTGAGGGCCAGGGCCCAAAGAGAGCCCTGTTGGGGTCCCAATTCTTCCCTCTGGAGTACCAGCAAAGACCCTTCCCCTGGACCAGCCTCTCTCCTTCAATCACCAACTTTTTTGGTGGTTCTGCAGCTTTTGGGCAGAATTCTCTCTGCCCCCAGTCAAAAGGGCTGAGGTGCTTCCCCTTACCCACCAAAAGCAGGAGTTTTACAAGACAGTGTGCTGAGGGTGTGCATGTATGTTGTATTTCTGGCTCTGACTCTTTTACCTCATGCCCATCCCCTCTGCCTGCCGTCCCACCTAGCAAGTGGAACGCACTTTCCCAGCACTGAGTTCAGCTCTCTGGCTGAAGGAGGTTCTGTGCTGCTGTTGATGGAAAGGCGGGCACTCGTGCTTCCGTGCCACCAGAATCTCTGGGCTGGTTCCAGCGCCCTGTGAGTTGAGCTCTCTCCTTAAGAAGGGGGCTCCCAGGTGTGGATTCCCCTTTCACCCTGCAGCACTCTACAGCCCCCCCACCCCACCCCCAGATCTGCTCTGGCAGCCTGGGGTGGGGTGGAAAAGAGGAATGATTGAAAAATGCCTTTCCACCCCCACTTCCTCCTGCAGAAGCTGCCCTGCATCAAAGGTCCTCCTGCCCACAGAAAGGGGCCTTTGGATCCAACCTCTTTTTCCTATAACAGAGCAATGCAATTATTGGCAATCGTATCTTGGCAATGCGTGTTTTTAATGGTGAATCATTCCAGACTACTACAAATTTTAAAACAATCCCCCTGTCCCACTGGTACATTTGATTTTAAAAAGAAGATACTTTTACTGATTTCTACTTGTAAAGCCCAAACTTGGAGTTCCAGGTATAATTTCAGGTTACTCCTAGGTTTTCAAGATGACATATTTCAGCCCAGCACTTTGTTCCTTCCCAGGAAGGTAAGATGCATCTGGGGGATATTACAACAGTGGAGCTGAAATAGTAGAGCAATGTTGAGGATGCACCCCAAAGCAGAAGTGTGGGCTAAGCCAGCACCCCTTTGTCTCACCTCAACTTCTACTTTTTTCTTCATCTCCTTCAGTTTCTTAAGAAGTCCTCGGAAATCGGTGAAGCCGTATTCCATGCAGACCCTCTCAAAGTCCTTCCTGGGTACCTTGGAAAGAATCTCTAGCATCTCTTTTTCACCGATCACTTTCTTCTCCTTTTTCTTAGGAGCCGGAGGACCCCTGTGTGCACGCAGGCCAGGTTATGGGGCGACATTTGCTTAGCACAGGCTAACTCTGGCACATCACTCGGTCAGGAAACTACCATCCCCAGGGCTCTCAAAGGCAGGACTGGCCCAAGCCAGCCTGTTCCACACCCCCACCCAAGGCTTGTGGTACCCAAGCACACACACACAAAATCCACAAGTGCCTCTCCCATCCCTGACTATAATGCACTGAAGAACTAATAAACTGCTGCCTTGCTTGGAAGGAAACCCTCAGAATGAGGCAGCCCTGCAGGCCCTGGAAAGGACTGTTCTCTATTGTCAATGTCTTCTTTTTGGAGGGTTGCCCCATTCAAGGGTGCTTGATAGATGAAGAGCCACCAGAGGAAAAGCTGGACTTTGAAGCTGCCCATCAGCAGGGCCCTGACAGCAGGCTGAGCAAGGCCCTAGACAGAGATTAGCATTGCAAATGCTATGCTAATGAGTGTCCTCCTTTTGGCAGCTCATTACTGGACACCCTAGTCCAGATTGCTCTTTAGTCCTCTAGTCCTCTGTGAACACGTTTCCCCACTTCTGCCTGTGGATGTTCTGCTCTGTGTGGTTGAGGCCCTGCTCCCATTCCCAGTTAGGTGGGCTTTGGGCCCCTGGTGGATCCTTGGCTGAGGTTGTCCTGCCCCTTGACCTGCCCAAGAGGCCCCCAACCATTGTGGTTTGCAAACAGAGCAAACACTAAGGCTGACTTGGGCTGTCAAATTTCCCCTTAATGAGGACCTTTCTCAAAGGTCCTGATTCTGAAAAGTCAGTATAGTGTTGAGAAGAAGAAAGTATTTAGTGGCTTGAAGGCTATGCAATTACTTCCCTGCTCAGGTGGAAGGTAGTTGTTACCACTTATAAATGAACCACTTCATTCAGAAATAAAATAGGTAGAAGGAGCTCTCATTTTGCTGCTGTTTTTTCTCTGCAGGATCTCTTTGTTGGATAGTTGCATTGTTTTTTATGCTTACAATGATTTCATTGTGACTTCAGTACTCATTTATTAGCAGCCCCGAAACACTGAAGAGGTATGATAAAATGTTTTAAACAAGCAGGAAAATGCATACTGTTTGTTGGTGGAGTGAGTTATGATTGTAAAAAAGAGAGGGACTTCTCTGTGGTGGCACCCTGATTTTGGAACCCCACCCCAGAGCAAAGTAATTGTTTACTTATTTGGGTACTTATTTACTGAAGTATTTGAAATTGGCTTTATTGCTCCAGGTGCAATTTTAAGTCCTTGTTGCCTCTCAATATAATGCTGCATGCAGGATATTTGTATTTTTATTAGATAGATCTAGAAAATTTAAAAATACATTTCACAGCAATAGCAATCCTTTGACCCTTCTATCTCTTTTGCACTGGGGGAATCTCCACCTTGGGCTGCAGTTACTGCCTCTTGTTCTGCCTCTCACCAGCATCCTATTCCCAGTTTGCTGCAAGCCCACGTAGAGAGAGGATCTGAAAATTATTCCCCTTGGAAAAGTGTCCTGACCTTTCATTGCAGGGGAGGGGAGAAATCTCACCTTTTTTTCAACATTTTTTTGAAGTCCAGCTTATCTTGGCCTTAAAAAATGAAATAAAATCAAAATAAGAGAATTGATACCAATAGCCTACATTCCGATGCATTATTTTAAGGTGGTGATGTGGAAACTCTTTTGGCCTGAGAAGAAGATTTTGCTCCACGGGAACTCCCAGAGCCACTTCCAGTGGCAAAGGGATGAGGTCAGACTATCAACCTATTGTAGCTTCAGGCTCTTATTGCCAGTAACTGAACCTTAGGAAAAGCATTTTGACCTTTTAGAGTGGGCACAAGCTGCATGATAGCTGGGGAACCGCCAAACAATTGATAGTTGGAAGAAAGTGGTGGGGCCTCTTGGGGAACCCATGGAGGACCAGCTTTGGCCTGAAGTTCCCCACCCTTGTTCTAAGGGACACAGAAGAATTGCTTCAGTGTAAGGACACGGCCGCGTGGCCCTCATTCCACATTTCTCATAGACCTGTCATATGCTTGACTCTGTGGAGTAGCTCCCAGCTGAAGTTCCAGGGACCTTCCTGCTTCCACACTGGGATGTGCTTCCCCCCTGCCCAAACTCTCCTTAGGTGCTTGTGCTTTGCACTTACATTCTGTTACGATCAAGGACACCATGTAGATGATGTCAGCGTGCTCATTGGAAACGATGCACTTGTAATTGTCAGCATCATCTGATGTGAGGCTTTCCAGCTGCAAAGAGGAAGCAACATAAGAAGCCCGATGAGAGGGCCCATGAGAGGTGCTTGCAGAATTTATACAGCCCGCATAAACTCTCCCCTTAAACATGAAGGTGCTTGGGTCAAATGTGAGTGGGGAGAAAGCAATTGCTTTTTGATGAAGATAGAACTCTCCCTTGGTTCGCCAAGGAAATTGCTGCATACTTTCCTAGAACTGCTTCCTCCGGCTGAGCTAGCAAGATATTCAAATATGCACATGCTGGAACCAGTTCTATGGCAACACTGGCTGCGTTGTTCAAAAGTGGTCAAGGAAGAGAACTGTGAGCTACACAGGGAATAAATGGCCAGGATATGCTAAAGAGACTAACAATTGCCTTATTAATTCGCAGACAGAGTGGCTTAAAAATGCCCACTGGAAATGAAATACTTTTAAGCTGCCACATGAGGGCCAATACTGTAGCTGCGGACAGGTTACAGCACCATCATATGCACCAGGGGTGTTCAACCTTTTGGCTTCTCTGGGCCACATTGGAAGAAGAATTGCTTTGGGCTGCACATTAAATTCACAAACACTAACAAAAACTGATGGGCAAAAAAAAAAAAAAAAAAAAAGGAGGTCTGTGCATAATACTTGTGAAATCCACCACCACAGATAAGCAAAAAAGTCCTCACATAATAATCCTAATTATTTTGTGAGGATTATTACAGGTTTATTATGCGGTACCCCATGTGGAGAGTGAGCAAGTTCCAAGTTTGCAAACCCTAATATAGAAAAAGAACATATCTTAGTAATACAACTTCATTGATTTTTTGATATTTTTATTATAAAAGTAAAAGAGGGCAACATAAAACTAGTGGGATATTTGGCATTGCATTTGAGAAACTAGTGCATCAGTATCTGGTTTGTGGAAGTAGTTGCAATTCTCAGTGAGTTCTCAAGGTGCTCATCAGATATTTTGGTTCTAATTTTACTCTTAGAGTGCTTCATTCTTAAAAATAGTTGCTCACAAATGGAAGCTGAACAATGCCATAAAACTGAAGCCATGCATGTATACAAACAGTGAAAGCATATGCACATTTATTTTGTGAGACATTGCAGCACGACATTGTCATCTACAAAGTTCACGCTTGAGAACTACACAATCGAGTTGCAAAAAAAATCTCATATTTAGTAAGTTTAGGATTTTGTGCTGGGTCACATTCATAGCCATCCGGGCAGTGGGCTGGACACCCCTGATATGTACATTTAAGGACAGGATTAAGTCCTCTTCAGTGGTGGCCCCACAGTTAAGGAACAAGCTCCCCATTGAGGCCTGTCTGGAGCCAACATTAATATATTTTCAGTGCCAGGTTGAGGCCTTTACCTCAGGGCATTTAATTAGTGTTCCTTGGGGCTTTGCCAGCTGCTTGTACAAGTCTTACAATTTAAGTGAACTGTATCATTTTTGCATTTCTTTTAAATTTGGTTTTAAATATAGTATGGTAATATTTTCATGCTTTTTAAATTGCTGTTTGTATTTTGTATTGTATTCTATGTGTTGTAAATGGACCACACAGATTTGCTTTTTGGGAAGCATAAAAATTAAATAAAATTGAGTTCAATGGGGCTTCCTCTGTTTACAGAAGTTTTCTTTTTCTTTGTTTCCTTTTTATGCTTTCCCCCTGTGAGCAGAGGCTTCTCTTCATGAGGCCTTTAAGAAGCTTCCACTGGACTGAAGCTGCTTCCCTTTTCTTTGTGGGAAGCAGAGCTTGGCTTTCCCCAGGATTTGATTTCTCCACCTTTCTATAGGCATGTCATGAGTGGAGCCAGCTGGAGCCAGGGGTCAGACTGGATGGCCTGGGAGGCCCCTTCTGACTCATGCTGTTTCTCTGTTTCTATATTTTCCATCATCCAACCACTAGGTGGGTCTATGGCATAGATGCAGGATAGCAGAGTTGCGACTTCTGTTCTGGGTTTTTAGGCATTTGAAATTTAATAGCAGACTTTCTTTGCTCTTAAGAAAAAAAAAAGCCTCCAAAATGACTGGAAAACACAGGAAAGACCCTGTAGAATGGTCATGTCATGGCAAGGACCTGAAAAGTTTTTGATTTGATTTGATTTTTATCCCACCCCATTGGCAATAAGGCTTCCATGAGGGAGGAATCACAAGGGCACAAGAAATGCCTCAAAAGGAGAAGCCCCTCATTAAACGCCCCTTCCAGCCCTTTCAAGCCTCCACCTCAGTAGGCGTGGCCTGGCTACGCTATGACCTTGGCAAGGTGCCGTTGAAGACACACCTGACAAATATAACACAGCAGGGAAAGGCAGGGAAACGTGAGCAGAAAGAGATTGTAGAAGTCACACTCATTACCTTCAGGACATACTCCTTATTGATGCTGTCAAAAAACATCTTTGATCCTTCCTTGATCGGCAGCCCACTTTCCCTCTTCCATGCCACTGTGGGTTTAGGGTTGCCTTTCACTTTGGCGCGAAATACGGCCTTGTCTCCTGTGGGCCGAGGCGGAATAACGTCACGGGGCGTTCTGTCGAAGGGCAGCCTGCCTTTCGTGTGGCGGTGTTGCTCTCCTCCTCCAGACCCACTTCCACAGGTGACTGCTGGAGGGCAGCTCCCTGTGCCATCTTTGTGCAGCTCACTCCGGCTGTCGGGCCTATTTTTTATTTATGATATTTACATCTCGCCTTTTTCCTTTCAAGGAACTCAGGATAGCTTGTATAATCTTCCCCTCCTTTCAATCTGATATGCACAACAACCCTGTGAAGGATGTTTGTCAGAGCATCTGGCTTGAATCGCCCAGTTAATTTTGTGGTTGAGGGAGGACCAGAACCTGGACCTCCTGCATCCCGTCCAACACTCCAGCCACTGCGCTACACTGGCTCTTGAAAACAGATGGCTAGGCTAGGCTAGGCTAAGCTAGGCTAAGCTAAGCTAGCCTTAAGACAGTGTTTGTTATGCCTGGATGGTGTGGTGGGTTTCATGATCCACCTGCAGCCATGTATTGCAGCATAAACTGCTCCTATCCCAGTTATTCCCATTTGCTTCCCATCCCTCCCAAGTTTTCCATCATCTTCCTCCACCTGGTCAGACACTGCAGTTCTCAATGACCTGCTGATCCTACCCAGGCATGGTGATACCTTGACCATGGCAGGACTGTAGTGGCAGGCAGAGCCGCTCACTCGCTTTCAGTGAAGAGGGAGAATGGGCATGGCTTACCTTCTGGGGCTGTCAGGGGGTGAGGTTTCTCCACAAATTCTGGGATACTCTCTCCAGCAGGGATCTCAAAGGAATGGGAGACCATGCTGAAGGACTCCACAACAGCAGAGGATTTCCGAGAAACCATCTCCTCTGTCAGATATGAGGGTGTATTAGTCAAATGAAGCGGCTGTCCAAGTTTTAGAGAATTTTCCAAAACAGTGTATGGTGCAGTCAGGCGTTTTCTTAAATTTATCTGAGGGCTGCATCCCCAAATGCCATTTTTCCTCTGAGTGCCTCCCGGACATTATAGTCCCTGCAAACGGGGGTTCATAACAAGTGAAACCTTGGTGATGAGCTTCTCTCCTGTCTTCACCATGCAGCCTGGCGTAGGTCTGGTGTCCATAGAATGTCTCAAGAGAATTTATGCCACTGTGAGCTTCAGTGAATGGAAGCAGCCAAGGATGCTGTCCTACGGCCATGGCGATAAGCCCCTGAATGCGAGGCTTGGTCAGCCACTGCAGAGTGGAAGGAGGAGGGGAGGTGGTCTTCAGCTCCCTGTCCTCCCACACTGGATTTTTCGCTAGGCAGCATTATTGCCTTTGGAGGAGGCAGGGAGGGAGGGAGGGAGGGAGGGAGGAAGGGTGGGGAGCAGGACTGTTCATATCAGAGCCTCTGTAGTCTCCTTCCCTCCCAGGCCCCCAAATCCTCACTCTCCCCCTTGCCAGAGTTGCTTCCTGACTTCGGAGAGGCAGCTGCTCTCTTCATGTGAGCTACAAGGTGGGAGGTCAGAGCCCCAGTTTCCAACTCTAAGGGCAGAGTGCTGCCTCCCACCTTGGATCTGGGAATCCCAAAGTGCTGAGATAAAGTGGAGGTTCAGCTACTCCACATTAGGGAATGGACCCAGTTTGACTTAGGGAGGGGCCCTGCACCAGACACGGAAGGCCAAGAGGAGCTGAAGGTTATGTTACATTTGTTAAGCCTGGGCTCACTCACCCAGGGAGGCTGGTTTTCCTGCCTCATACAGAATTACCCAGACGTGCTCTGTTGCATCATCCAAACCAGCTTTGGGGTCTGTGGGTTGGCTTACAGAATCCATGGTTTGGTTTAGGGTTCGGTGTGGGAAATTACAGTAGTTTGGTATGCAATCTGGCAGCATGCAACCAGCACACGTGGGGCAGAGAAATGAGCTACAGTGAGTGAACCCACCAGCTACATGGACCCATGCATAAGTTTGAGCTTATGGGAGCTACTTGACACACTGAGACAGGGTCCATCAAATCATCCAAAAGTAAAACAGCAATTAACACGGAATGCAAGGTGCTGGTTCATAAGCCTCCAGGTTTTCTTTTAATTTCTGGTGCACCCTGAGCAACATTTCCCTAATTACTCATTCAGGTATTTATTTATTTATAACATTTTTATGCCACCCCTATCGTAACGAAGCCTCGGGGTGGCTCACAACAGGATACAAAGTACATAAATACATAAATAATAACAATATAACAATTAGAAAAATATATGGCTTGTTGTATAGTCTGAAACCAGGAAACATGGCTCGTTTGAAGGGGCATAGAACCCTCAAATGACCTACAGCAGAACATGGGTTATTTGTATGCTAAATACAGTTAATATTTATGGATAAGATGAAAAGGTCATAATTCATCAGTTATAATTAAGTTTTACTTGCTGCAGACCAATGGTTTTAGTTTACTATTTTCAAACTATCTTAAAGGATATCCAGAGCTTCTGCAGCTCATCATGATACTTGCCTTCCACAATTTTGGTTGTTTGGGATACATGCACTGAACTGGAGCTGGAACTGGAGAATTCCATGGAGTGATGCTGCTGGAATTGGGATTCCCTATGCATGACTGCACTTGCCATATTGAACGCCTTTGAATTTTCCTGAGATCACAGTACTTTTAAAAGCTGTGGAATAAAAAGGCTTGATCATTTTACTCAGCAATATTAAGTACAGTACCCTTTCTCACATTCCGTGACCAAGAAAGAGCAAGCAGGACAGAGCCGTGCCAGTGCAGTTGATTGTGGACTGACATTGAACCATGGGCTTGTTGTGCTGTATGAATTCCTCTGTGCTAACAAACCATGCTTTGTAAACCACAAGCAGCCTACAGTTCACAACTCAACCAAAGAATCATGGGTTATTTTATGGGTGGTTTGTAGTAAACACACCATTGTTTGTTAGAACGGCCGGATTCGCACAACACAGCAACCCACGGCTTGACAATATTCAACCCTTAGTGCAACCTGAATCCAGCCATTTCCCCACTCCTATAAAAGTGAATGACTGCTGTTCACATGGGCTGATGACAGAAAAGGGCTCCACCAGGGGACTCTGGTGTTATTTTACGTATACTTAAGTTTATATCCCACAACCTGATGCTCTCAACAATACCAACAAGTCAATAAAATAAACAAAAAGAGAGCAAGTCAAACATGATCAAGATACATCTAAATAAGAAAAACCTAAATTCTTAGCAATCCTATGCTCTGGGAAGGATTCCTTGGAAACATAGGATATGGTGATATGGTGGATATCCCCCCCCCCCATCCCTGCAGACAACAGACAAAGGTATGACCTTGTGCGGGGGTGATCTCCAATTGGATTCCCCCCCCCCCAACTGGTTCCTCTTCCAATGTCAGTGCCACAACCCCAGAAAAAATGGGGAGTGAGCAAAGGGGGCAGTGCCTGACTAAAGTTGCAAACTGCAGGCAGCTGGGGAAGCAGGACAGATAGGGGCCTGGCCTTACCCCACCATCAGGGAAAGAGGCTGAAACCCTCTAAACCTTGGAGGGTTCTTTTCTCCCACTGGACTCTAACTCTGCCAAGGTGTCTGCCCCCGACTAGCTCCTTAGACTGACTATCACCGTCAGAAAGTGTGTGTTAGATAATCAAAGAATAGAGCTAGCTTTCTTTTTGCCCCCCCCCCCCCCCCCCCCCCCGTGGTGCACCAAGGAGTCTGGGTGCCTGGGATTAGGACACCAGGCGCTTATGGGTTTCTGCTTGTAGATTTCTCTTTGCCCATTCACTTTTCTCTTCTGAATCCCATCCCCTCTCCCTTTCCTCTTTTTTATATAGATAGAGTGTTTGCATGAGTTGTAGTGCTAAATCCAGTGTCTAGCCCACAGGGCTGAGACCCAGAGCTGGGCTGGTTTGGCCCAGGGATGAAAGAAAGGCCAAAGGGGCTAACCCCTGGCCTTCCACTACAGCTCCAACTGCAGAAATGGAGGGGCGGGAAGTGAACAGCCCCCCACTGCTCCCCCTGCCTTAGCTGCCTCTCACCTGCAGGGCTTCCAATAGACCCAGCCTTTGAGCTTAGAGGTTTCAGTCATTCCAAAGCATCAATACCATAGAATTGCACTTTCAAAGGGCTGCAAAGATTTATCAGTCTGGAGAATAAAACTTGCTGTGGCTGACTGGGAGATGCAAGTTGTTGTTATTCAACATGCCTGCAGGGCACCAGGTTGGGGAAGGCCGATGAAGAGCTTTCAAGGTTAGCACCATTTCTGAATTTGCTCAGGAACTGACCTGGAGAACATTGAAGCGATAGGACCCACCAGCGTGGCCAGGTATGCCTGGAACGGCCAGCTCGTCAGGATACGGCACAGCACAGCCCCTCACGGACAGGTAGAGGCCTGTCACTGGCTTTGACAAACACGACATTTCCCCTTGCGTGTGTTCCAGATCACAGCCAGGCCTGCTTATTTATTTTACTGAAAACGTCCAAATCGCATTTCTGCAAAGAGCCACCCTCCAAGTGGATCTATCGCCAAGATCACAGAGTTTCCATGACAACACTGCTGCACACACCGTGTGCGGAGGCTGCCCCCAGTGCGAATGTTGTCTAGATGATCAAGACACTTGTCTCTCACACATTGCGCCTTCTGAACAGATCCTGTCCTCTAGCCCACATGAATATTTCAGCTGGACTATCTGTGAGAACCAGCCCCGATTCATTCAGATTCCACTGCTACCCATGTCCACTGCTTGTTCTCATGAGATCATCACTACACATGGATGTAACCTTCTTTATGCTTCTTCCTTCCTCAGGCAGCGATCATAAATTCTCTCAGTTCTTTTAGTGCTTTTAGCATTCTATTGTGCTACTGTTTTTAATCTAGTTTCACAGAGTTGTACTAGTTTCATTCTTTGCTGCTGGGTATTATTGGTGTTGGTCTCTGAGTTTTGTTCTGAACTGCTTGTACTGCATAGTTTTAATGCATTGTACCCTGGCCAGAGAACTGTGGTTATGGAGCAGTTGAGAAGTATAGTAAAATAGCTAAGTAAATGCATAAATTGTATTTAGCTGCTGCATTTTCATTTTTAATCCAACATGAGTGAAAGGGGCATGATCTGGACCTTCAAAGCCCCTGTACTCTCACATTAGGTCTCATCTTGGTTTGGGGCCTCTGCATCTATTTTAGAATAAACATGACAAAAATGCAGCTGCTAGATACAAATTTCAAACATTGGCCCTCGTTGTAGATATAATTCATGCACATTCCCCCTTGACTAATACTGGAACAAAACTGTCTAACACTGGAACAAAACTACCTGGCCAAGCTAAGCTAACTATGGTTTAGCCTGCAGCATTGTAGTAATTCCATTTATGCAAAATACCACCTATTCCAGGATTATGGATTATAGATGTATTAGAATATAGGAAGTCAGGCTGTCCATTGCCCCCCCCCCCCCCCCCCCGCACAACAAACATGTCAGTGCAAAAATTTGCATTACACCCTCAGAATATAACAGGCAAGCTAAATTACTGGTAAATGGTACCTTTTCTTTTTCTGGTTACAAGGACTGTTGGTGGGCTGTATTATGAAAGGGAGGTTTCTGAAGCATCAGTGTGTCCTTCCAAGTCCTGTAGCAGATATGAACTGGCCTCCGAGTCTTGGCAGTCTCTGAGAGACAGCTGGGTCCCCCAGCAGGCCTCAATATAGCTCTGTGCAGTTCAGACTTTAAATACACGCTGGCCCCTTGTGGGCGATGTCGTTACATCCATTTCTGCAGCTTCAACACTTGCACATACTTAGGCTGCAATCCTATACGAACTTGCCTATGAGTAAATCCCACTGAACCCAGTGGGACTGGCTTCTGAGTAGACATGTCTAGCATTGCTCCAGTAAGAGCCTTAAGATGACAAACCCTCAGGGGCAAAACCAGCCATCACTAACAGTTGAATACGGCATGTTCCCATAGAGATGCAAGATGTACGATCTTCAAATGAAGTTTTTTTTTCAGCTCATGCGGTATGCCAACAGTGCTTTTTGTTCTTCCCAGGTCTGCTAGATGACCATCAATAATGTAAGCATTTGCTAAGATATTTAAAAATGATGGCCATCTATCCTTTAATCCAGTATTAGCTGGCATCAGTGCTGAAAATATCTTGAAACTGGCTCAGTGAAGGAGACATGTAGACATGAAATAAGACAGTGACGAAACCCTAGAGAATGTCTCACTTTCCCTCCATGACTGCAGGAACCCAGACTAGGTGCCATTTATTTGTGAGTGGGGTTAGACGTTTCAAAAGCACTGCGGCCCTATTGTCGCTTGGTTGCCCAGGCAAAATCGCAGCCCTCTCAAGCTTGGTCTCTTTGAAATCAGTCTCAAGGCCAAATTATACTTTACACTGATCAAGCGGCCTGTAGCTTTGTTTCTTCCTGCTCGTGTGAGCACACACAACCCCATTTCAGACTGAGATCACCTTGCACCAGAAGGGGATGATTCAACTTTTGGCCATACCACTTGCTTCTTGAAATGTCCCTCCATAGTCCTTATGTGGGCCAGATGTGCTTACTCAAAGAATAAAGCAAACCTTCAGCTACACCCTGCGAGGTTAATGCAATGTATAGACTGGCTCTTGGTCAAAAAGTTGTGCATTTATGATGGTGACCCTTACCTTGGCTGGTTATTTCTTCAAAGGACACACAACTATTTAACCTCTGCTCATGTGTAACAAGGCAGAAAGGCCTTGACTGACTACTTTTGAAAATGGTAAAGTTAAATGGCAATGAACTAAAATTATTCTTCATTGTGTGCGTGGTCCATCTTCCTTCCCCATTGCCAGCTCAGCCCAGAGGCTGTTGCCCTCTTAGGACTTTCCATCATTTCTAAGCAAGGTAATATGGGTAGATGTTGTAAAACACCCCAGTCACATCGTACATTGTTTACGCATGATCTGTAGACACTTTAACTCAGAGTCCCGCACTGAGGGGTTGGACCTGATGGCCTTTCTTGTCCCTCACAACTCTATTAGTCTATGATTCCAGAGTCTTAGAAACTTGCCCTCATCTGGACATCTCTGCATTTGGAATGTGATAATGATTCATAAGACCCTTGTGACAAAATCAAGGCAAGCTGGAACTCCTAGCTTGAGACAGATGCTTCCTACGTTCTAGCAGTTTTTGTGGGAAACCTGTTTACTTTTCAGCTCTCCATCTAAAAAAACAGCAAAACCCCCATTTTGCAGGGGTACTACAAATATTACTGTTCTATGAACTGTGAGGTGTTGCTGTAGGAACTGATCCAGTACCATACACCTGGTTAGCACCAAGAAATGCCATACAGTTCAAACTATTTTTGTATGTTTCCCCATTCATATTGTACTTCTAGGCTTCTTTGTAAAAGAAAAAAGTCATAGCACTGAGTTGTTGTACCGTTCCTACGATGTCCAAAGGTTAAAATTATGTTGGAAATATAGACTAGCTAGATACGTAGTAGAATCCTTCAAATCTTTCAAGTTTCAATTCAGAGTCTATAGCTGCAGGGCCTCAATCAGACATGCAAAAGACTTGTTTATTTGAGTTTGTACAACTGCTGCAACTGCAATGCTTCCAAATTTAAACATTTTGCTAAGCTTGTTTTGTAGCCTCTGGATTTATATTGGGACAAAAGTCTCACAGTATCCTTTACCTTTGTCTCAATCACTCTTCTTTCATTAACAAGTTCTCCCTTTCAAGTTTTCCGAGTTATGTATAGCTTCACCTATAACTAATAGCTTCTTTGTTCAGCTTTATTGCATAGCATCCCTTACCCAGTATGACATCATTGCATGTTTCCGTAACTTTACTCCACTTCATTTGGTTGCCACTGACGAAGGCAGAGAAATGCAAGCTGTGACATCACAACACGAAATATGTTGCTTCAGATCAGTATTGGAGTGGGAAATGGAGAACTTGGGGGAAGAATGATGTTTTTGGTGGCACTCGTGTCATACTGTGTAACTTACACATGCTTCCAGGGACAGCCCCAGATTTTACATAAATTTACCTCACATTTAGATAATGGGACTCAGCCTCTGGCCTTCCTTAGTATGACCGACGTAAGAAAGTCAGTGCCCGTCCTCCCCATTGCTCAGTGGACATTTCTTCCTCCTTAATGTTGGAGCCTTTATTTAGCTCTTAGGGCATGTTTTCCTTATGCATGTTTTAGCAGGAAGATCACATGACTTTACAAACAGGAAGAGCTATGTGCTGGTTCTCTCTGTCAGATCCCTGGGGAAGGTTTACCACAAACAGTCTTTACCTTATAAGAGTAAAGACAGCATCTTGCAACCACCACTGGGACTTGAACTCAGGTCAAGCGTAATAATAAAACCTTGACCAGCAAGGCAGCTTCTCAGAGAAGAAATCTTTTTAATCAGGCGTGTGCTGTTAAAGGGACTGCCTCTCCCTCAAGTTGTCAGATGTGCTCATATTAAAGGAGAGAGTATGTGGGCAGGTGGCTTTAAAACACACACACACAGGCCTTTTGCAGCGTCACAGAAGTCCCATTGAAACAAATGTGCATTATATACCAGGGCTTGGTGGATTGAGCTCCTGCTTTTTTGTTTGTTTTAACCATAGACATCAATCCATTTGGCCTGTTGGGTTAAAGTCATTCTATTGTAACTTAACTTGTGGTTTGTTACCAGGGTCATCCAAGGCTCACTGTACTGGGACCAGCTCATTTAAACTTTTTCATATATCTTGCAACATGATGAAGCATTGATAAGGCCACGTCACTACATGATGAACTTGGCTGTACAAACACAATACCCTCATACACCGTTCTGTGTGAGGGACTTGGCTGTGGGACCAAGGAGGAAATTCTACACACTGAACCACCCCAGAATGAACTCTCACATCCTCTCACCCTGAAAAAAGGCAAGTAATGCTGTAATGACAGGAAGAGCAATTGCAAATAGTGCTCTTTTCAGTTTGATACTCAGTTATCTTTTAGGGAAGTTTGTTTTCAAAGAGCAATCATACAAGGCATGAAACATTATTTCAGTATGAATCCACTTGAATCCTTTAATGCAGAGGCTCAGAAGGTCTTATGATATACACAGTATCCGGTAGTTTAAAATGTAAAAACAATTGGTCAGAAAAAAAGGCCAAAAAGTTACTTTTGAAGCGTAGTAAACATACATAACAGACTTCAGCAAGACATTATCAAAGAATTTCACACTGTATTTGGATCTAGTAGCATATTTTTTTAAATAGCAAATCTGACAAGAGCATTTTAAAATTCTGTAACAAATGAAGCTACTGATCTTATTTACAGTATAAATAGGCCTTTGTTCTGTGTGTGAAGAAGATGATGTCCAGTTGCACATTAAAGAAAAGCAATACCTTAGCTCTTAATGCAAAATAAAGCAATATGAAAGTAAAACTTTATATATTTATATATGTATAAATAAATATCTTCTACTCTGAAATTTCAATGAGTATCTTCTCAGCTCTGGAATACATACGATTTTGGTCAAGAGTTCTGTTGGGTTTTATCATAACAAATAATTTTGAATTGTCATTCTTCTGCTGTTACTCTAGGAAACTGCTTTTCATACAAACTCATGACATGGTGGACAAATTGATACTGCTCACAAGTCTGGATCATTCCTCCCCTGGAAACAGAAGCAGAAAGTTTAGAAGCTGAAATCCCTTGTGTACTTCCATACAACTAACACAGTTCTAATGGAAACAGAGAACTGGCAAGGGTGCTTTGGATGGAAACCTCAGATCACCTATAAGATCCACTTATGTATGCCTGAGTTTAGGTCCCAAAGTCTATGCTTCTTATTAAAGCATCCCAATAGGAAACTCATTACATTGACTGGGTTCACACAACGCACCAACTTATCGTGGGTAACAATGGTACTAATCCACTGTGGCACAAACTGCCATAACGGTCTATGGCTAGAGATGGTTGAAACCACGATGGGTGTTGTGTCACCCAGAGACTGATCCCATTGTGGGTTGCAGGAAGTGGTAAGCAAACTGCTCAGCAACAGCAGCGGGTGGTAAGGGGGGAACCTTGCCACTCTGGGAGAGTTTGCCTGCGCCAGCCCCTCCACCAACCTCCAAATGGCACCTCTTTTCTCAGGTGTGTACTTATGGTTGCCCGGAACAGAGAGTCTTCCCTGTCCACGCCCTGGTACATGTCTGTTGCCAAAGTAACACCCATGGATGCTGACAAAGCAAATGACTTGCTTTTGAAGGCTTTTTCAGCACTCTGAGTTTCTGGAAGTGTGGGGAATCTCGAGGGAAAGCAAAAATCTTCTCCCTGAGTAGCACTCACAGAAGTATTTCATGTTGGCCTCAGAAGAAAGTGGTGGAGCTGAAATAGTGCTTCTTAATTCTGGAATAAATTTGTAGGAAGCCATGATACTGTATCTCCAATCCTTGCATCAAGCTGCATCTGGAAGGGTCCTTAATGTTCTTTTGACACCAATATGGCTTATAAATCAGAATAATTAGAAATGCTCACCCAAATGGACAATCTATTATCTGGGTTTATATTAGCAGATGTCTGTATAACCCCGGCAAATGAATCTAGAAAAGGACTGCAGCTTTACTTGTGAAGGCAGACAAATCCCCAGATGGAATCAGTACCACATCCCTAATGGTTTGCAATATCCTAGAATAAGTTTTCTGGCTAATTTTCTAGAATTAGCTGCTTTAAGGAAGCTAATTTAAACTAAAATAAATAAGGGCATGCTCCCTTCTGACTGCTTGCTCTTGTGGTACCATGAGACATCTCTGGCAGAGTTGCATAAAAGCTATAAAAATTGTCATTTTTACTATAATATGGCATGCCTATTTGGATCTCAGCAGCATTAGGCTGAAAATAGTATGGGCTTCCTTTTTACCTGCTCTTCTGCAAGTCCCTAAATGCCTAAATTTTAAGCTACTCTTTGAATCAGTCTCTAGTCACATTTCTTCAGCTTGGGCAGCTGAAGTAAAATTTAAACTTGCCCTGCTAGGTTCTGAGTCCTTACCTGAGCTTTTAAAATGGACTCAATTTGATTCCATTTTTATTCCATAATCATCTTGGGATAAGTTAATGAAGGATACGCTGCTAAGTTAGGGTCCAATCTGTCCTTCCCCACTGAATCCTCCAGTGTTAGAAAGAAGGCTTTGGAATCATAGAAATTAGATTGGGAAGTTATTAATTTAGATGCTAGGAAATGCTGCTCACCTCTTTTGGGGACTTATTACCCTCCCCCCCCCCTTTCCTGTTCTGCTGCTACCTTTTTAACAGACACATATTTTTGTCAACTCTTTTTCCCAGCTAGAACAGATGCTTTATCACTCACAGAGTGGTCAGACTACTGGCAGGGGTATTAGCTACATGCAGAGACTCTGCCCTTGTGACAGAAGTGTGATTAAAACTTTACTACATTTTCTACTCAGTTGCCATTTATATTCGTCTATAAGAGCAGATTTTATATTGCATTTGCTGAATAGGTTCCCTCGTTGCCCACAAGATATCTACCTGCCATATTGGTGATTGATATGTCACCCTGTCTGTGGTAAGGTTTATATCCAGTGCCCTTAAAATTAGACAGGCATTCACTAAAAACATTCCTGGGATTAAGCATTAGTGGGGCTGTTAATATATATCAATATATTTGTTTGTTTTGCCAAGGTGCCTTGGGGCATGTTGGCATTCTGATTTTGGAACATGTATACAAGCAGCTCTACATAAGAAAGTGAATACAGGCAGTCCCCAAGTTACAAACATTAGAGTTATGAACAGCCTGTACATACAAACAAACTCCTATAAAGTCTATCAATTTTTAACAAATACTGCAGGGAATCATCATCACCACAGAGAAAGAGGAAGAGGAAGGGGAGAAAGCAAGGCCTCCAAAGCAGGCCTTCCTGCTCCACCCACAGGAGAGGGAAATTTTTCTGGCATTTGCTTGCTGCAAATAGGAGCACTGATGAGTTTGGGTGGGGAGAGGGAGCTTGAGATATTTGCATTTTCCCACTTTCACAGGGGTCCTGCACCCCTAAACCCTACAAATGTGGAGGGTCAACTATATATGATCCGACTTACATACAAACTTGATTTAAAGACAAATTTCCATTTGCTCAGGAAGGAACTTGTTTGTACCCTGGGGACTGCCTGTACCCTGGACTGACAAAAAAGTGAACAAGTGGGTCCTAGATCAAATCAAGTCAAAACTTCCCCTGGAAGCAAAAATGTACACGCTGCATACCATTTGAAGAATGCATAATTCTGTAACAGCAAAGGACTTGCTTTGCTATGACTGAAATTTCTGGAGTACAAAATAGATTCTTCCAGACATGCAAGATAAAAAAAGAAGTGAGGCAAGTACCTTACAGGCGTACAACCAGCCTTTGGAAGTGGGTCATACAAAGTGAAGAATGAATGGCCTTTCTGATAAATCTGATTATTTTATTTGGACCTGCTCTGTTTTATTTGGACCTGCTCTTTTTTCCCCCTCCACTAAACACAGCACTGAGTGTGCATCTCCACCAGCTCATGACTCAAACAGGCATATTAGTCATCATCTGGGGTAATTATGGCTCATGCAAATGTTAGCAGCCAAAGGATTGCACCCTGAAGTTGAGAAGCAGACACCACGGGTGGTCCTCTAGTGCAAAACCACAGGAAAGGATGTTTCATCCTGTTGCTTCCTGTTGCTTCTTCTCCTTCCCCACAGTTATAAGGACACCTTTGTGTGGTATTTCATAAGAATTAGAGGGTGAATGAAGGACACTCCACATTCCCTCAGTAGCATATGCCAGAAGGAATCTTCCTAATAGGAATTTTACTGCCTCTGAGTGAAAATATTCAACAGTTTCAGGCACTGGGCCAAAGGGCCTTAGAAGAAGATCCTGAACTGCTCAACACTCTCTGACATGGATATGTCAAAATGGGAAACACCAGACTTTGTATGAAAGGCCCCAGAAAGGGTGCCTGAGTCCAGACAATACCATCAGAAATAATCTAGTGCCTGAGTCCAGACAATACCATGAGAAATAATCTATGGGCTGCAGTGGAAATGTTAATCCTACTCATCCTCCATTGGCTAAGCATTCGTTGTTGAATGGAACTAGGTATTGCTAAATCTACTGAACCAGCGATGAAATCATAGAAACATAGAAACAGAGCGAGCCAGAAGGGACCTCCCAGGCCATCTAGTCTGACCCCTGGCTCCAAACGGCTCCACTCACAACATGCCCACCATGTGCATGTCCAGCCTATCTTTGAACACCCTCCATGGACTCACTTTGTTTTGAGGTCAGAAGATTTTGTCCCCTACATTTGAGCTAGAAAATTTGGTAGCAAAAGGAGTGTCTTCCTCAAAAAGTTGGAAGGACACGTCCTCTGCAGAGACTAGTGCAGTGTAGTGGTCATTGAGCTGGATGAGGCCACACACATCATGACGCGCACTAGGTGCACGCGGGCCAGTCACTTTCAGCCTAGCCTATCTCACAGGGCTGCAGTGAAGATAAAATGTGGGCGTGCAGGGAGAACCATGAGCTGTTGTGCACTGCTTCTCGGACATGCACATCTATTGTACTTTGTGGATTTCACTGGCATTTCTCTGATCCTTTGGCTCAAGAACCCATTTTTGTTCCAGAAGACACAGCCTAAAAATGTGCCGGGAACATTGTTGATGC
This sequence comes from Varanus komodoensis, assembly GCF_004798865.1. Taxonomy (NCBI): domain Eukaryota; kingdom Metazoa; phylum Chordata; class Lepidosauria; order Squamata; family Varanidae; genus Varanus; species Varanus komodoensis. The sequence continues at coordinate 10,453,529 of NW_025335468.1, read as the reverse complement.
TCTGGCATCACTCCTGGGCACAGGAGCCACAGAACAGATGCACTTCCCGTTTGATTAGGTTAGGCTAGGCTAGAATGCTTCCTATGACTGGGAGGAAATTTTATTTATTTATTTAGGGTTTTTGTATGCCATCCCATCGCTTAACGCCTTGGGACGGCTTACATAAATAAACAAACATAATACAAAAAATACAGATTATACAAATAAATTTTTTTTTTGCACATGTCTATCTGGCTGCCTTACATGCCTTTGAAAACATCATTCAAAAACCCTGATGGAGATTGGTTCAGTTCTGACCTTTCACCACAGTAGGGACAAGTCAGCAGTGGCTGGGGTTCAGGTCCAGCATTCCCTGAATACCCCCAGTGGCAGCCTTCTTTTGCATACCACACTCTTCTACACTATGCATCTAGCAAGATGCCCTTTGTTTCGAATCCCATGTTGGCCTTGGAGCTTGGGCAGCCATTGTTCATGCTTTTTGCTTCAGCGTCCCTCATGTTGGTGCATCCCAGCTGAGAATAATCCACGCTAATAATTCACTGATCTCCCACTGATGATCCACTGATCTTCTCTCAGTACCCGAGAGAGTGACATTTCTTTTTCTGCCCTCCACTGAGCACAATCATGGTTCCTTCAAAATAGGGTGCAGCATGATTCTTCCCCCCCGCCCCCCCATGAAAGGTCTTCCTTGAATTTCATTCATTGGCATGGTAAGGTACCAGCACAAGACACCTTTTGAGGGTTATGACCAGGAAGTGATTGATTAGGTATAGATTTCAAGCCTTTTTACATATCAATCAAAATTTTACTAATGAAGGAACTATCCTAAAACATGACTCCAATTTATATTTCTGCATCCATACTTGTTTGTATACTAGCAACTTTTCTAGCATCTTCAGTACTGTTGGGGGTTCGACACCAGAGGTTATATTTATTTATTTATTTGGGATATTTATACCCTACCTCTTTGTTTTTTTAAGCACACAAGGCAACGAACAACATTCAAAACAATGAATCATCAACAAGCTAGAAAACAAAAAGACAAGGGAATGCATGGGGTGGTGGGAATAGGAGAATTAAAATTCGGCAAGATGTGTTATGCTTTCTTTCTTTCAAAAAAACAACACTTTTTGCACTCATGCATCTGTCTGAGCATCTGTGATTTGGAATATAAAAGCACCCAGTTCCACTTGCTTGCAAACACCCAGATTTCCTCTTGAGAGCAGCCTTTCCTAAACTGGCACCTACACAGGTAACACCTCCCAGCATGCCCTACTGGTATGCATGCTGGGAGGGGCTGACAGGAATTGAAGTCTGCATCCTCTGGAGAGCACCATGTTAGAAAACTCTGCTATAGGACTTTATGGTATGTAATCCCACATGTCTACTTAGAAAATAGTCCCACAGTATTCAAGGGGACTTACTCCCTGCAAAGTGGGTTTAGGATTGCAGCCTTAAGAGACAACACACACAGAGGGGCTGCTGCACAGGATGGACTGCACAGAGTGAACAGCAATCCACGGTCACACTGTAGGAGAAATACTATGTTATGTTATGTTGTGAGCCGCCCCGAGGCTTCGGCGAATGGGGCGGCATAGAAATGTTTTAATAAATAAATAAAATAAATAAATACTGTCCTGCGGTTTTAAAAGAGACTTACTGGAAGAACCAAATCCCATGAGAGTGCACTAGCCCTAGGTCCTTTGGGCCAGACTCCTGTCTTTACAAGCCTTCACAGTTGATCTTTCTAAGCTCTTTGCATCCATGAGAAGGTGTCCACACACATGGTTTCCTTTCACATAAATTCTAGCCTTGTTGATAACAAACAAAAAGGCTATTCCTGACCACTAGATGGCAATCTGGCTATAACAGTTACTCAAGAAATGCTGCTTCCTACGGACCTGCAAGAATTACTTTCAGCTTGCAAAACATGAGAGCATGCCCAATTTGAAGCTCTGAAGATGTACAGCAAAATTATGTACACATTGTCCAATATTCAATGTGCACAAATGTCCTCAGTAGACAGAACTGCCCCTATTTCAGTCTATGGAGAAAATTTGCACAAACATGCAGAGATCTGTGCAAATCAATCAATGCTCAATTTGTGCAAGTTTCCCACTTGCACAAAGTACGAGGGATCACATATGGGAATAGGGATTGGGCACAAGTTGAATATTAAGGCAATGTTCAGAAAATGCCAGTGTCCTCAGAATGAATCTCTCATTCACCTGCCCCTATTCTTTTCCCACTTTAGATTTATGTTCACATTTCATGTTATACTTGGTATGGAAATGAATATCCTTGCAAGATCTGAATTATGTCTACATAAACATGTCTTTTTAAAGCAAAAAGGCTCCTCCTGCATGATTACTCAGTATATTCAAAGTCTGAATATACATACATACATACATACATACACACACTTAGCACTGTCCTTCCTGCATTCCCCAGCCAGAACTGTTGTACTCAGGGCAGAGTCCTTTGCATGTTTAGACACCTGACCCAGAATTCTAGGACTCTTTTCTCTCTAACACACATTGGATCACGTCCTAACTCTGAAATAAATCCCACTAATTTCTTTCAGTTTTCTCACAGATGACTGAAATGTTAAGTTGTAACTCAGCAAATCAGTATTTTTGAAATATTTTATGTATGAGTTAACAGACAACAACAAATGTAATTAATTCTGGACTTAATTAAATGTTCATCTTTGTCAAAGTATGTGGTCTTGTATTTATCTTATGTTATACTTCATTTCTTTCTCAGAACTATCTAAATTTTTGTTGTTAATGTACCTGTTTGTTCATTTTTATTACTGTTTTAACTAACAACAGCAACAGAATAAAAACAGGAGCATTTTTAAGACGGATGTGATCAAATGTGAATCACAGAAGTTTCTCTCGAGAAGAACAAGTTCTTTTACCTGTCTAGCCGTAGCTGGCAAGTTGTTTTGAGTATGTCAACGACACCCTCATTCTTCCACTGTTTGCAACAAATGCTGGTGGCAATAAAGCATCCGGTCCTCCCAATCCCTGCACTGGCCAGAGAGAACAACAGAAAGTGACGGAGAAATCTCCAGAAAGCACAACAACATTTCTTTAGTAAACCGAATTAACATTACCAAATGTGTACAGCCAACAAAACAACCCGACTTCCTTTGAAATTATTTTTAATTATACATGGTGTGGAGAAACTGCTATGACATTTCTCTCTCTCTCATAATAAATACCTGGACATAGGGTCAGCCCATGAAACTGACTGATGGGAGATTCAGAACAGATACTTCTTAAACTATTATAAGTCACTGCCAAGGGAAATAGTGCTGGTTACGGATGTGTGAAGAATCTGGTTTGGGGTTGGGAGCCTGTCAGATTTCGTCACCTTGGCTCCCTGGGCTCCAGTCTACATTCTCTCTGCCCTAAGTCCACCTTGAACCAAGTGTTCGCACGGGCATCCCACAGGAAGTGAGTTCAAGCGGAGTTTTGCTCCCACCTATGTGACTCTGGGGCTGAGTACTTTGCACAAGAATCACATAATTCCTGAAGTGTTCATGGCTGGACTGGACAGACCACTGGTCTGATCCAGCATGGCTTTTTATGCTCTTATGTTGACAAAATATGCATACTTGTGTCAGTGCAGCAGAACTATGAGAAGCAGGTTAGCCATCTGGTTTAGCACCATGTTGCCAGTGTGAATCTCGGGAGCAAATAAGAGTGAACGATGGGATGGGGTGTTTTCCTGTATTGTCAGATGCCCGAGGGAACACTCCTCCTGAAGTATCCCATCCACTGCCCTTCCCTGCAGCAGGGAGGCCCTGCTGGCTGCCCCTCCCTTCACTCATGGAACTCTCTCCTGCCTGCCAGTCCATCCTCCCACTCGGAGGCAACTTTCAACACAACCCGGCAACATTTCTGTTTTACCAGGTCCTGGGTGGCCGCATTGCTGGAAAGGGATCTGTTAACTGTTGCTACAAATTTTGGCATTTGATGATATATTTATAACCATCCAATTTTAAGTATTGTTGGGAGCCACCTGGAGCTTTGATTAGGAGGAAGGGTGGAATATAAGAACAACTGATCAATCAGTATAGACTTACGTCAAAGAAAGCATTTATGGTTCTGATCTAATCATGTGTGAGTTGCTGCAATGGGTCATGTGGTAGGCTTGGACAGGGGAGATACGAATTTCCAATTCTCACTCAGCCACATGCTCAGTCATGGTGGCTAAGGGTGTTGTCCAGAAACACCCCAGTGGGGTGGCTTCTTTATAGCTTCAAAGTCATTCCCAGCCCCTTGCTGCTTTGTAGCTACCCTGGGGCTTGCCTTGTCCAAATAAGGCACATTCTGCCAGGCCTCCTCCCAGGAGGAGGAAACCCCGCAGAATATGTCTCCCTGTTCTCAACCATTGTGGGGCCTGAGGCATCACTGCACAGTGCCCACCAGGTCCTCCCTCTCCGTTGCTTGCTGTGCAACCGCTCAAGCAAAGGGGAAATGAAGCCTGTTCTGCTGGGTACCAGAGGACAGTGGCAGAATGCACCTGTCCCTTTCCATAGCATGTTCTGCTGCGTCCTCTTCCTGAGCAACCCCCCCCCCCCCCCGAGACCTTCCCTGATGCAGCTGCCTGCTGGAGGCAGCAGTGTGGAAGCTTAACCCCACTGCTGGCCGCTGCCATGGTTTGCCCTTTCGGCTGGCTAGGGTGGCAGGAGAAACACATTGCTTCAGCCTACTCATTGGCAGGCTGGAGTGATGGGTGCTTCCATGTTCTCCAGCCCCACACCAGGCAGGGAGGGGTGGGGGAGAACCTCAGCACTCTGGCAATATTCCCTGGGATACCTGCAGGAGGGCCAAGGAGGAGGAACGGGGGACAGAACTCCAGAGACACACTGTGCCCGATCATCTGCTGGGTACATTGTGGGCCTGGGGCAAACAAGCCACATGGCATGGCTTTCTGCACAGGGTGGATTGTTCTGAACCTGTGCGCTGTCTGGTATTGGGGATTCACTCTCTCTCTCTGTTTAACCAACATTGCAGGATTTCTGTGAAGATAAAGTGGGATAAACCCAGATAAGCTATCCTGCCTCCTTGGAAAAATGGAAACCAAGAATATGTAGACTATTCTGTGGGACAAGAACTACTAAATACAGTTTAGCTTATTTGCTTGGATTACTCAGCTTGGTGGGTAACATGTTCAGAGACTGTTATGGACACAAACTGAGCACAGTTTCTATATTTGTCCTTTATTTTATTATATGTGTGCTTTACCTTCCTCTAAGGTGCTCAGAGTGCTGTACATGGTCTTTTCTCCATAATTATGGTTCTAACTCCCCATAAGAAAGGTTGGTTTCTCATGGAGAACTAGTGAGCTTCATAACTGAGTAAAGTTTTGCACGTGGGTCTCCTTAATCCTAACCCAGCACTATAACCACTATAGTACACTGTCTCTCCTTTTATGTAACAGTTTGTATTTAGCTGAGTAGAAAATAAATTCTTTTTTTAAAATTTGGCCCTAAGCCACTGAACAATGTATGCACACACACATGTAATTTAGCATTCATTTCAGAATAAGTAAGAAACTGGATAAAGGTGTAATAATAATTAACAGAAGTGACACTTTATGAAGGCACTGCCCCTTAGTGTAGTCATAGGTATCTCAGAAAGTGGATTGGTATACAATATGATGTGTGAAAAGGCAGTTTAAATAAGCTGGTGTTTTCAGAATATGCAGTTCTCATTTACAGGAAAAAAGGAAAAACATAGGTATAAAATGCTCTAAAGAACAGCTCAAAAATATTTATTTTTAATAAAAGATTATCACTTAGACTGGAGGAAAATGCTACATAGTACAATGCTAGACAGATGTTAGGTGAGCCATGCGGCTTCTGTCAAGCCTGATATGTCAACATGTCACTTTAAATAACTGAAGCAGCAACTAACAAGCACTCTGAGGTCCTAGAGCGATCCACATTTTGCCGGTCTCAGGCACTGCTGGTAGCTGCTTGAGTAAGTTTCCATTCCTGCTCACTTAAATACTTTTGCCTAGCAGCTATGCCCTAAGGAAAAATAGATGCTATTTGTGCACAGCCATTTCACTCAAACCTACGGATGTGTACAGGATATATCACTTAATTCTTTTTAAGAGGTTCCTTGGCCCATAACACTACAGATATATTGCCCTTTAGTTTCATTTTCAGCTATGGAGCAGAGTCAACTCTAAGTGGCAACAGGTTATGGATTCCAGATATTATCTTTAAAAAGACTGAAAAGCAAGCTCACAAACCTCCTGCATGTTTTATCATGGAGCAGTTATTTTAAGCTCCATTGCTGTGTGCATTTCCTGGCATCTTTTCCTTATTTAAACTGTTACCTTTACGGTGCATCTTTGAATAGCTGGAATGGGACACTAGGAGAGAGAATGGGGAGAATAATCTGAACTGGAAATTTAAAGGTCTGGATAAAATAGCATTCTGTAAATTTAAATGAGCATAGGAACTGCACTGAAGAAATAGTGAATTCAGAGAACATTTTAAAAAACTGGTTGTCTTATACCCAACAAATGCAGTTGAGAAATAATATTAAGAAATTTGGCATACTAACACTACACTGTGCTTTGATATAATACATCACATTCTTGTTTGTGGTATATCCTTCAGGAGAATAAGTCCTCAATTGCATGTTTCCTTTTCTCCTATCACACACAGGTTGATTGTACAAGGGACACATCTATTAAGTTTCAAAATGACTTATTCTTTTGCAATGACATCACATGAATGTCCATTAGTCTTGAAGAGTTGCAGTTTTACTGAAAATGATGTTAACTTTAAAAAGGAAATGATCCTTCATGCCTACCAAAGCTGGGGTTTGTGTGGAAGGGAGAGAAAGAGGAGAAAATTGGGAGCTTGTTACAATAGTCATGTATCAAATTAAGTAGCCAGTCCTGCTAATTATTTTGGTAATTTTGCTGTCTGTTCATAGTATATGTACATGTTCATTGCTCCTACACCACAAAGGCATAGCTTATATCTGTTGCTTTTAAGAGCCTCAGCTGATTGGATGAGAACACCCTAAATTATCTTTGGTCTGGATTTATAATATATTACTGCAATGTCCTCTTTGCTCACTTTTGCTCACTTTTCAAGAACAGTTAACAGCACTTATTATATTTGTAGATATTTAAATTAAATGATTTTTTCCTACCCTACCATTTCCTATTGTAGACAAACCATATATCTATGGAAGCCCGAGTGCAAAGCTTTTCTCTGAGAAATATGCTCAGCTGCCCTAAATATGTGAACCTTTCAGATTACGATTTATTTTTTGTGGGGAGGGGTTCTTTTCAGATACATGGATGGCAGAAGGGCCAAGTCACCCAGCTCATTTAATATAGCTAGCTACTTTCCTAGGGACCATGATTTAGTCTTCCCTAACCTGGTGCCCTCCAGATGTGTTGGATGAGAACTTGCATCATTCCAAGGCAGAACAACCACTTGAAGCGGGGGAAGGCTGACTGCGCCCATGCACTTTATTGAGCAGTGATCCAAATCCCACGGATGTGCCTATTGCCACATGTGAAATGAGGACTCCATACAGAACGTGAAAGCACGTGAGAAAGCCCAAGTTGCATAGTTTTAACCTAAGAAGGGGAGGTGGGTTGTGAAACTCAGGCTTAAGGATGTGCACATTTTTTCATATATTGTCTACAACTTATTAGAATGGAGATGTCACCACAGCTTCACCTTAAGAATGGTGACAGGGCAAGACTGCCTGCCCTGTAAAAGTATGAATGGGCGCATGAGTGAAATTAGGAATGACTGTATGTCACATTGCATGTGTTATTAAGAACCTCACACTGACTCCTGTTCCATCTGCGTGGCAGATGTGGGATAGGAGGAGTAACAGGAGAGCGACATCCCACCTTCAGAATAATCCAAGGTGCAAGTACTGATATTATGTTTCCCCATGAAGTCCCAGTGGGGGACTGAAGTGTCAGACTAGAAACAGCATGCGCTCCCTCGTTAGCTTAGCAGAGGTAAATTGATAGCAGAATAGTTAAAAGTCCGGCAAAGCAGGTAATGTGATGGCAGCTGTTATTAAAAAAAAAAATTAGCGAACTCAGCATCAGCTTTGTGAAGGAAGGTTCCTTCAATACAATGTTAATGGGAAATGGCAAAACCAAAGCTTTCCCTTTGCTTCCCTTCTCCCTTAGCATGCAACTCTATGTATGTTAAGATAGAGGGGGGATTCCTACAGCTCCCAGCATTCCCCAGCTAGCCATACTGGCTGGGGAATGCTGGGAGTTCTATGACATTTTTCTATCTAACTAGAATTAATCTACCTGCAGTGGACAATGATTGGAGCATTCTTTTCTTTGGCACACTGCATGGCCTCTTCTACATCTTGAACCAGTTGCAACAAGGCTGGTGCTTGATCAGGGGTCTTCTGGTCTGGCCAAGATGTGTACCAGTAATGCTTCAGAGTTCTTACTTCTTCACCCTTCTGTGAGACATTCAGAAAGAGAATTAAAGGTTATGTGGAGCAATTGCATCAATCCATTTCCTGAACTGACAGCCATCTTCAACCTGGAACCTTCCAGATATGTTGGGCCACAATTGACCATGCTGACTGGGGATGATGAGACTTGGAATAGTCAAACAGATTTAGGAAGTACCTGAGTAGAAAAACCTAATTGAAAAGGTCCCTTGTAAAACGCTGATGATACCCAGCTCTACCTCTCGTTTTCCACCAATCCAGGTGAGGCAGAGGCTGTGCTGAACTGGTGCCTGGCCGAGGTAATGGGCTGGATGAGGGCCAATAAACTGAAGCTCAATCCAGACAAGACGGAGGTCCTGTTGGTTGGCGGATCAGGCTTCGGAGAGGGTGAATTGAACCTAGTCCTGAATGGGGTTGCACTCCCTCTTAGGGACAAGTTCCGCAGCTTGGGAGTGCTCCTCGACCCAGAGCTTTCATTGGAAGCTCAGGTGACAGCAGTGGCGAGGAGCGCTTTCCTTCAGCTTCGGCTGATTAATCAGCTGCGCCCCTACCTGGAGTACGACTGCCTGGCGACAGTGACACACGCGCTGGTGACTTCCTGTCTTGACTTCTGTAATGCGCTCTACATGGGGCTACCCTTGAGGACGGTCCAGATACTTCAATTGGTGCAAAACAGAGCTGCCAGGCTGCTGACGGGGACTGGGCGTTATGTTCACATGACTCCAGTCCTCCGTCAGCTTCACTGGCTTCCCATTGAAGTCCGGGCCCAATTCAAGGTGTTGGTGATGACCTATAAAGCCCTAAACGGCTTGGGTCCTGGTTACCTGAAGGAGCGCTTACATCCATATATGCCCGCCTGCCCCTTGAGATCTGTGGGAGAGGCCCTTCTCCGGGAACCCTCCGTGAAAGAAATCAGGAGGGTGGGTACTCGGACGAGGGCTTTCTCTGCAGTGGCGCCTAAGTTATGGAATGTGCTCCCCAGAGAGGTCCGCCTGGCGCCGTCGTTATTTGTTTTTCGGCGCCAGGCGAAGACCTTTTTATTTAAGCGGCATTTTAATTGTTAATATTATTGGATTTTATCTGGCCAGGGCGACTTATTTTATATTTTATATTGTTATTTTTTACATTTTAACTTAATGTTTGTATTCTACAAACATTTTAATTTAATGTTATAATTTAATGTTTGTATATTTTTTAACTTAATGTTGTAAGCTGCCCGAGGCTTCGGCGTATGGGGCGGCATAAAAATGTTTTAATAAATAAATAATAAATAAAATAACTAAATGGAATCCTGAGAGGCAGTCCTAGTTTGCCACTATAATCTTGTTTGGACAGATGTATTTTCCAAAAGTGAGACATCCTGATGACTCAGATTTTTAAAATCTTCCCTTGGGCTGTGCAGCATGGCTCACTAACCGAAGTCAAGTGGGATTTATTTGTGAGCTTTATGCATCATCCAGAGAAGCAGCCAGCCTGACAACTCTGGCCCCATCTGTAGCAGTCCACAGTGATGGTGACTGACTGAGCCAACTGTCAACAGCTACCATTATATGGGTGCAGAAGATCATGCTGAGATGCTAAAAACTGGACAAAAAGTGTCTTTGTATCTTTTGCGGTCCTAACATTCTGTATGTACTGAAGACTATCTTCATCTCGTACGTTAGCAGCTCTTTGAAATCAAAGCCACCCTGGCCCTTCTGCGGAGAAATTGTTGACTTCAATCATATGCACCGGGACAGCTACGACACTAACGACGGGCAGGTGAGAAAGTGCCGCATTGCTAGGCAGACACCGAGATGATAACAAGGCTGCTTATTTTAAAATGCTACTTGCGCTGGCTCTATGCAAATATTTTTAAAGGGGGTGAGGCACTTTGTGGGGTTGGGGTGCACTCTGTGCCCATGAGGCACTCCCCATCGGCAGCACTCCTGCTTCTGTGCTACCACATTCAGCTGTAGAGCAGTGACAAAAATGGCTGTGCACCACCCAAATCCAGAAGCAGAGCCTTAGGAAAGCTTGCTTTCCACTGCAGTGGGGCAGTGTGGGGCAGCAGGGACTGTGCAAGAGGGCAGGCCAAGAGGCCACGTGTCCGAAAAGGCCATCCTGGTCGTCTTAGGCTGAATGACGGTGTTTCACTGAATCTGGCAGTGGCAGACGCTGTTCAGTCCAGGCCAATTCAATGGGGCTGTTCTTGCCTTTAAAGGCTTGGTCCCTTGTCCCAGGGAAGCTCTCCTTCCATACGAGCCTTTCCAGCACTTGTCTAATGATGTCCCTGCTCCACAGCCCTTCTTTTGTTCCAATGGGTAAAAACCTCTCTCTTTTTGTAGGCTTTCGGAAACTGGAGCCGACTCTTACATGTCCTGATAATTCACAATGATGCTGCCATGCTGATTTTTTTCTCCGTTTGTCCAGTTTAAATGAAATGCCATTTTTTAAAAATGTCTAAACCACTGTGGTCTTTTTTGTGAAGAGCAGTATATAAGCAAATAAGGAAAACAGTTGGCACAGTAGCACCGATTCTGCCCTGGTGGGGGGAAGCTGTTGGACTGGTCTACAAAGCCATCACGCATGAGACTGCATTGTTGCCACGGCCACTTCAAACATTTCAACAGTCGTGTCTTCGTGCTGTTGTTCAGCTAACTGAAGAGCTGTGTTCAAAACACGATTGTATTTGGCCACATAGACTGACAGAAATTGTATTTATATCCTGATAGACAGATAGCTATTTCTAATTGCATATACCACATGTCACCCTCTGTGAAAGCAGAAGGCATAAGGCTTACTTTCTTTTTTAAAAAATCCTCCTGAATCAACAAATCTGCTGCTCAGTTTGCAGACATACTTATTAATTGTGCATGCTTTATTTTACAGTTGCTTAATCTGGCGCTTGATGGAGCTGCAGGTCACTGGAACACTGGCTTCCCCTTTCTAGTGACTGATTGGGCAAGTTAACGGCATGTTTAACAATCACCATCAAATGAAACATCACTGGAAGGCCTGGAGATAGGCAGCACTTACAGGCAGACGTTTACAAGTTAACCTTTAAATTGTCAAGACTATTAGTGCTTTTGGATTCTAGGAGTGGGAACTGAATTAAGAAAATACATAGTACTACACTATTTTCCCTGAACAAATTTAATTTAACAAAACCCAGAGAGAAACTGAACCATGCATATGTAATACCCTATCAAACCTGTAACTCAATCTTCCCTTGAGATGTCTGGACCTACAAGTCCCAGAATTCCTGACAACTGGCCATGCCAGTGGAGGGCTAATGGGAGTTGCAGTCCAAAATATCTGGAGGGCATGAGGTTGGGGAAGGCTGCTATAGATCACACAGTGGTGTGCAGCAGAAAGTGCTTAGGATGTGGGGAAGATTTACTGATTTACGAAGTCTGAATGCAGGATTCCACAGATGCAATCACTCTGTCCTTCAGAGGGTCTTTGCTAGAAGAGTAAGGCAGCATCTTGATTTCAGCTGGGCTAGGGCTCTCTGCAGCATCATGGTGCTAAAAGGAAACTTTGCTGGCACCCCAGCACAGAGCATGCCCACAAACTGGTAAGCATGGGAGGCCCTCATCCTGTACACCTCGTTGCCAATGTGACAAGGCACAGCACCAGACAGTGATACATGGTATTCAGAAAAAAACGTACCACAACTGAAATGGTTTTATCATCACTTTTCACTTTCTGTATAAACACGATTGTATTCAAACATTTTTTGAAATCGTTAGAGGCCACCTAAATGTTTGCTTATCATAGGCTCAGCAAATATTGGGTTACAGAGGAAGGAAACAAGATTTAATGAGTGGTAGAAGTTTAATGGCTTAATGGGCTTTTTGGATGAAGTTTATAATCAAACTTAAATGCTTACAGTGAACTTTGAAAAGACAAAAATAATTACATCTTGTTTTAGAACCTCCTCAAAATCTCAGAACATTATCATAAATCACTCTAGATTCTGGTTGCTGAGAAACATACACTTAAAAAAACTATTCTACAAGCAGTGAATCACATTAATATGTCTAAGTGCTGAAATATTCTGCTTTTGTACAAGAGAAGGGATAGCCATGGCACTAGCAGATGATACCGTAACTAATTTCTGTAATTTTCATATTCAAATCACTTAGAGAAGTAATTTTAGGCAAAGACATATAATGATTCGTCTTTTTGGAAGAGTTGCCCCACTGAAACCTAAAGAAGTGATGCTGTGCGTGTGGATCAGTGTGCGGAAAAGAACATTTTTCCAGATGCCAATAATTTTATCTACAACGGTGGCATTCACATCTTCTGCAGCTTGGTTTCTGTACGACAGCACCAACTGGCTTACCAGGCCCAGCCACATCGCACACTTGCTACAGAGAGTTATCAAACAGAAGCTTATTTAACACACAACTGACCTGTTGTGTGTAACCTGAAAGAATATGAGAACCTATAGAGATTTGCACGGCATCACACAAACATTACTGTCACTCTCAAGCTGGTGCCTTTAGGATGATTCTTAATAGCTGGCCAAGGAAGATTTGAAAAGTTCACTGAGCAACTGAGTTGTAAATAAATGACCAGTAGGCACTTGTGTGGAATGACTCACACAGTTCTTCCACTGGATGTGACATTCATTTTACAAGTGGCTGGAAAGTCTTCGGATTGCACATACTCTATCAAAATTGCCTGACTGCTTCCATTATGGTGCTGCTTACCTGATTGGAAACCAGATAGAGACATCATCCATGCTATAATGAAAAGTGATATTTCAGCTGTGTTGCGTAGGCTGGATACAAATGGGCAACTTGACTGCCCGTGAGCAAGCCTGAATAAGAGTTTTCCTGCTGTTCCACATTCCTCTGAGTGAGCTCACCTTTAGTGTAATAAGCCTTAACCGGTAATCATCTGCTTGTATGACTCTGTTAACGGTGATTTCAATGCCTTCATAGGTAACTTGCTCTTCTGGCCAATACTCTGTACATTTCTGAGCAAAACATAAATGTTAGACAGACATACAGATATCTGGGGAAAGTTATTCTACAGTACTAAAACAGAGTAAAGCATGTATTCCAGAACCAAACAAGATACTCTGTGAATGGTGTACTGTGTTGCTATGCTTGTCTTATTTTCCCTCTAGTGTGACGGCTGAAACCACTGTGCTCCAAGAAAAGCGGATCAGCCTCCCTTCTTCCTTCCTGAAACCAGAGCAGGCTATTCTTCTTCATTAATCCCCCACCGTAGTTTTGGGGGGAAATCCTGGGAGAGGAAGGTGTAAACCTTTCTTCCCAAAGCAGGTTAGGAATGTAATTGCTAGGGTACAGGGAACAGGTAGATTGGATAGTAGTCCACTGATCCTTTTCCAATTACATTCGTTTCCAATTTGTTTCCAGGCTCAATTCAAAGAACTTGCGAATGGCATCCTCTTTCCCAATATGACCCTGCCTTCCTACTTCATCATCCCACTCCTGAGACACTTTTTCCCGGCCCTCATGCTCTGGATTGTACAGTGGGTGAGCACTAGGAGAGAAGCCTTTACAGTTGTGACACCCAAAACAGGAAAGGCCTCTCAAAGAGGCCTGGTGCTATCATTGACAACTCCTCAACAAAACACTCTTTTGTTTCCCACAAAACTGTTTTTGCTGAGCATCTGACTACTGCTACTTTTGAATTTAAAATAGGTTTCCAGGGTTGAGCAGCAACAAGACATTGCCTCCTCTGCACTTGTTAAACCACCTGCTCTGAAGCTATCATTTGTTGCTCGGTTAACTCTAGCTTGTTTAACCCCTTGGATATCCAGTGTTTCTGGGTTCTGATCTCACAATAACCATGTAGGAGGCAGAACACTTGCTTGCTCCCACCAGATATCACCAATTCCTGGATTAAACCAGGAATTGCCAGTCCATGTGAAACTGTTCAGGATCTCCTAGTTCTTATCTTCTTTTCCTTCAGCTCCTTCAGCTCAAGGCTGTGCTGCTTGTTCATCTCAGTCCTTATGTTTTCTGTAGATGGAATAGTGGATTCTTGTCACATAATCAGTTTCTATGTTGCCACAGGAATTGGCACTCCTGTGGCACCTTTAATATCCTTGATCCACATTGTTGAGTAAAACTTAGTGGGCCGTTAGCAATAAACTCATGGGTCTTTTTGCCCATGATCCACTAGAGTGACATGTGCAAGTGAGGACAGGGGAAACTCCCAATGGGATGACCCCATATCATTGCTCCAAGGCTTCATCTTGGTCTCCAGCGTACAGTGGAACCAGTTGCCTAGAGAGGTGCTGGGCTCTCCCATACTAGAGACATTTGAAAAGAAACTGGGCAGCCATCTGAGTGGGATGGTGTGACTTGAGTGTCCTGCAACAGCAGGGGTTGGACTTGATGGTCTTCATGGCCCCTTCCAACTCTACTATTCTATGATTTAATAAAAAGGTTTGGTAAAATTTAGCTGAAGGAGAGAACTCTTCAAAAATCCATTTTTCCCTGTAGCACAAACTGTGGTGTTCCTTCGAATCAGTGCTGCACCATCAGTTTACATCTTCCAGAAAATTTGTCACTAACGTTTCTTGTGTGAAATCTTCACAATTCTATCTCTCCCTGTCATCGTGCAGCCCCTCCATGCTACAACAGCATTCATCCATTGTAGCAAACTGTCAAATGTGCTAACCACTATCTATATCTCAGTCTCCGACAGCTGAAATGAAGTAAGAACACCCACACATTTCCGTGGGCTGTCTGTCAGTTCAAATTAGACCTAACAGGAGTGCTGGAATACTGAGCCACTAATCCTTGCATTATTAGAGTTAATGTATATAGCAAGAATACAAAGGTTTCCCCTTCTAACTTCATGGCAGAACAAAGGTTCCAGTTCTGCACCAACACATTTTCAAGACATAGTGTTCACATATTAATTTGAAACTGCAGAAGTGGGGAGAGAGAAACATCAGAGTAGGAATGCTAGTGAAAAGGAGCTCTCTTTCTATATTTATATCTGAGTCTCAAGGCACAATGTTATTTCTGGAATAAGAGGTATCAATGAAAAACTAGACTTAATTGTATCTTTTGTTAATACTAAAACTGATGGAACCTACTAGATTTTTATGCATTAATGAATGACTTTGCACCAAATATGTCTTTCAGAGGCAATGTGCGTATGTGTGTGAGTCTCCCAAGTGTGCAGCATCCTCATCTCCTTGGTAACACTTTAAGTAATGCTGCAGATACAACTTGTAATGGATAGACTTGGAGGAAAATGAGAACTGACCACAATCCACCAAGTTTCCTTAGCCAGGTAAGTATTCTTCATTTGTAGAGCTTAACCATATGGTAATGCCTTTCTACATTTTACTCTTTGCAATACATTTCCTTCAAGAACTAGGGGGAAAGTCATAATGTGACATGCCTTCAACCTGAGCGGTGACTTTGGGGTAACATCCAGGGTATTAAGGAAACCTAGCTGGCTCCCAGGTGCTATTCTAGAAGCAAACTGGGGAGAATGGTTTCTGATGGAGAAAGTGGCCTTTGTGGCTGCAGAACTCTACTGGGTAAGATATGAAGGTGGCACAGAACTGTAACTTTCACACACCTCTCAGAGTTGTCCTCTAGGGAACCTAGTGTTCAATCTTATGCCTGCTCAGCAAGAAAAAGGTCTTACAAGCCCAAGCTATGCTTGCTGGAAAATGCTGTGAGTGGTCGGACTTATTTCTGTCTAAACATGCATAGGAATGCACTTTAGTGGTTGACCAGGATCCTAGCGCAATAGCAATCTAATTAGCATTCACCCTGCAACTAGCAGGGCAAGAATCACACTTTCCTAAGCACAAAATGTAAGTGCTAGGAAAATTCAAAATCCACAATGCAGCAGAAGCATTACCTTGACGAACAGTTATCTCTGTCTCTCAAGAAATGATTAAGAACCATCTATTTGGTGGGGCTTACCTATCTGTAGATGTTTTGCTAGTCCAACTTTTATAGCATACTGCAAGCCTTAACAACTGAGGTTATCTACACACTTGATTAGCTCCTCAAATGGGCCACACTGTATGTAATCATTTCCCGTGGTTCAGCCATCCACTGTGGGAGCATTAATCACAAAACTCAGGTAGAGAATGGAGACTCAGCATTACCTCATTCATCTCTTCTATATTGGTAATCATGACAATAATTGGAGAATGCTCCTGCCATACCATTCTCCAGAAATCACTGACAGTATTAACAATGGGTCCCTGAGTTGCAATGTACACCTTTTCTTCTCCTCCGTAGCCCTGCCAACAAAGAAATAACAGTCCATAATCACTGAATTACACATACACCACAACCTTCCACAGACTGTCAGCCAATCAGAAATAAATATGTGCTCTCTCACACTCATTCACTTTCTCTCGCACAAAGATACACACAGGCCAAGGACAGAGGGCACGCTTCCATTTATACAAGCAGCAACAGTTGCTATGGCAATAGAAGCAATTTATGCTATGCAAAATGTATGGCTAAACTAAGTTTGATTCTTAATCTGGTGTAGTACTCTTTTGGTTCTTGCTAGATTCTCAGAGATGTGCTGCAGACAGTAAAGGTGGCAACTATTTGATACTAGAGATTGCAGCAGCAGCTACCTTTCTGCAATCATGGAAAATGGAATTTTGATGCTTTGAGGTTTAAGAATATGTGTGCATTTGCATTTTAGTTCTGTGTTTGGAAGGGTAGGAATGGTGATTTATGGGATTTTACAACCATTCTTAAATAATGGAAGTCCAACAAGCAGCTTACACAGAAACTCCTAAAGAATTGCTTAGCTCCTACCCTGATGTAGTTGGCATTGATGTAAGAACTCAGGGGATCATCTTGATCATCTGAGGTAAGGCACACCCTGCTGTGAGGATCTGAAAGGCACAAATCAACAGCAAAAAATTATGTGAGATCCTTCTCACAACTACCTCAGCTATTAAGATCAGAAGGTGGGGTTCTTACTCACAAAGGCCTGGATAGGCATCTCTTGGAGCTGTGAACAGTCCCCTCTCTTGCTCTGTACAAGAAGGGGGTCAGGATACATTTTAAAAACCTGATTTCTTTCCCTTATGAAATTTTATTTCAGTCTGAAATAGCATTAACAAAATTAAGACAACGAAAAGAACAAACAAGAACATAAAAGAATTATATAACAAGATCACTAAAGAAAAAAAGAAATTCACTAATTATAACAAACATGCTTGTGGTAGATGATCAGTAAGATGGGCTAAAAAAGAAGTTCAGTATCAAAGGGAAGAATAAAATTTATGCTGTATATAAAAGGGGTGTTTGTAACTATATGTGCATTACTTGGAAAAATTATAAATAGACAACTGTACTTAGTTGGAATTTGATCAAACATTTGAAGGGCTTCAACACTGGAATTAAATGAAAACCAGGATGTCATAATGTTTTTTTAAAGTTAGGATTTCTTGCTTGCTGCACTTGCTGAGTATGTTTGTACAGAGTCACAGTCTCCCAAACATTTAGTTGTTTTTTTAATATTTAACTAAGCTGGTATATCAGTACAGTTTTTATTTTCTTAACTTTTTGTAAACTGCTTGGTTGGTTTCAGAAAGGTAATACAGACATACAACACACGCTACAAAAAGCAAAAACCAATAAACCTATTAAGGGTAATTAATAGTAAATAAGAAACCCTGTACTGTTTTCTAATCACCAGAAGATTTTACAGTAAGTTTGTAAGAGCAACCTGGGTGGTGCAAAATGTCAGAGCAGCACTGTGGTCTCAAACCAGGCCCATGCAGGCCAGCATCCTGCTTCACGGTATCTCAAGGCAACAGCCCTCCCTAGCACCTGGCATTCAGGGGCATATGAGCAGAGGTTCGCTTTAGATCTCATGGTGGGCAGTTATTGACATAGCTACCATCCATGGCTTGCTTTAACTGTCCCTTAAAAGCCACCAAAGTCAATAGCCACTATCAGCACCTGCTTCACCATCCCTTCAATGCCTCATTAACGGTTCGAAAAGCCCCTCTTGCTTTCTGTATTGCTGCATCGCAGAACTTTTACTGAGCATAAGTTAATGCAGTGGGCTGCCCCAGTCCTGACAGCAACACAAAGGTACTTCAGGAACCTACTACAATATCTACATTTTGCTGCTCCTGAGCAGCAGAGCATGGATTCGGCCCTCCTGAAGACACCCATCTTCATCTGGGTAGGCTGAAACATTTGAGACCCTCTCATATTAAAACAAAAACAAAAGGCAACACAAAAGAACCTGTTCCTTCAAAAGATGCCACCTTTAAAAAAATTACTCACAGCAAATGCATATATCTGTTAACGGTATTTCCAACTGAAGAAATATAAATTAGCTGAATTAAAGACTATTATCATTTCTCTCACTAACTGCAATTAACTGTAGAGTTGCAGGCAACTGATCATTAAGTTAAGTGCCTGTTTACCTTTCAGTTCAAACTGGAGTGAACATCTGTTTTAGACAACCTCAGACATTTTTACTTTTTTTCCCCAGAGCAGCACATTCTGCTATTGCAAGCAACTTTTCAAAAGAAATTTCAACATTTCTTGAATATGAAGTCGCAAAAATAAAGTTACTTTGGCTGAGCTTCATAACTGAAGTTGACGAAGTCCTAAAAGCCACATACAGAACTGGAGCTACTTCATGACAGTTTCTCATCATGGCTTGCACCTGCACTCATTTCCTGCCATAGGCAGCACATAGTCGTCTAGAGATACGTGAGGTTTACCTTTCCTTACAAGAAATACTGCGAGGCCCACCTGGCAACACGAACATGCTTTGGTAACCATCAGTCCTCGTTTTTCATACCCCCCTTTTGTTCTGCCCGCTACTGCCTGTCCAAGTATCAAACGTCTGAATGTATATTCCTTGGGGCAGATACCTTTTTACTTGCTTATGAGAACTTTTTAGAGGAACTGTTATGGTTGCTTAGCAAGTTTAATCTTCCTCACCCACACGTTTATGTGCTGACAAAATTCAAGCTCAGATGCCATGTTCATCTTATTCTACAATGAAATCTGGAGTTTCTGTGTTGTTGCACTTATTTTCACAAGTGGCTTGGCCACTATAATTTAGGTCTTTCTTTAAGGAGCAACTTGGACAGTATCTGAGGGGCCATAAAATAGTTCAGATTTCCATATCCAAGTTCCGACACAATGCTCCAAACTTGGAGCAATGAATCAGAGTTCCTATCCTCCCCATAGGGAGAACTGCAACAAGTGTTCTCCAATGTTCAAAAGGCAACCATGCTGAAGGGGAAAAGATGGTGCTTTTGTGGCAGAGTGGGGAGGAGACTGGGTAAATGCATGAGGTATTCTAAAGCTGCTCCAGCCTCCTTCCTTCCCTTCCCCCTGAAATGCTCCAGCCAGGCAGGTGAAAAAGCCTAACTAGCAAAAATGTGGAGTGGAAAAATGGGGAGGCAAAGGTCACTCATCCTCTCTGTATTGGATGTCCATAAACCTCCATGTTCAGAGCCTTTCAGGCATCCAGACAGGACTGCTCCCTTATTTTACAAAGAAAGATATAGCAGTACAAACTTATAACACCCCCATGTACCCCAAATCCACTTTTACTTGTGCTTGATTAAACAAAAATGAAATTCAGGGATCCTCACTGTGGCACACCTACAGTGTAAACTAAGATAAGTGAACAGAAAAACAGTAAAACTAAATTAATGAAATTGAGCCTCTCGCCTAACAATAGAGAGGCCTGCAATGTTCAGCCTACATATTATTAACAAAGAACTTGTAAGCATTTAACCTGTTCCTTTAACCTATTTTTAGAATTGCATTCACTGCCATCAGATATCACCTTCCTGTCCTCTGTATCTTTCCCACCATCTCCCTCTGTTCATGTGGACATTTCACAGAGGGTCTGAGTACAAGTTACTTAAATTATGTCGTGTACCACTGGCCACTTTCTTTGTTTCTTGTCCTAGAGTCAGTGGGTGTGCCCCCAATCTGGATCAGGGCCACCATGGACCTAAAGGATAGGATAAAACATTTCCCTTTTGGTTATCTCATTCCAGAACACCACCCTCAATGTGTGGGGATTCAACCCCCACCCCAAGCCTCTATGGGTGCCAATGCAGGACCCCTCCCACATTTTCAGCACCACTGATAGAACTGGAAATGATCTCAGTTTCAAAATGGTACAATAAGGATGGGGTACTTACTTGGGAGAATTGTTTTGTAGCGATTCTTTCTGACCAAACCTGGAATATCATATTCCTTTGGATCAACAAAGTTCATTGGAATTTCCTGATGAAAGATACACAATAGAAGCCATTAATAGATTCCTAATCCTGCTGTTTCTTGAATGTGAAGTAAGGGCAGCAAGGGAATCAGCTCAAAGACATGATACGGCATTTCTGCTACTTATTTTTTAACCTAAGTGTAACCAATGGATTTCTTTTGGCAGTATGGAGTTGTGATGGGATTTGTTTTTGGTTTTGTTTGAATGTATGGGTATTGGAATGTTTCTGCAAACTAGTCCACTGAGTAACATATAATAAGAGCTCTTAGGACGGCGTTATAAGCTCCACAGTGACTAAAGGCTCAGGTGACAATCTTGCACATATTTAATCACAGGGTGATCATGTACTAAGGATGTGTACTGACCAGATGAATCAGTTCAGACCCCAGTCTGTCATTTCATAAAACAGCTAATCTCATGAATATGCAACAGTAGCATATGCTACAGCACAGATACACCATCTGGGACAGGCCAAATCCAGCCCCCGCCTGTTCAAATTCCATATTCACTTTTATTAAATAAACTCAGGTCAATGGATGGTAGATAGCCTGACTCTGTGAAGGACTGGCGCCAGAGTCATTACATATTGGAGCAGTAGGAGAGCTGCGTCACAAAAATCATTCCCTTGGGGTAGAAGTGTGACTTCCCATGTATAACTCCAGGCATTACAGATATTTGGGGCTAGAACGGAAGTACTCTAATTTCTGAATGCTAAACTCTGTCCTCATGTACAGAATCATCTGTTCTTAATGAAGCATTCGCAGGCAGAGTATTTTCTGTCTGAGGTAGACACCACCACCCTCCACAATAGCAATGGGCTACTTTGGGGACTCCAGGAGTCACTTATGGCCCCATGCTCCTAATCCATGAGCCATATTTGTTTTATTGGTGTGTCACAAAATTCAGTGACTATAGCAAAAAGAATTAGCACTTTGCAGCCAAATTTTAGCAGTAAACTGCTACTGACAGGTAAAGCAGACACATTTGGCTTGATTCATCCTTTTGCAGCAATTTGCTGTTGAATTCAGCAGCAGTAACCCATTTTTTGGCTGCAGCTTCTGCAAATTCTGTGAGCAGGGATTGGTTGGGGCTGAACATGGTTAACCGCTGTCCTAGAAGCATGTTGATGCCCTTGTGTCATTATTTTAAGTACAATGAAAGTTCATTCACTACTAGGACTGTAATACTGGTGAAAGTTGATCCAACCACACTTAACAGTTGTCTCCATGAGTAAAAGGCCTGCTAAAGAGCTCTTCTCCAGCATCTTCCCCATGTGCAGATCACACATCTGGTGGGCAATATGCCTGCAACTGTTGCACAAGTGAGGGACACCTAGGGTGCCTACAAGTGAGAGGACCTTTTCAGTGGTTGCACCCTGCCTGCAGAATGACCTTTTCAGAGAGATGTCCTTGGTGCCTGCATGATGGAATTTTCAGAGGTAAGTGAAGACCATTTTTGTTTCCCCGGCATTTATGAAACTGATTTTAGTCCGATTGGGTCTTTGCATGGTTTTACTCCAGGAGCGTCGTGTTAGTTTTGGATTTACTGTGTGTTGATTTTGCTTTTACCCTATTCATGCTGTTACTCTTTTAGTTTTACTGGTATGTTATGTCTTTAATTTGTGCACTGCCCAGAAAATGGCTCTTATTGGCCAGGTTCAGTCCTCAGCATGTTCAGGGGAATGCATCAGGTGGCAGGTGATCTATATTCCTCTGCATAAGGAAAGCCACTGCTAGACAGAGCATGCAATATCGGGATACCTGGACAAAATAACCTGACCTGGTACATGACAGCTTCCTATGCAGAATGCTATTTATTTATCACTTACTTTATAGCATCTATACCCCACTATCTGTAAGGATTTATAGACAGCTTACTGCAAAGCCAATAATGAAAAAATTGGGGGGAAAAACCCAACAACAGTCACATGACATAAAACTCAAAAGCAGTAGCAGAAACCCACAATACATTGCAACCAAAATATTGAACATATTCAAAGAGCAGGACAAATTAAGAACAGAAAATTAAAAGTGTGTCTAAAAGGGAAAGTCTACTAGTTTGCAGAAGGTCATTCATGAGGAAGTGAGGCAGGCTTCCCCTGGAATGGCGTGCCAGAGCTCAGTGACAGCCACTGGGATGCCCTCTCTCTATTCCCACTTGAGCTTCTTTCTGGGGTGGTCTGGACATTAGAGAGGGCCTTTGAGGAGATCAGTTGGTGTTCAGGTCCATCTGGGAGAGTGCAATCCTTCATCCAATTCATTCACCACAAGCAAAAGCTGTTGGCTTTGCATATCACTGCAGGTGCCCCTCTGGTATGTATGTATTTATATCCTGCCTTTTTCCTACAAAGGGCTCAAGGCAGCTTAAATCTCCTCCTCCATCATATCCCCACAACAACCCTGTGAGGTAGGTTGGGCTGAGAGTCTGTGACTGCCCCAAAGTCACCCAGTTGGCTCCATGGCTGAGCAGGGACTAGAACCCAGATCGTCTGAGTCCCAGTCCCATGCTTTTAACCACTACACCACACTGGTTGTGTTGTGTGTTTGCATTGTCTGGTTGTGTTTGTGTCTAGAATAAACAGAATCCGCTCAGTGGCAAGGAAATCAGAAAAACCAATTGTCAAAAGCAGGAAGCGCCTATTTGTGATGCTCTGTACAGAAAACCCAGGCTGCGTCGAGGAAAGGAGGCAACACCATAATCCACCTTTGTCCAACCTGGTGCCTTCCAGATGTTCTGGATTACAAGTCTGTCCTGGGAGTTATCATTCAATATATCTGGAGGCAGCAGGTTGAGGAAAGCTGCTATAAACACTTTCTTTGAAAACTGGAAGGTCCAAACACTCACAAAAAACTCTGTCTGGAGTACAAAAGAATCTAGTGCTTTCTGGTGCAGCTCTTCCTCAGTGAGAACACTTGATGCTGTCTGGAGGTATTCCCGGGCTGATTGCTCCCGTGGGGACATGATATAGCCAAATCCTTGTTCAGTACAACCTGGAGTACACATGTCTAGAGTGAGCGAAACATTTGAACCCCTCCTGCAGAAGACAGCAAGATACACAGGCATTTGTTAACTGTAAAACAAGCCAGCTGTAACCATTGACTTTTCTTTACTTTGGGCAAAATACATAAACAAGCTGTTGTCTAGGGTCTGCAGGAAATCTAGGCTATGGAAAATCAAAGATGCAGCATACCAAGTGATAATATTGCTTTTCATATCAGTACAATAAGTCAACATTATGAACTTCAAAACTTTAATTGCCTAACCAGACCCCAGAAGCAGGATCTCCTTTTTTCCCGCTAATTAACAGGCTTGAAGACTGGCTGTATTGCCCTGGAAGAGGGCAGTCAACCCTCTCCATTCATGCCTCTTTCCAGATGTGAATCAGTCCCTCTTAGCAGGGGCAAGAAGACAAGAGTAGCATCTGTGTTCATCTTTCTACTATACACTGTGGAGCTAATAGTAGCTTGTTGCGAGTGGATTAACATCAGAGGAAGTGCATGCGAAGAAAAGGTTAAACTCTCCCACAATACCACATTCCTGTGGAACTAGTCATTATCAAAACAACAGCTACAGAAGACCCTCAAATAGAACGTCTGTCAGCACTGGCAGATAAAGTTGATGCATGGCTAACTGAATGCTTTCATTCAAGAGTCACATTATTTTTGCTCAATAATCCTAAAATTCCTCCTTTAAAGAAGACTGTTAAGAGGAATCCTTCCTAATACAGATCTGTAAGAGACATTCATGCAGATGAAATAACAGACGAAACAACTGTGGAGCCCAGCTCTTTCATTTTGAAAGGAAATAAATGCAGTCAATCAGGTTCTTACTAGCCTGCTTTACTCAACACGCCTAAACTTTGACCTTCCTGTACGAAGTTCTTTGCTTTTCATCAAAGATTACCATACCTTTCTTGCAGACCCACAGATTTAACTGTTAGGGTTGCTGGATCTGTCTCTGCTTTCATGTCCATCACACAATCAAAAACAGGTGTTTCTGGCACTGGGTCCAGATCAAGGAAGTCATCTTCATTTTTGTCCTCTGTCCATTCAGAATAGGTAAATGAGGGCTGGCGGCTGACAGACTGTCGCCTATCCTCTTGAAGGGGAAATGAGGGATCTGGAGGTGTTTGCACAAAATACCAAATCTATGGGAAAATATAAAGCATTTAAAGCTTTCTAGATAGAGCAACATGGGACAACTGTTCATTTTGAAAGCACATTTGCCCTTTCACCGATCAATGGGTTCATTCTATTTCTGCATAATAAAACTGCCTAAAGGGAACAGGAAAACACTCTGCAACCAATGCTTTCTTGTGAGTGCTACCAGAGGAATGCCTATTATCTTTGCACTGAGGCAGAGGGCTTTATGGAACCTGCTAGGCATAGCCTCTGAACACAGTGGAGCTATTCCAGGCTTGGAAAGCTTGTATAGATGCCAAACGTGATATCACTTGCTCCTTTGTGTAATGATCAACTGTCAATGGGTACATAAAAATCACATGTTGGTGTAGGTCACAAGCTGTGACTAGTCTAGAATCCTGGAGGTAGATGACAGGTCCTTTCAGGGAGGTGAATGCCATTTGAAAAGAGCGCTGCCACCTGCTTGTTTCCTGTATATGTAAACTTTGTTTATCTGATAAACAGGTTTTAAATGTATTTTCAGAAATCTGTAGCCAGAAGTAATAGGCTGGTGAAGAACTTGTAGCCCTCTGGGATGCTTGGACTCCAACTCCTATCAGCCCCAGAAAGTATTCCTGGAGATAGAACAGGATTCAGGAGGAAGGAAAGGAAAAAGAGCACCCTTTGACTACCCCACCATTCTAACTGCTTCTCCTTGCTATATAGACCTCAGATCTGAGTCAGCTTATCCAATGTATAGATTCATAGAATGACTGGGAAAGAACTGAAACTCAGCCTTCTCAATCTGCCACTCTCCAGACAACTCTGAACTGCAGCTCCCATGACTGGGGAAGGAAAACTGGGACAAGCCGTTTCTCCTTTCCCTCTTTCCTCACAACTGGAGCCCTCAATATTTGACGGCTTTACTGCTCTAAACATTTTAGGTTCTATAAAGCAGGACCTGGTTGAGCCATTTTTCTGTGTCTTTTCCCCTTTTAAATTACAAATATGCAAAATAACCCCAACGTGCATCCAGTATGTACACTTTATATAAAATTAAAATAGCTCAAAATAATAAAAATATTTTTTAAAAATACCTAAAAATGGTAAAATATACATTTTTGGTGTTACATGCCATCAAGTTGTCTCCATCTCATGGCAACTCTATGAATGAAGTCTCTCCAGAAGGTCCTGTCCTTATAGCCCTGCTCAGCAATCCCAAAGTCAAGGCTGAAGCTTCCTTTATGCCATCAAGCCATCTCATAGTTGGCCTTCCTCCTCCTCCTCCTCCTCCTCCTCTTGACTTTTCTTAGCATGACTATCTTCTCCAGGGAGTCTTGCCTTCTTATGATGTACCTGAAGTACATCAGCCTCAGTTTTGTCATTTTTGTTTCCAGGGAAACAGTTTTGGCCCAGGCTTTTCACAAAGCTCTCCTCTAGTGCCATGTTTTGAATGCATTGATTTCCTTCCTGTCACCTTTCACACCCATACATAGTGATCAAGAATACAATAGTGTGGATGGTCTTGGCCTTGCTCTTCAGTGAGATACCCTTGTACTTGATTTTTTTCCCTATTCCTTCATTTTTGTCCTGTCTCAGTCTTCTTGGATTTTTTTGGCTGCATTTGATGATTAAATCAAGCCATAGAAATAGGAATATTTTACAGCCCCACTTACAAACCAAAACAGGACCAATCATGAACAAGGCCAGATCTCACCATGGACTATAATCAGCATCTGTATTCCACAGCCAATCAGGCTGCTTTAAGAAACATCACGGCTCATTTCATATCATATTTGACACCAATATTGGGCTACAGCTAATGAGTGAACAGTGCCTCCTTCATCTTCCTCCTCTGGATGCTTGGTCCAGCTGCTGGCACAGGCAGCCCCACTGCAGCCACTCTGCCAGCTTGTTTCTCCCTCATATGAACAGACCAAGGCCTAGCATTAGGCATATCAGCCAAATGCTCTTGCGTCTTCCTAGAAGAGGTCTTCCTACTTCACCAGTGTAAAAGGAATTGCATTCTGAGCGCTCTGCGCTATCAATGGAACTTGTAGCTGTGCACTCACCTGCACAAATAGGGCATTCTCCTATCCAGCATTTGTTGTCATACGGGCTAAACCTCATGCAATATAGCTTTAGTGTTATCAGGGCAGTACAGACAACTTTAGACTTCATATTACAACTGTCAAGAATCTTTGGAGCTTCCCATACCAATCTGTCAGTCACAAATGGGATGGTCAAAATAGGCATACAGACACCCCTAACAGCTGGAAATGATAGTCTATAACCATCAGTCTGCCACTTTTACTGCCTTTTGTCTGGAATAATAGCAAAGAAACATTCTTCTAACCAGGGTATGTCAAACCTGCATTCTGATTCACAGAAGAGGCTTTCAGAAATACAGTGGTGCCTTGGTTCACGAACACCTTGGTTCACAACCAAATTGGGTCACAAACAAAAAATTCATGAACATTTTGAAATGTCATGAACATTGGTCGCGAACTCCGCATTGGGTAGCAACCAAGATCGCGGCCATCCCCTCCCCCCCCCCCCCGAGTGGGGAGATGGCCACGATCACAGTTGCGTTCGTGCAGGGAAGACATGCGTGATCATGGGTGCGCTCATGCAGGAATGATGGTCACAATCTCAGCCATATCCCCCCCGCAACCGGCACGAGCGCAGCCATCTCCCCACCCACCCCCGAGTGGGGAGAGGGCCACGATCACAGTTGCGTTTGTGCAGGGAAGACATAAAGGAGCTGACGAAAGAAGAACTTGCTGAACTCCAGAGTGAGCAGCAGAAGGCACTTGCTGAGGAGGAGTCCACTGAGGAAGAGGAAGACAGGGAGGAGGTAAGCAGGGATGTGATACACCCATTATGAAAAAATGGAATGCGTGCCAGGGTTTCTTTGAGAAGCACCACCCCAACATAACTAACGAACAGAGTGTTGAATCTGATGAACGATAATGTGGTCTCTCATTTCCGGAGGGTTATGCAGCGCAGGAGAAAACAAGTGACTATAGACAGATTTTTCACCAAAATTGACCCTGCAGCTGAGAGACAAAGAAGAGAGGAAACCCCTGCAAGGGATCTCCCCAATGTCCTTATGGAGGGGGACTCTCCCTCAAAACAATAACCTCCCCCCCACCTAGGTTAGCGTTCTCCACTGTACTGTACAGTACTTTGTTACTTTGTTGTTCTCTGTCACTTTGTTTCAAATTTTTCTGATTATAAAAAATAGATACAGAACAGATTAAACTTATTTACATTGAACCTTATGGGGAAATTTGACTAGGCTCGTGACCAAAAACTGGCTCACAACCATTCAGAGGGGCCAGAACGGATTAACCTTATTTACATTGAATCTTATGGGGAAATTTGACTTGGGTCACAACCAATTTGGGTCACAACCAGAGTCGTCGAACAGATTAAGTCCGTGAGCCAAGGTACCACTGTAACTCTGTGCCGTAAAGGGAGTGATCACCAAACTGTTTTCGTACTGGACGACTTTAATAATCCAGTCCCTTTTATCAACTGAGCGCCAGGTTGACAGATGAATTTTATGCCACATAAATGACTTCTTAACAACAGTTAACATTGCAACATAGCTATAATCACACCGAGGAAACATTGCCCCTGCCCGTATTTTGTTTCTTTGTTGCTGTTCTTAATTAAAACTGAGTGGGGGAAACACAGGTTGGGGAACCAGGCAGAAAATTCAGTACAACTAATCAGAACAGGGACATCACACTGGGCTTATTCTGATTAGCTTTCCACCGCTTGGAATGGTTCATTGTACCGCACCTGGATTTTATTCAGTTCACCATCAATTTAGACATCCATCCTTTGCACTTTAATATGTGCTAGTACATCACTCTCTACAAGCTTATTATTTGATCGCACAATGCATCTGGTCTTAGCAAAAAGCAAAGGCAACTGCACAGCAAAGCTAATCGCACTACCCACACCAGCATTCTTACTGAAAGAGGTATTAACATTCATTGCCATTCTTAGTGAATGGTTTTTAAATACACTTTCTGCCAGGATACCAAGAAAAATACTGCAGTTGTTCAGTGTCCCAGAAGAGTGTAACCACAATATATACTTAAGAATGTTTATTTGCTCAGATCATGTTGGTGTGACCTGTTAGACAATTAGAAACTATTTTTCACCAATTGCACCAGCAGAACACTCTAAGGGACTTTGAAGGTTTCAATGTATTTCACAGAATTGAATGCATCCAAGACAGGCTTACCAGCATTCCTATGAGCAGTAAGCTAAGGGAAAGCAGAGATAGCAGGAAGTAGAATATTGTAATGTCCTGACTTCTGGTCAGATCCTGAAGAACAATACAAACCCACAGTTAACTCAAGAGGCATGCAACATAATGTTCCTAGCATTGTTGTGAAATGACCTATTCATTTTTCAAATAAATTCTTATTTAATACCTTGGCAAGTAATCAAAATGTTTGATTGTTTCTAACCTTTCACATTTTTAAAACAATAGTTACCATTCAAACAGAGTCCTCATCCAGATTTTAGAGCTGCAGTCATCAACCCTGCCAGAAATGATGGACCTACCACCACTTCATGGAAGTTTCCTTTCAAGGACTGGAGTGGGCAAGATGCTTCCTTCAGCCTGGTGCTTCCTTTCTGGCCCAGTGAGAATCCACTAGACTTTAGAGTCCACCAAGACTGTGGGTTGCCAGAGGTGCCAGCAACCTAATACTTCTAGTCCCTAATACCATGGCTTAAAGCCAAACCAGGTGAGATACTGGAAATCTATGATCAGCTCATCTGCCTTAAAATGCAGCCGTGGAGGAAGAAACTGGATTGGGACTCTGCTGGAGGGAGGGAGGTTAATACATCCCCCCATACTGGTTTTCGCTTGAAGCTATGATTTGGCCCATTGTGAGATTTCTTGTTGTGAGTTTTCCCTAAGCATGACAAATAACACTTTCATGGGGCAATTTACATAATGAAAAGGCTCAGAAGGAAAAGTTTGCTCCTCCTCCGCTACAATTCCAGTCCAATTAAAAACCCCCTACAGCTGCTTTAATTTGTGTTGTTTTTAATCTCTGTATGTGGCTCAAATCTACTGTTAAAAGCATATGATCAAATGGGAGCTTGTTCACTTCATTTTTCATTTTTAAAACAAATACAGGGCCCTACTTTTCAATTGTGAATATTCCTTATGTACAGAACAGCACATCAATTATCAAGAAGGGGGGATGACCAGGTAACAGATTATCAACTCACTATGAGTTTTTCTAAGACTTTTATTCTTTACCAAATCCGTAAGCACAGGTTTAGTTTTAATCAAACTCAAAAGTCAGTATTGAGGAGAAATAACTGATCTGGACTGACTCATTGCAAATAACATGCAGTTGTACATAATCCGAATGCCTCATGCTGCACAAGGAGCTTTTGATTATGCATAATGAATCTAATTTAAAAGATTACATAAAAATCCCACTTGTCTGAAGCAAATATAAGTACTTGTAATATTTAGACTTTATCATCGTTAGGTGAACAAAGGAAGCTGAAGCCCAAAGGGGAAATGAACAGCAGGGCCAGTAAAAAGAATTAGGCATTAGACGAATCTGGGTTCAGTAATGTCTTGACTGGCCAGGCAACTTCGACTCTCTCCTTTGAATTTTGTATACTGCAATTTAACACTGTGTTTTATTGTATCTATATTTTTTTGCATCCATTTTTATTACTGTATTTATAATTGTTGTAAGCCATCTTCAGCTACTGAGGGAGATGATGATGATGATGATGTGCAATCCAAATAAGGCTGCTTAGGTCAACAAACCTTAAGCACACCCAACTTTCTATTATGCATCCAACTTTCTAGATCAATTACACTAGTGAATTAACTTGCCTTAAATGTAAGTTCCACTGACTGTAAAGGATTTCTTTCCAAGAAAGCATGCTTAAGGTTACAGCCTTGAAAGTGTAAAATGTACAGATAATTCTGACAGGAGGGGCTGTGATGAGTCCAGAATGGATACTGTTGAGGTAACTGCCCAGTCTGGGTTTCAGCCTGATCTTTAAAGGAGCCATGCATGGTGCAGAGGGAGGGAGGGGCTTGGAGTCAATGGAGGCTGTCCCTCTTTTTTCACCCCCACCTCTGAACATGGTGAGAAAAATGGTTGTGGGAAGATGCAATCACTCCTGGCCAAAGCAGTGTGGTCCTGATACAAACCTACACACAAATAAATTAGAAGGCTTGGCTATATTCTATGTGACTTGTTAATAAGTTGTTTGGCCCTCAAAGCCAGCTCCATGGAGATGTTTCTTAGATCAACAAAGGGACTGCAATGGTGGCTGTCCAGGCCTAGCGATGGCTTTGGGCACTGAAAGGGTGCATGGATGCTGCTAGCTCTCCATGGTTTTTCTCCGAAGTCATAGCAGGGGCTCTTCTTGGACTTGGGCAATGAGGACAAGACCGGGATTCCCTGAGAGGGAGGAGAGCTCTATCCATCTTCCCTTCCTCATAAGTTCTAGGCTACCCTGGCCTGAAGGAGGGAGCAAACTGAATTGTCTTCCAAGGCCAATACTAGCCCCTTCATCCTTCAGACCATGAAGAAGCAGTCACCCTCAGTTAGGATTGGCATGGGATGTAAGTGAGATCAGAGGATGAATGTCTTAGGGGATGGAACCTCCCACCCTCACCCATCATTTTAAGCTTAGTGGCTTCCCTTCAGACCAGCTCCCAGCTCTGACAACTAAGAGTGCAAGTCCACGAGTGTTGCTCTCGGTAGCTTAGAGTAGCATGAAGGCTGCACAGATGCACAACCCTCAGGCCTCAGGTGGGGTTTTGGTGGGAGTTGTTGTTTTTAGGCAGGAATTTTCTGCATACTTCAGGCCCACCCCAGTTGAGAGAGAATGACTCCTACTCCTCCCTCATCCCCATGCCAGTTTGGATCTTCGCTGCTTCTACATCTGGGATCCCCACTTTATGCACAGAGGCAGTTACCTATAGTCCATTTCTTTCCATCACACCAGGTTCTATCACACCTGGGGGACCTTGTGAGAGAAATGAAAGCCTTACATGGAGAAGAGACTCCATCCTTGCTGTCTTTCACTCCACACACATCCAGAGGGCCGCACTGTAGCACCCCTTGGCTCCTGCCCATTGCAGCAGCTGCTGCAACGTCTCTTTAAGCTCAAAAGGGAAAGGCCAAGTGAATTGCTGCACTAGCCATGTAACCCTTATTGCCAGTGCTCTTTTTATAGCATGGAGAGACAGTACAACTGTGCCCACAATGGCAGAGAGCTCGGCAGCAGTATTGCTCTCAAATATTGCTACATATTAGACGAACGAAGGGATCATGATGATGAATCCCCGGCATGGAGCCGCATCCAGTCCAGGGAAAAGCCGGCAAGAGGTTGGGAAAGGGAAAAGCTGGGGTGAATATTGCTCATAGAGGCCCCTAAACATCCAGCCCTGAAATCGCTGGAAAGTATCATCAAGAAATACCAAGTGATCATATTTTAAGGATAGGTTGCCATTGTGCTATGGGGTTTTTTGCCAAAAGGCTAATTTTGGCAAACACCCATTACCCGTTATATAACAAGTCTGATATAATCCAGGTGTTATCTAGGTATAGTAAAGCATGTCAAAAGAATAATTGTTCCTGTAACTTAAGATATTGATACGTGGAATCAGAATATCCACCTGCATTTTTCAGGTTCAGGAAAGTATAATATCCTATATCCATATTCCCCAAAGCTCTTTTTGGTTTAAAGGGAGGAAAACAGCACAAGACACACTCTCAAAATGGATTGTTTCATTTACTTAATTTTTTCTGACAGCAGAGATGCTAAGTGGGCTTAGCTAGAAGTACTACACTACCTCCATTTATTTCAGTGTTAATTCTGTAGCGCTCATGTGGCACAGAGGTAGTGCTCAATACATTGCTCAGTTCGTTTAAGTTCTGAACCAGGGATTCTACAATGTATAGCCAGCACTAACGTAAGTGTTGTATGCATTATTTAGATTTCACTCAATGCTACATTACTCAAGATGACTAAACAATAAGCTACATTAAACAATAAGGAAACCACTGAACATACCTTGCTAGAATTTGTAATCAAGTGTCCAAACGGAGTAAAGAAGGTGCACAACACATCAAAAGCATCCTGAACTTCTGGAATTGTCTCACAGCCACCGCACCAAAACATAAAGAAGAAAACCTGTGCAGCCAATTGTATAATTAATAATGAGCTTTCATCCCCAAGAAAATAAGCTTCTCATTTTAATGTCAAATTTGCATAGCCAACTGCAGAGTTTTTAAAAGCATTATTTGTTATTTATTATTTGCATTTTAAGAATTGGGTATTTTGCAGGCTGCATAAATTAACTAGAATAGAAAGACAAGTAGATTGTACCTGTTTGTAATAGGGCACAAGTTTTGATTTCATTTTGTCTATTTCAGCATATATGACTTGGGAAATCTGGCCCCTAAAATGCATGAATATATATGAAAGCAGCATTGCCCTTAAAACGAACGAACAAACAAACTCCACCTGAATTAAATCTGAATCCTTACCAATATCTGCAATAAGGCGAACAGATAGATTATTCCTCTTGCTGTCATGCCATCGCACCAGGCCACCCAGCTATGCTGCGGAGCCTCCTCAGAGCCTTTCTGAGTTGGTTCTTTCTCACTTTGCTGGTCCTGTTCTTCATCACTTCCATTCAATGGTTCCATCACCACTGGCTCTGGAAGACCTTCAAGAATGCAAGTAAAACCATCAGGAGAGAAGCAGCCTGGTCTACTCCTCACCTCTTGCTGTGGCTACAAAAGCTACATTGGCAGATGGACAGAAAAAGCTATCAGATACCTTTCAGGAATCACAATTAGTTAACGAATGTCGCACTTTGGTTTAACAGTCTCACTACCTTCATTGGAAACATGAAGTGTGGGTGGATAGATTACCACCCATTTTTCCTGTAGCAACAAAATTGGGGTTTGTTGTTCATTAATAAGCTGTTGTTTATTCTTGCCTTAATTAATTGTTTAAGTCAATTTACAATATGTACCTTAGTTTACTCTCCTTTGGGCTGCATTATTCAGGGAGAGGTCATGTCCATTGCTTTAAACCTTTATATACTCACTACAATGGTAAGCTGAACTAATCCCTTCAATTTTCATTTACTACCAACAGGAGCATATCTAGCCCATTGTGAATTTGTAGCATTTATTTAAAAGAAGCGATGGCTTTTTATACAACCTCTTCAATGTAATGCCTGACACAGATGTGGTACTGTCATAATCAATGTTCCAAGCAAGTACAGATTGGAAGTAAATCACTGCATTGACTAACATCACAATCTTTTGCCCACAAGTTCCTCTGTATTTGGGTTTTCTATCTCACTAGATACAGCAAGATTCACTTTGGAGTAAACCTACACAGGATTTGGCTGTAAGTCTTGGAATGAAGCCCAGACATTGTTTATTCTGTAAAAATCAAAACAAATCCAAGAAAAATCATAGATCTTAAATGAGTACAGATTAACAGGCTAATGTTAATTTCCCCCTAACAATCAAGATGTGTAATTCTCAACTGGATCAGCATATGGTTTTACTATTCAAAACAACCTTCCATCAGCAAAGAAGGTGTGAGCTGCATGCAGAACTGCACAGCAACGGTTAAAATGGGAAATTGTTTAATTATAAAAATAAATAATCTTAAAATGAAACATATTTGCATTCAACACTTTCTCCTCTCTGCTCTTCTGAATAAATTTACAGATCGACCTCTTTAAGAATCCTCCTCTGTGACAGTAAGCAGCAGCGTCTTCCTCTTGCCCCCTCTTCCTACCCAGTCCCACCCACAAATGGCCTACTGCAATCTCCAGGCAAACTGGAAAGAAACCATGTGCCAAAATGTTTGAAGAGATTGTTTGACTTTAACAGTCAATGCTGAGTCACCAATCCTCTCCACATTAATTTTCACATTGCACCCACTCAGTCCACCTGTCATTTCATATGGAATAAGAGATGAAGAGAATGAAGCAATGTTCTCCATTCCTCTACAGTAGATGAGTTTTATCAGCGGGTTCTGTTCTTACCCTTGGGATAGGGCAGATGAAATCTGACTGAATCTTTTGTGCCTAACTATACATTACATGCGCATGACAAATGCCAGGGAGCTACTTTTCCAGCAGTTGGTAGGAAAGAGCACCACCAATCCACTTGGCCTCTCCTAAAGTTCAGGTATTCTGGCCTAATGCGTGACTTCCAGGTGATCTTGAATTGGACTTCTACCTCCCTGTTCTGGTTATTTGGCACGTATACCCAAGATGAAAAAGAATGAATAAATGTTTGAGAAATCATCTGACTTGCCTACTTTCCAAGAGGCTGAAGGCAAAGCAGTATTCCATGAACATACTGTATTCCTTATGCTAAACAGGGTCAGTGATTATGTACTTATGTATACCATAAAAACAGGTCACTAAAGAAGAGCCAGAGGAGAAAATAGCAACACCATTATACTTCTTCTTCTTGCAAGGAACACAACGTATCACTTGGATACCATGTGTACCACAATCCAAGCTACTGTATCATCATGTTTCAAGGGTCATAGCAGAGGTAAGCAACTTGTTCGCCAAAATACAGAAGGCCGTAAGCTACCCGCTGTCCTCACTCCCACAAACAGCAGAAAGCCATCTTTTCCAATTCCATTCTTGCTAACAATGACAATGACAGGGAGATTAAAAGGACAAAAGAATGCCCTTTAGTTCAAAATTTCCACAATTTTATATCTCAAAATTCTACTGAAACATGACACCGTAGAGCTACTATCTTGAAATCATGCACTTTTTCAAACTGATCTTCTACAAATTGCCACAGATACACAAGTTAAAGTGTTGAACATTGAAACATCTGCATTTTTACTAAAGCTGCATCAAGGCATATCATACATTCTTTCAAATTCTAGGGCAAATTATTGATATACTTATTGAAAAGGTTTGTCTTTCATTAATCTTGGGAAATTCTGAGCCACTGTTCAAAAATTAATGATGAAAGCCTATGGAAGCAACTGCTGGCAAAATTATGCCAGGCATGCTCAGTTTCACCCAGAAGCAAGAATGCTGCCAGTACTTTGGTGCTGGGAATGCCACTGTTCCTGCCAGCATTTTGACAGTGAGGAGCAAGTAGCAGAGAACTGTCTACTCAGAGGTAATTCTGAAGAGTGAGAGAGTTACTCTCACTGATGAAGAGGGGGAAGAAAGGAAAAGGCCATGCTGAAATCTTGTGTAGGCTTACGCAAAAGTAAGCTTTCTTGAACATACAGGAACATATCTATTTGAATGCATCACCTGTTTTACTTCAACCTGTTTTTTTTTCCAAGAACACTGCAATAATAGGATTCTTTTTTAAAAACCAGGATAAATCAATTTGCAACAAGAGACTGGTGGTTTAAGCCCAGAGTTAAGAATATCTCATGTTGGCTCAAGCAGCATAAAGCCAGGGAACTAGAAGCTTAGACTAGCTTTAACAGACATGCCCCATGATCACAAATGACCTTGTGCAATGTCCCAAATTGTGCTTGTTTACAAGCAACAAAGCATCATGGGTCAACTCACAGGAGGATTCCTCTAGCAATACAGTAAGGCTCAGATGCTTCAAAAGGTAATTCAGGACCAGGACAACATGGGGCTTCTTGGTTGGTCCCAGGCACTCCTTCCTCTCCATCTGGATTTGGGCCTGAAAGACCAAGGAAAAGTGCGTGTGCATGGAGGGCAAGTTGCAGGCAAGCACAGTTTGTGACATTGTACAACATCTTTAGTGATCGCTGGGCCCTTCAAACAGGCTTCAGTTTAAGCTCCCAGTCCTCTGGAACTGGCTTTGTGGAACTTGAGCCAATATGTAGTAATCTTAACTATGAACTTAAAGCAGTAGGTTTGCTTTAAAAACATTTGACCATATAGCTAAACCAGTGACAAAAACTGATGATGATGCTGATGATGATGATGATGAACACATAACTTCTTGAGTGGTACAAAACTATAAGAAGAATGAAGATTCCTAATAATGGAGTTATATGAAAATATTGGGAAGAATAGTCAAAGAATGAGTAAGTTTGGTACAAGGCATATGACTAAGAAAAAAAAATGAAGCAATATATTTTGTATGCCAAGAAAATGTCCTGCAGGAGGTTCCCTGGTGTGCAAAATGTACCCTTATACAAAGGGTTAGCTTGGGTTTTACAAACTGGGTCGCTCCCACATAAAAAACCCACAATTTTCTTTTTCATTATTGTTCAAAGTGGAACACATGTATCTCAAATTCAAATCAAATGCATACACAATGCAGAGATTCCAATCTTGTATTGTAGTTGTGAATTCAGCTGTTATAAGCTTGAAGAAGTGGGGCTGGCTTACTTGTTAATTTGTAATCAGCAATTAATGAATTCATAATATACCATGTGTCAGCTTGTAAATCAGTGTTATACAACCTGTTCATCATGTAGCTTATGGCTGATTGCCTGTGCTTACCACTCAAAAGCAAAATAAATAAATAAAAGCAGGATTCTTCTCCATAAACTTCTCCAAGCGAACTTTAACCATCAATAAATGCTGCTTTGCATTTATTGGATGCTAGAATATCTCTTTAATAAGGAGGTGTAATACCACTCATGTTCATGTTTGGCAGTCTAGTAATAAGTCTGCTTGCTTATTTCATTTCTATACGCCCCAATTTCTGAAGTTCTCAGGGAATTGGCCTTTTCTGGGAGGAAGTTACAATATGGATAAACTATAGCGATTAGAGTATTGACCTGGGACTTAGGAGATCAGGGCTCTAATCCCCACTCAGTCATACATCCCACTGGGTGACTTTGGGCCAGTCACAGACTCTCAACCAAATCTACCTCATATGGTTGTTATGGGAATGACACAGAAAGAAGGAGGCCATCTTGAGTTCCTCACAAGAGGAAAAAAATTGGTTGTAAATATAAGAATAAATTATCTACTTGTTTCTTGGAAGTAAAAGCATGGTCAACATAGCTGGATCTTCCATGCCCTTCTGACAGCTAAAAGAATGATACTATGATACTGGAAATGCTCACCTCTTATAATACAATGGATTAAAGATGTGAGAACACTTTCAATATTTGAGTGGATGACATACATTATGCTCAAATGAGCACTTACATGGGTTTGCCTTTACTAAAGTTTATGTATAATAGGCATCTTTACATTTATGTAGTTTACATATCTTTTCCCATTAGATTTAGTTTTGTTTTGGTGAAACTCATATTAAAATTGAAATATAAAACAGAAGAAGAAAAGGGTATGCATAGGCAGAAAAGGACCCTATCTTTTCATTGCAAATTAGTATTATTTAGAGGAAGAATGTTAAATTCCTGAGCTTGAGGAGTGGGCTGTATGTATTAATTTCAAACTACCTGAAGGGAACCAAACACATTGACCTGATTCTCACACCAGCAACCCAGAGTACAGATTGAGTATGGGTTGTCATTGAATCATGGTTTTTACTGAATCATGGATTCTCATTTCATGTGAACCCTGCTCTACAGTTTAAATATGAGTTGTTAACCACAAACAAGCCAGAGTTCAAAATCTAACAATATATTTCAAGTTCTCTTCCTGGGTTGCTCAAGGTTAACTACCCATAGTTAAACCATAACACAGGATTTGTATGTAACAACAGCCCACAATCTTTCTTTATCTGTGTCAGAAGCATCACAACTAAAATAAGGCATGTATAAAACATATTAGGTTAGAACTTATTATAAAAAAAGAAATTTAAAATGTAAAATATAGGATTAAAACATATATAAATTAAATAGTTCTAACCCAGAAGCTAGCAACATTAATTGCATTCTGTTGTACTGCCATAAGATCCTCAAGTGTGCACTGATCTGAGCACAGGTATACGTATGTCTGGTTGTCTGCGTATCACCACAATCACAAAGGCAGAAGTCACTGAAAAAACCCATTTGCTCAGAGCAACTCTTGATCTTGCTGTACCCATACGCAGTCTATTCAACAATTTCCAAACTTCCCAACTTTCACCAGATCCAGGAGCTACTTCCTCCACTTGGTAGCTTTTCATAGGTCCATTGTACTTTTAAATTCTTCAAAACCTTCTGTCAACCTAAGGAAGATCTTCCTAGATTTTAATCTCTGATTAGCTGGTGCACACCATAAAGGGGGTGTTGTCTAAATATTGATGATTTAAGCCTCTCTCTATATGCTGCAGTTTCTTTGCAGATGGTAGGCGGAGCAATACCAGCCAGATGGTAGTTCTTATCTAGAGGGCTAGGTTTAAGGCATCCAGTAACAATTATCCTAGTTTCATTCAGGGCAACGTCTACTTTCCCAGCATGTGCTGATTTATACCAAACTGGACAGGCATATTAGCGCACAAGTAACAAAGGGCTAAAGCTGTTGTCGTGAGAAGCCTTGGTTCAGCGCCCCACATAGAGCCGGTTAATTTCCTGGGGATATTATTTCTTCCACTAACATTCAATTCGGTATTAATACAATTCTGCTTATTCTTCCCCTAGGTATTTAGGCGGTGACAATGCTCTAACAATGTCCCTTTCCATGTAATACGCAGCTTCTTAGCACCCTCTTTTAATGAAGATGGAAGGCACGTACCTGAGTTTTTGCTGGACTTGGCCTTACCTTGTCACAAAAATATCTACCAGGGCTTCAGTTAAATGTTGTTCTACCTCCTCAAATGTTTTTCCCTTTACAGTCATTGCTCCACCATCAGCATGCATATAGTTCTACTGGGAGTGGATGATCACTGGTGTAGACATTAAGAAGGGCTGGAGCTAGTACACTGCCCTTTGGTAAGCTGTTCCTTTGACTCCTCCACCTACTTTGTCTTCCCTGAAACTCCACAAAAAGCATACGGTTCTGAAGCAGAATATAATTCACAATATTTCCAAGTTTAAGATCATTAGTCATATCATAAACTTTCTGCTTCAGTCTTCTAAGACTGGTGGTATCATATGCAGCCGTAAGATCTATAAACACAGTTGCTGTTACATAGCCCTTTTGAAATCCATCTTCAACTTACTGGGTTGGGTTGAGGATCTGTGCCCATGATTCAACAACAGCACATAGTTCAATGGCAACTCATCCCTGGTTAGTATTTCTCAGCTTCTGATCCTCATCCCAACAGGAGCAGGAGACTGTGTAGGATTTGCAGCAGTCTTGGGTTTCTATGCCTTACATATTTTTAGCTCCTGTTCCCTCGTATCTGTTGCACAACTCTCTCCTCTTCCCTGACCTTAACCATGTTGTCCTTTACAAAATATTCCAAATTCCACAAACTTACAATGTTGTAAAATTTTGGAGGACCCATTTACCCCAGATATTGCAAAACAAGTTCTATTTAAACCAAATCTAAATTAAATAAAACCACGTATGTATATTTCATGGATTATCTCAGTAATGCATGAATTATCTCATTAATTTAGTCCCAAGGAGTATATGCAGAATAAATAAGTAGGAAGCATGTGTAAGACTGAATGATGATCCTGACAGCAATCTTTGTAAGGAAGTACATGCAAAGGCTGTGACCACAGTGCCCACTCCCTTTCTTCCCTTTTTGATACCATTTAGCATCAGATGCATCACTTCAACTTCCACCTAGAATTTTAAAAAGACTTATTGCTTAAAAACCGAAGCATGAAATATGGTGTTTTAGAGAATCTGAGCCTTTAGTGGGAACACACGAACAATATTAGTTTGCATTACACCCACACATAATTAACATTTGTCATCTTTCATTTGGGATTTTGTTCAAGGATGCCCTTTTGTCTAAGAGACCTTTCCTCTTTTCTTTGGAACTGCTAACAATGGTGCTTATTGCCGAACAATACAGGCGAACACTAATGCATTTGCTTGCTTTACAGCTTTCATTTTGGTGACTTTTCAATACTTAGAAGTAATTTAGGGACAGTCTTTTGAACTTTGTACAAGAGTAATAAATGGATCATAGATCAGCTGCTTTTACCAGGTCACATCAATGGCATTGCCTCTTGGCCCTGAAAATGGAAAAGCTCTGCACTTCAACAGCTAAAATCAAGAACTATATTACAAGCATTCGAGTGCCCACTTCATGCACAGCTGGCGGGGGGGGGGGGGAGCAACAAGCATGACAAAACTAAAACTAGGACTAAGGTTAGACTCTGGGCCAATGCAGGCAACCTCTGTCCCTAGAGCTCCATCTGGCTTCAGAAGACTGCCAGAACTTCTGCATGTAATCAGTTCTGACCTTGAACAAGAAAAACCTATCCCTCTCTCAGCAGCCTGGGGAGATGGAAGGAAAACCATCTCCTTATAACTCTGGCTCTTCCCACCACCAACCACCATGTGTCCACTTGTGGGAATTCATCTCTGCCGCAAAGGGGTGAAAAATGCTTTCCAGTCCCTGATACTGCACAGTTCTGGACAGCTGCATGTTCCTTCAGAAAGTCAGAGCAACCCTTCTTGGTATGCTGGGTAAGTAGCATCCTACTCTTAAAGGACAATGAGAAAACAGCAAGTTTTTCCTAGTCTCATGAAGTAAGGCTATATAAATAGTGAATTTTGGAAATTACCAGTGTAATCAAGCTTTTAGTTCAAATTGGATTTTATATACAATTTCTATTGTTGGGATGCCATTGGTTTTCAGTGAAACAAGGGCCCTTCCCTTTCCAGCATTGTACATGTTATTTTTACCTCCTTAGTACTTTACTACCCAGTCCATCAGAATCAGTTTGCACATCATGGCCATTCAGTTTATTAACTGTGGCTTGTGAATGGCTTGAAAAGCAAACAAACAAGCTAATTCTTTCCATCTGTGCACTCCCACTGGAGCTGAATAGAACTGAATAAGCCAGGATGCCTCATCCCCGGGTTGTTTATCATGACACCCAAACCTAATTTTGAGGGTTGCTGTGGGAGGGCTGTATAGCTCAGTGGACAGGCAGAAGGGAGCCAATACACTCCCACTTCATGACTACCCAAAGAATAAACTAGAGGTGCAAACCTTATTTCAACATGAGGGTTGAACTCCATTCTGCAGCTTTCTGGGGCAGCGTTTCAGGGGCCAAGAATGAGCTTAAGCTCATATTGCTAGCAATTGAGCTCTTGGAGTACAAGTTCAGCCTATTACAAGCGTGTGGTTGGGGAGCGGGGGCAGTGGGGACAGTAGAATCCTGAGAAGCTGGGAAACCACTGAGTGATCAGTGACTGGAGAAAAGAGATGTGGTCAAGGGAAGGGGCTTTCTGGGTAACTCCAGAGAACCAGCAGGGGACCTGAGGGGCCACATTTAGTCCCCAAGCAGAGGCTCAGCATTCCTGGAGTAAATGATTCATGGCTAGTCGTGTTGTTTGAAACAGATCAATAGGTTTCTAGTGCTTGAGATCTGGCAGTCTCTGTCCACTGAGAAATAAACCCCACTGAACCAAATGGGACTTATAATTAAGAGTGTGTACAAGACTGTTGTCTTAATTACTTTTTATAAAATCTATCCTGATTACAGCCTTCTCTCCACACTCTCACTCAGTCTCTTCCCTTCCTGTGCTTTCACTGAACCATGACTGGGTTGCTTTTATAAACCCATCCCTGCTTTTGAAACCTGGCCTGATGCTATCCACTGAAGTATTCAAAGTCTGCTTCGCAATCTTTTTATGAATTTTCATAGATCTCTTGTCTATTCCATTCTCTATACTTCTGTTTTGCACAAGACACCACACTTTTGGTAGAGTGCTTAATTCTCCTCATAAAAATCACATACTTTCCCAAGCATCCTGCACTTCTTACAAGGCCAACAAAATCTGTGAATCTTTATCACTATGATCTAGTTCACATGACATGTCAGGACTCACCGTAAGTTATTTACCAGTTGCCCTGTTGTACAAACCTGGCCATCAGGGTTTATGCAAGAGTTAAATGACTCTTCAGCAAGCCAAGTCAAAGATTATAAACTTCATATAATGGCCAGGCTCAGATCACACAGCATCCCTTGACTGGAGGGTGCATGTTTAAAAAGGTGGCTGGTGCATACCTTAGGGGCTAAATAACCCACGATGGGCTGGCAACTCATTCAAACCAGCCCACTCTGCACAAGTTAAAAAAAAACACCAAAACCTAATGGCATCTTGTATCCCAAGTATTCACTATGGAAAGTTTAGCTACAAGATTCCCTACACGTCTTTCTTCTTTTTCCAAGCAATGCAGCTATATTCAGTCCTCTACAAAAATAAAAGGCAAGACAAAAATGCAATGAACTCTGATGCTGAAGAGGTGAACTGTGGGTGCTACATGCCAGCATGTCATGCAAGTGGGTAACTTGCTGGGTTACACTTAAGCACCATTTATGGCTTCTTGCAAGAGCAAAACTAACTGCTCCAATGATGAATGCTGATGACCTGCCAGTCACGGATTTCTCCAGATACAAGTCACTAGCAACTGCACATGTATGACTTGGCTCTCCAAGGGAGAACAATATACCACAGGTGCATGTCTTCAGGCCCTTTACAGAAAACTGGAGATCATCTTTTGAAGGACATGGATATCATTAGAGAACTATAGACTTATTAATACCACTAAGCACTCCATCTTTCC
Source organism: Varanus komodoensis (assembly GCF_004798865.1). Taxonomy (NCBI): domain Eukaryota; kingdom Metazoa; phylum Chordata; class Lepidosauria; order Squamata; family Varanidae; genus Varanus; species Varanus komodoensis. The sequence goes on along the minus strand of NW_025335468.1, from coordinate 10,410,062 downwards.
CCCTCCCCACCAACTCATTTCTTAGAGCAGAGCTTTATCCCATTTAGATATTCGTATCTTCAGTCAGCATAAGGAATTCTGGGAGTTACTGAACTTTTTAAATTGTCTAAACCTACACAGCATTGTACTGTTATGTGTCCTTTGCTTTGGTTGGTGTTCTAATTTGGGGATGACAAAAGGCGCTGCTTCAGGAAAGTGATTAAAGGTGTATTATTCAATTCATTTTTGAACAAGAAGAAAATGCCTCAGAAAACAGTTTATTACTGTAAAAAAAATGAAGAATTCTATTCTGTCGCAACTGCATGTAGGATCAAGCATTAAGACTGAATTTCATTCATCTGTGGTAAGCTATAGCATGCAAGAAACATGCCAGCTACTGGTAAATGTCCCCGGTTTCCAGTGCTTGATTAATAAATCTTATTTTTAGGTACTTCCAATACACCATTCCTACCACGTAGCTCACTTCAAATGCAGCAGTGGCATAAATCTTTAATGGTACATGACTGCCTTGGCTCACAGCTTCCCTATTAAAATCATTAGGCTTGTTCCATCTAAAACACTGCACTGATTTGAACTTAGTTTATGGTTAAACATGTAAAAGAATGTGTAGCTACAGTTTTAGAAAAAGAGTTGGAAGATATTTATCCAGGAGACATGCTTTCAGGTAGTAGAACGTTTTGTACTTAAAATGGTTCCCAGCTGTTGAATTTTATATAGAATCCCCCTTTTAGAGTTAACAGAGAATGATGCCTGAAGCAAGTACTTGGTGGCCTGATGCTAAATTGCAATTACTTTTAATCACATGTGGCAAGTTTATTCAACTTAATAAACAAGTGGGCAAGGTATCATGTGCCAGAATTTCAATTCTTTGTCCGCAAAGGATCCTAACCCCTTGTCCTAAGAGGAGGCTTCTGTAGGGATGGTTCTGCCCAAAACACGGCATCCAAGGTGGATACCTCAGATACTGAAACAGAACTGGAAGAAAACATGGGGTCAGGATACTTAGCTGAATGAGCTGCAAGATAATCCAGGTGGCTGGTGAGAAATAGACTGTCTTTGGTTTGTGGAAAGACGGTGGAACTGGTGGGCAGAGGTCAGGTGGGGTCATTTAATCACCCCAGTGGTTCAATGCCAGATCAAACAAGCAAGCCAATTAGGTAACATCTGGCATTCCAATCATCTGGCCCACAAGCAGCACAAACTTCCCTCCAACTCCTTGCAGAAGGGAGGAGTTTAGGATTCAGTTTAGAATCCGCTCCTGGCAGGGGCAGAACCAAGCCTGGGATCTGGCTCATACACCTGAGGGATGCTCCTTGCTAACAACCTTTACATCACAGAGGCCAGCTTTAACATAATAAAGGACTGTAGCTGGAATCCTCTTATCCTGATCCTTATCTTGCCAAGGGCAAAGGGAGGGATTGGCTCAGGACAGCTCCAATGACAACAGTTCAGGAATGTGACTGGATCATGGAAAGGCATCACTAGGCAGCCACTTCTGTCAGTTGTAGTCCTCTAGAAAGACCCCAAGGGTTGCCTTAATGCTAATTAAGCCTCAGCCCCAGTATCTGATCTTTGTGGGAGCAACATTCCACAACTGTGTCTGGCCCAGAGCCTCACTTGGAACTTTCTTTGATGCCCTTGCTGACTCCTTTAGCTGACCTCTGCTAAAAATCTGATGTTAGCAGAACCCTGTAACTCAGGCCACGCAGCAGAGCATTGACAATGCTGATTATCCCAACCGTTTCATACATTTATATGTGATTTTTTTTTTATTGTCACTGCATTATTTTAATGATTTTAATCTTTACTAACTGCCCAGAGAGCATTGGCTATTAAGCAGCCTAGAAAGGTAATAAATAAATGAAATGAACTCATGGCCTGAAATAGCATGCAAATCAGCCAATTTCTTAAATTTTTATTTATTTATTTATTTATTTATTTTGCACTTCCACCTCCCCTGTTGGGTAGGTTCACTGGAAGGGTAACAACCTTAATCCAGCAAGCGAAATTTGTTTAAAATGTATTGTTTACAGACAAGGAGGGGTTTCAGCCTGCTTTCTCATATTGTATCACAATATTCTTTTTAAAAAAACCTTACCATTTGACTAGGAAAACAAGAGAAGCAAAAATATATTTCCTTTCTTCTTGAAGCCTGGACTACGTGAAGACAACTTTGGACCCAACTCCTGCAATCGTACATGTTCAGGACAGGGAAGTCTAATAGCATCTCTCCCTACCTCTGCCACATCCATCCACCCCTCCCCCGCCCTGCAACCTCCCCACCCCACAGAGCTGCCTGTCAAATCAGTGAGGACTGTTAAAATGCACAGGCTGAAACTGGAATACAGCCCCCGGCCGGAACCACACACCTGCACCTCTCAGGTAAAAGGAATGAGATGTGTTCAGCTGAGCTTACTGATGTGCTGCTTTTGCACAGCTGGTCAAAGAGGCTGCTAATAAAGATCAACTAAAGAGGGGGATCGAGCCCTTTTTGCTGACATGCCACAATACTTGTTCTTCTTTGCCAAGTGCTTGCGCATTCTTCTGCAACAGGCATTTGCATACTAAATCTGCTTGGGGTGTGGCTTGCACACCTAGTGGAAAGGAACGGGTGCTGCACTTGTATCAACACAACTACCTTCTGACTCTTAAATGATTACATTTTCTTTTAACAAGTCATCTAGCACAGGCAAGTAGGAGGTCTTATTGTGGCAAAAAGGACAAAGGCATTCCAAGAAAGCCGTCAACTAGATGTAGGAAGAACACTGGACTAATGCATGGAAGTCATGCCGTGTTTATGTTGCTGTAACAACAACACCTAAAAGAGAATAGACTGTGGATAATTCATTTAAGTTAGTTAATTGTTTCCCTCTTCTATGGCACAGCAGCACTTCATATTTAAAAAGAAAAGTGGGGGGGGAGCAATTCTATTTTAAAATGAAAATAGCTTCGGTCTTTGAAAAGGAGGAATATGTTAAAAGCACAAATATGTAACAGCCCTTCTCTTTTTCAGATTACTTCTAAATCTAAACAAGCTTTGTCCTCTGCTAGTGCGTAGTTGTTAATCCACTTCGCTAAGTTTTTTTCTGGTATGAAAAATAAACCATTGATTCATGTTATGCATGAACCAGTTTATGCATGTAGTTCTCTATTCAAGAAAGAGACCTACATGCAGAAACAGGTTCATGTATAACTTTATGGATTATGAATCATATTATGTGAGGATGCGATGCAACTGCATTGCATTGCTTTGACTGGAATGTATTTGCCCAGGTGAATTTAAATGCACACCCTGATCAAATGCACATGTTCCCAAAGGCACATGTTCTCTCATAAACAGTCACATATTAGCATCTTGTTTACAAGAGACTGGCGCTAGAGTGGGGCTCACATGTCTTCCCAACAGTCCAAATGTGGGTGGGAGAGGAGAAAAAAGCATTCAACATATTATTTAAAAGGTGCACGTGCACTTCTATTGGTACTTTCATCACCTCTGAGTGTATTATTGTATCACTCCATATGCAAGTATAATATCTTACTCTTACATCCCCCACCCAACCTTGAAATCTGTAGTAATTTCTCAGGCACTCATAGCTTTCATTACTTGAGCAAAATAAAACACATTTTAATTGTACATGTTTAGTTAGATTGGCTGTTTTTAGAACAGTGCAAATTATGACTACAGCTGTGAAATCACTTGCAAAATTAAAAATGCCACTGATTTCAATTAGACAAAAGGTGTATCCACACCAGCAAACTTTTCAGTAATGAATACATTTTTTTGTAATTGTTTTTGCAATCTGCATCAAGGTCAATATTAAGTACTCCCCTCCTCATTGAGCAAGAAAAAGCTCCCAAGGACAGTGGTACAGGCTTTAGTTTTCTTTGGATGAAGGGACACTGGAAACACATGCTGCTTTCACCATATTTTACTTATTTACAAATATAAAAATAAATCCTATTAGAAATGGAGGTCCCCTCAGCAGGCAACAAAACTGCTGATCCCGCACCAACTAACTCCAATGCAAACCTGTCAATCTGCCAGGGCCCAAATGTAGCCTGCTAGCTACTTTTTTTTCTTTCTCTGTCCTTTCTCCACATCATGATGAGTGTCAGATTCTGACGACAGGAGGAAGAGATATTTCAAGCTCTCAGGGAGCATGAACATTCTTTTGTTAAGCACTTCATGCCAGCCAGGTGACATTTTGCACAAATTCAAACTGATGGGCTAATTCATACTAATCAAATCCACCAAAAATTGTATACGACACACAACTCTTCTAAGGTGATACTTCCTATTTCACTTAAAATGTGCTTTGTCTACCATTTGTTTCCAAGGTTTCTTCTGGTATGTGAAGCCCAAAAGAAGTCTTGCTGCGTGTTCCTTCAAAATGACAATTGCATGTTAAGTCCACACTTCAGCTCACTTGTTTGTTTCCATAAAGATATTTGAACTCCCTTTACTTCAGAAATCATCTAGAGTAACACAAAGATTCAATATTTTCTTCCTATCTGGCCTGAGTAGCATTTCCATAAACTTCTCCAAAGCATGCTCTTTAATATTCATACTAGATCATTGATGAGGAAATAGCTAAACACAGACACGGCTGGACTTTAAAGGAATTCAGATCTGAAATTACTGGAAAATATAAGGTAACACCCCTTCTTTTGAGTGTAGAAGAATAACCTGCCCATTTAACTAGCAATGTGCTAAAAATTTATCCTACACTTTTTTCAACCATTCTCATTCAATTTTACAGAAAAGAAAGTGTTTCCAGAAAAAAATCCCAAGGATAAGACTATTCCATAGAAATTCTCATGGGTTCTTGTGCTTCCCTTATATATAAGGAGGCTGAGAAGTATTTGTGAGTGTCCTGTTTTGTACTCTGCAATCCTGTTTATGGAAGCTTGTAGCCTCTTTAGCTTCCAGCACTTCATTTGAAGCCCGAGTGAAGACATCAAGAGCGATTTCTTCCTATAGTGCTTTGATCTGAAAATGTGCAGGCAGCCTGGGAGGATGCTTAGCAATGGAGAGATATGTAATCCAAAGGAAAACATACATAGCATCTTCAGCCACATTGGCTGCAAGGCAGTGGTGAACCTCTCCTCTAGGGAACTCCTTCCCCTGGAAAAGAAGAATGGAAGAATTTCTCCTTCCCTGGAGAAATTTGGTGAAAGGCTCTCTGTAAGTTCTCAGCCAGCAAATTACAGGGAGAAATCAGAAGGTCCACTGATGCAGCTCTGCTTTAATAAAGAGTAAGATCATAGTTTGGCTGGCAATCCAGGCAAAGAACCCTCTAAGTTTCTCCAGCCAATTTCTCAGGAAGAAGTTGGAATTTTAAAGATCTCCATTATTTTCACTACCCCTGATAGTGGATACATTCCCCACCATCCATCCCAGACTTTTTTTTTTTTTTGGAGTACATGTTTTGCCATTTGTGCAGCAGCTCATTTCTTTCCGCTGGATCCTCTGACTCTCAGAGGAGTCTTTTGGGAGAGCTGGAGAGTTATTATTCTTGTGGTATGAACTCAGCTCTGCAATTGTGAAGCAAAGAATAGTCGATGAAATGCAGGCATGGCAGGGAAGGGGGTGAAGGGCATCGCTCCCTATATTGAGTGTAGTTTTAGAGAGTTAAGTTGTGTAGGGACACATTGTTGTTTAAGCCCTTGAACAAAACAGACAGCATACTGTTCAGTTTTGGGCCCCTCATTACAGGAAGGATATAGCCAGTTAGAGTCAGTGCAGCCTAGGGCCACAAGGATGGTGGCCGGACTGCAGGGAAAGCCATATGAGGTGAGACTCAGGGAACTGGGTCTTTTCAGCATGGAGAAGAGGAGACTCCGAGGGGATCTGTTGGAGACATATAGGTGTATGAGGGGGTGTCACACGGAGGTGGGTAGAGACCTGTTCTCCCCTGCAGAGGAGGGCAGGATGCACTCCAACGGAGCAAAGCTCAGGGAACCAAGGTTCAATTTGGATGTCAGGAAGTACTTCCTGACAATTAGGACACTGAGGGTATGGAATGGGCTTCCACCGGAGGTGGTTGAGGCCCCATCAGTGAGGGTGTTCAAGGATAGGCTGGACATGCACATGGTAGGCATGTCATGAGTGGAGCCAGCTAGAGCCAGGGGTCAGACTAGATGGCCAAGGAAACCCCTTCTGACTTGCTCTGTTTCTATAGTTCTATGTTTCAATTTCGAGTTTGCTTTACAGATGCCTCCCAGTGCTTCTTCTTGCATGTGTAGAGGAAAAGTGCTGGATGTATCCATCCTATTCTATTCTATATAACCTAATATAGGATTATAACCTAAATCTACAAACTAGTCCAGAACTTTCAGAAAACATTTCCACCATTCTCAAAATATAATTCACTTTCCTTCATTGAGTAAAAACTCATCTCAGGCCAAGTTTTAGGACATGATATGCAATCTGAATATAAATATTTAGGGAATACTTTGACGCAATGTTTATGAAATAACAGAGAAGGACACTCACAACAAAGAAGCAATTCGTATGAGAACAGGTGCAGAAATTCCACTGACTTGATCAAGCTGAAGAGAAAAATGCTTTCCAGAATGCTATTTCCCTTTCTGGTTTCTTCAGAAGGCTCAGAGCGGATCAGCCTTCTCCAACCCATGCTGGATGAAAGTTATGATACTTGCAGTCCAATTCATCTGGAGAGCACCAGGTTGGGAAAGGTTGCCATAGATTCTAATACAGTGGTACCCAGGCTCACTAAATTAATCTGTTCCAGGACTCTGGTTGTGACCCAAATTGGTCATGAGCCAAGCTAAATTTCCCCATAAGGTTCAATGTAAATAAGGTTAATCCGTTCTGTAACTACTTTTTTAATCAGAAAAATGTGAAGCAAAGTGACAAAGAACAACAAAGATTGAGGCCATCTCCCCAACTCCCAAGCACGAGCGTGGCCATGTCCCCCTCCACCAGCACAACCGCAATCGTGCCCATCATCCCTGCATGCACCCGTCATCGGTGCGCTGGGGGGGAGAGACGGGCGTGAACATGGGCGCACTGGGGGGGGGGGAGATGGGTGTGATCGTACTGGCAGGGGGAGATGGCCAAGATTGCGGTTGCGCTCATGCAGGAAATCTTCTGAACTTTCCCTGTTTGTAACCCTAGACACAAATAAGATGTTTTGGAAATAAATCACATTTTGAAATGCACATTGAAATCCACTAGTGTGCTTTAGTTAATGGAGGAAAGTGAACATAGAAATGCAGAGTTTTCCAATTCCAATAAATGGAAAAAGTGGTTGCAAAAAACAGTGTAATGAGTTGAGCTGAGGTATAAAGTGAAGTTCAGAGAATTTCGTTGAGCTTGAATAGTCCTGCTTCTTATATTCTTAGTTACATTGATGATGACATTTATCCCTGAAAGTTACAGTAAGGGGTGCCTTGTGGCCTGTATTAACTTGCAGGATTGGTGGTATAAATTCCCATTCATTTCAAACTGCAATTATTCCCAGAAACTCCCAATTCTCTAAGTTCAGTTTGCAGATTGGCACTGGTTAATTGGAATCCCAAATTCTGCCCAAAGATTTGATCCCAAATAAAGCTAGATGAGTTAATTGCTCTTACTGCTCTGTGGATCCTGTTTGAAGCATCAAGCAGAGGACAGCAATATTTACAGAATGATCTCATTACGAAAACTGATGACATCATATTTCTCCTTTCTATTACTTCAGTTAATACACCAAATCAGTACTTTGGTGGGTCATTGTCTCTGAGTCCACTTCCACAACAAGCCTTCTCCTCTCATCGCTCCTACTCTTGTTGCCCTCAAAATGATCCAGGCCATGAAATCTTTCACTCCCTTCAGCAAACAAAAAGATCTCCAGTGAGCTAGGCATACTGTCCTTGCAATGCTCTTATGTAGTGGTACTGGAATCCTTCTTCAACTGTGCACAGATTTCCCATAACCACAAACCACTGAATTCTCCAAAAGCACACTTTTAAAGCTAAATGTTAAAAATAAGCAGTGTGTGTGTGTGTGTGTGTGTGTGTGTGTGTGTGAGAGAGAGAGAGAGAGAGAGAGAGAGAGAGAGAGAGAGAGAGAGAG